>NW_020454093.1:5497051-5674417 GCF_003342845.1 Nothoprocta perdicaria | reverse complement strand
TGGCCGGGCACGGAGCGCGGCCGCGGGGCGTCCCGGCGCGCAGCGGGCGGAAAGGGGGCAGCGGGGGAGCCTTCCTGCAGCCCCCAGTGCCGTGGGCGCGTGTGAACCTCGCGCAGCTTTCCTCAGGGTTTCCCTCAGGGCTCTCCTCCGTCCAGCTGCGGATAACGCTGGGCACGCGCTGCTCCGCTTGTCCAGGCTGCTCCGCTTGTCCAGGCTGCTCCGCTTGTCCAGGCTGCTCCGCTTGTCCAGGCTGCCCCGAGTCCTGCCCCGGCATCGCTCGTCAGGGAGCTTCTGGGGCAGTAAATAAGAAACAAATGAGCGTTTGAGTCTCTCACAATACTGCCGCTTCCTTTTCCATTCCGCCTGCCAACTGGAGATCCAGCAATATATCATCTCAAATATAACAATGTTTCTTGCCTGAAGTGTTTGGTTTGGGTTTCTTTTTTTTTCCCCCCTTCTCTACTTAAGATGGTCTCCAAGCTATTTATATTAAGAGTAATCAGCTTAAATTAGTTTGACTCAAAAAGTCTGAGGGTAGAGACTGCAGCTCCTCTTGGAAAAAGAAAAAAATATCTATTTGTATAAAATGCTTTTGGGGCAGAGAATGAAGAAGTGTCAAGGAGTGGTTGTGTGGAGACACCCGGTGCTTCCAGGCTGGAGCAGGATCTGCCGCAGCGTTTTGCCTGCCGTGCACCCTGTGGCTCCGTGCAGGGTTCTTGGAGGCAGCTTTCCCGCATCCCGAGCGCGGCAGAGACGGAGGCCACGTGCGAGAAAGGTCTCAAGAACTTCCCTGCACGTCGCCCGCGCGGCCGCCGCGGGACGGGGGACAGGGAGCCCTGCGCCCCGGCTCAGCGTCGCCCCGGGACAGCGCCGCAGCCCTGTGGTTCCAACGCGCAATAAGCGAGGCCTTGTGCTCTGCCTCATACCACTCTCCACGTTTTTAAGATGGGCTTAAAAGCTGCCATAAGCACTTTTTACCTTTATTGGAGCGTTTCGAATTTCTGCGTTGTCAGAGGAGGGCTAAGACACGCAAAAAGTCGCTTCGAGTATCTGGCCGTAAAGATGCTCTGATGGATTTGATAAAAGCTCGGAGGAGTGGGTCAAGTCAGTTAAATTATGCAGTGTTTAGAAGACTTATTTGGTTAGCTGCCAAAATGCCTGCAGGCAGTAGGAGTGAAATGAATAGTAGCAGAGCACTTGTTGAACCTTTCTTAACGAGAAAATAAAATTTTCAGAATATTTAATGGAGTCGAAGTGGTAATTTTCTTGCAGGTTTTGCTGTGCATGGTTGGTTCTGGTTGGTAACATCTAGATTAGCTCCAGCGTTTACAGCTAAGGTGTGTTAAGTGCATTTTGTACCCTTGCTCTATGAAATGGGAGGAACCCATGCTTTTAAAAAGACTTCTGTACAATTTAATTGATACTTGTGCTGAAGATTTTTTTCTTTCTTTCAATTCTTGCCACATTCTATGCATTTCCTTCTGGCAGAAAGTACAAAAATAAATATCAAAAAAAGTATTTTCTTACTAACTTTAAAGTCTACAGTGTTTGCTAGTATGTGTTAAGCAACATAGTTTAGATTTTCAGAAGTGGCTCCAGAAATTACCCATTAAAATTTCCATGGGAACTGGATGCCTAATCCACATGGATATATTTGAAAATAAATACTTGAGTTTAGGCTGTTTTCTTAACAAGAACGCTAATTCAGGCTAAGATAATTCTTTTCTATGGCAAAATGGTTGCAGTGTGGATGATCAGGAAGTTCTTTAAGAACTTGCAAGATTTTCTTCTCTGCTCTGTTACAAGAGACGTTGCACAATAAACTGCAGGGAATTATATTTAGACCCGAAGCACTGAAAAGGAGTCGCACAGAACATAGTGGTCAGGGCTATCCCTTGTAAAGCAGGGACCATATACGTTCCTAAAGATACCTTTTAGCTTTTCAGTTAGCCATGTTCCAAGCACTTATTGGCTGAGACGGTAAGGAAACAAATGAGGTGAAAAAAAAAATGCTTTCAGGTTGCCTAATACAGCCCTGTTTGCTCTTCTCCTTTTGCAATGTAAAAGGGAGTGCTAATTGAAAAAAAAAATCAGCTTTCTGTTACTCTGAGAAGAGGCTGTGCAGCCAGTGTTTCACCTCCTGGCACTGCATAGCCCTCTTGTATTCTGTGCAGCTGTAGTTTAGGTGCTGCTGTGCAAGGTTGAGTGGTTAGCACTTTCTGGTTTCCAGCACAGCACTTAAAATTGCAATTGGATTTGACTTTTTAAGTAGATGAAAATGAGTAGCAGTTGAAATAATAATGTTTAGAAAACTTTCACTTTTCTATATGTCTTTAAGCTACTGTTGGCTAAATTTGAAGTACTGTTTTTTTTAATCATACTTTTTCTTTTTACTTTATAGTCAGGCAAGTTTGATTCAAGTGCTCAGGCCTGTAGCCTCTTGTTTTTAGTGTAATTTAAGCATACACCCTGGTACTCTGCTGCTGCTGGGGCTGCTTAGGTGGTCTGGGTGTGCCTGATTCAGTTGCTGATTGTTTTTCTGCCGTTATACTATAAACACATTAAAAGCCGTCTGGAAGGTAGGGGAGCGGGGAAGCCCCTCTGCTTAAGAAAAAAAAAATGCACCTGTCAAGCAAGAGCATTTCTGACTTTGTGGTTCTCAGTGCAGGTTATGAAAAGACAGCACCTCCAATAGGCCTGGGGAGCATAAGTTTGGGGCTAGAGGTTGCTATCTGCCTTCATTCTCTTTGTGGAGATGGGGACGCTGAGAACCCCAGCAATGACTGCCAAGAATGTCAGTGCCAATTGCACTGGGTTGTGGTCGACCTCGTGGAGGGCAGTTGTGGCCCTGTGTCTTGGGGAGCAGCGTGTAGGATGGTGCTCCTGGGTTAGAGGTAGCACTCACACGGATACCTTGAGGGATTGTCCTCTGATTCTGAGAGCCTTGGATAGCCATAATCCTCAGGGAATGAAGCAGGGAGTAGTGTGCCTCATACTGCTGCAATTCAAATTCGGTTCAAGTAGTTAGGTATGTGTATTATAAAAATGCAAGCATTAGCTGGCATTTTTTTTTTTGTGGTCCATTCCTGAGCTGTGCCTGGGTTGCAGAAAGCTTAAATCCCACATGTAAGCCTAGGTTCACAAGTACGAGGACAATTTTCTACCCATTTTCTTTTCTCTTTCTAGGAAGAGCATGTATGAAGAGTTGCATGACAGAGTCTTTAAGGTACGTGGGCATTCTGTGTCAAGCACATTAGAAGAATCAGCTATAAGAATCAGCTAAACTCAATTATGGACACCCAGAATTACCCGAAAAATCGGACAAGGAACTAATTGGAAGAATATTGCCAGACATAGAAGAAGTGGAACACGTTCTTCTGCAACAATCATTGACTCAGATGACTAAAACATCAGCAGTAAAATGACAGATCCTGGTGCTTTTTGATTCTCTGGTGGATCTTATTTCTTGGACATTGCTATTGACATTTCTCTTATTCTGTTTAATACATCTTGAATCTGTACATAAAAATATAACTGGACAGTTGCGTTTTGGTACTGTTTAACACCTTTGAATGTTAAATCATTTGCCAAGATGAGTGCTGAAGGATATCAGTACAGAGCTTTATATGACTACAAGAAAGAGCGAGAAGAAGACATTGACTTGCACTTAGGAGATATATTAACTGTGAATAAAGGTACCTTACTAGCACTTGGATTCAGTGAAGGAGAAGAAGCAAAGCCTGAGGAAATTGGTTGGTTAAACGGCTTTAATGAAACCACAGGGGAGAGGGGGGATTTTCCGGGAACTTATGTAGAGTACATTGGAAGAAAGAAAATATCTCCCCCAACTCCAAAGCCTCGTCCTCCTCGACCTCTCCCTGTAGCGCCGAGTCCTGCAAAAGTTGAAGCAGAGAGTGAGCAACAAGGTCAGTGCTGTTCTCCGAAGGCGGGTGTGGGGGGGTGTGTGTCTTCCACCTTTTATCAGATATTTCCGTTCCATAGACTTGCATCTCCACACGTTTATATCCTTAACACATGCCTGTCAGCCTTCTTAGTGCACACCTCATTGCCATCAATTAAGAATTAGTTGAACTTCACGATGAAACTTAGATTACGTATTTTGTGATTTTGTGTGTCAGTTACTGGTCTCTGCGGTGCCTTATCACGATGAAGATCTTGCAGGTTGAAAAGGTCTGCTCATAACTGTAAAGACCCGAATGGAGAATGAGCAGCCTAGCAGTTATTTTAGGTTTTCAAGAAGCTGATGGAAGTGTTTCCCTCTGTGGTTCGTCAGACTCGCTATTGAGAAATGGAGAAATGTCTTGGTGAATCCAAACAAACAGTATGCTCCTAGAATAAATATCTTGCTAACAGGGAAAATCACGTAGTTTGTCATACAGGTTTATATGTGGCATTAAAAGGAAAGAGTAGATGGTTAGAAATAAGCAATGGAACGTTCATTTAAAAAGAAAAAAAAGCAGATTTAATTTTATGTTTTGTTTGGTTTGGGGCAGAGCATGTGGTAGAAAAAAATAGTACTTAAGTAAACAAAGGGAGATATTTCCTTTGTTTAAACATAAATCACTTTCTATCCTACATAGTACAGTATCCAGGGCAGAATTTGGACAGAATTTGATCAAGGCTCTGCTGCTAATAGAAGGAAGTCTTAACTGAAAGAGCTGTAGATTTAAAAAAAACAAATGTGAAGTGATTTCTGTCTTCTCTGTGTACTGGTATTCAGATATTGGGGTTTTACATTAAATTATTTTAAAGCTGGATCCATCTTAGGATAGATTTTATACTGGTCTTTTACTTCTTGAAAGTCCATAATGATTTATATTACCTTAATATCTAATATTTCCTAAATGCTTAAGAGCAGTGCTTGTGGAAACTGAGTTGTGGTGTGTGATCCTGATTCTCACAGTGATTTTGCAGTCATGAACAGTATCATCACCCTCTGCCTCCATAGAAGTGTTTGCAGCTTAATTCAGAAAGTTGTGATATCTGTTCATCAGCTTCCATCCCACCTAGCCTGTTACGAGTTTGTGCTTAATTGTGCTGATACTCATCAAAAATAAAGGAAATGCAGAAAAGAATTGTGCATGACAGCTAAGTGTAAGCCTGGAAGAAGTATTTCCAGGTCAGGCGAGGTGTAGTAAAGGGTAGACTTGAACTGTTTCCCACTGTGATTTCCTTTAGCACTGAAGAATTGTTTTTATCTGTACAGTGTCTTGGAGTACATCACAGATTGAGAGAAGGGGTCTGATGCAGGTATACTGGCATTTTAGGTTGTACTGCCCCTACTTCTTAAGCACTTAAAACCCTAGCCTTCAGTCATCTAAACTGTCATTGCATTTCTTCTAAAAATGGTATTTTTGCTTATGAAAGAAAATCGTTTTGCCCCTTTGATAACTCCTTGATATTAATATATGTTGATCAGGTAAAATTTTCCTTTTTTCTTGAAGTCTGCCTTTTGAGATGAACGTGTCTGTCTCCATCATACTTAAACTACAGAATAAGCACTGGTATTTGGATAGACCCCTCAGCAGTGGCAGGTCACTTTGAGGGGCAGCAGTTGGAATGACAATCTGATTTTTCACAAGTGCCTGCCCCAGGGAAGTACAGGTCAGCTTAGGCTCTGAAGCATCAGTGTAACATGGCTGGGCCCTCCAGCCCTGCTTCCTTGATGCTCTTCTTCCCAGCTCCACGCTGTGAGCTGGCTGCAGCTTGGCATGGAGCAGTCCTGCTGCTGATCTCATGGTTTTTGAGCCCGCCAAGGGCTTGGGTTCACAGCAGGCATTTGCAGAGCCACAGCTGTTGGGAGCTGTGCTGTGAAATCCTGCAGTGGTTTAGGGGGAGCTCTACTAAAATATTGTTGTATTTTTTTTTTTTTTTTTCTATTTTTCTTCTACTACTTTGGCATGAGGCAGTGCCCTATCCATTAATGACTAATCTCTCCTAACCTGAAGTTTGTTGCCTCTAGACACAGGACTACTTATGTGATACACTTACCTAATGTAGCTTGGAACTGTAGAGCTGGGAAGCAAGAAAGTGCTAATTTAACTGGGAATCTGACAATCTCAAATGAAACACACAATATTGCGCACACAATATTGCTATGGGCCAAAATATTTAGGAATCATCTTGCAATCAAACCAGTATTTTTGTAATTAAAAAGAATATTCTTTGAGTTCATTGCAGCTCATTTTAACTTAGTGTTTAAATTTGATGTAAGAGGCTAGAGAGCTTCAGTAATGGTCTAGGACCATGGATGAGATCTACCCTAGCAGGATTAGGAGAAACAATGAACTTTGAACTCTATGTGATGAAAGGGATAGGATTAATTATGTTTAAAAATGTGTATGTTTATTTAAGATAAATTGGGGGAAATTAAAGATAAGAGGATATTTTCTGACTTTTAAAATATTATACATATCTCTTTACTATTAAAAAAAGACTAGAGATATACTTTGTTTAGGAACAAACTACGGGAAAAGCTGCACTGAAAAAAGATGTGAAACAAAATAAAGGTACATTTGTTTAAGCAAGCAGGGATGAAAATGATACAGTGAAATCAGGGTTGTTAGGAGGAAATACAATTCAGATAAAGATAAGAGAAAAGTAGCAGTTTATATCTGACTTTAAGGTCGGGCTTTGCAATTTCTATTTATGTGTATAAAATTTGGTGCAGAGAATAGCACAGTTAATATTGTCCAGCAGCCAACATTAAGTTGGCAGTGGGCCAAAAGATTCTTCCTAGGATGATCCTTCTCTCTACATCCCTAGAGTGTATTTTAAATAAATTAATGCGTAGTATGAAACTTGCTTGACCAAATACAGTCAAGTTTACATTGTCAGTGCTTGATGATTTGAAACTGCTGTATATCAAAATGACAAATTAATGGGGAACTGGAAACAGGGACTTTTTGAATATAACTCAGTTCATCTGTAAACCATGTTCTACTTAAATTCTATGAAGAGTCAGTTCTTTGTATAACTATATGAATGCCTTGAGTAGGAATATCAGAAAACTAATTGGAGATTTAAAAAAAAAAAAAAAAAAAAAGGTTTCTTCCCCTAGCCTTGCTAGATGTGATTACTTGCTAGTCAATTTTCAGACCTGGATCAAATTTGCAATGTTTGGGCCACAGTGCTGCTGGTATTCAATGCTGCAGGTACCTCTGTTCAATGCTGCAATTACCTGTATGTATTACAGTCAATGGGGCTAGTAATATGGACAGGGCTACTCCTATGGGCAGTGTCTAATGCCATCACAATCCTATTTATAAATAAATAGGGAGCTCTTTAAATTGGAAAACAAATAAAACTACTGTTAATCTTCTATTAAAAACATTTTATTGCATCAGTGAAGTAATTTTCCCCCCAGGCTTTTATCAATGATCTGTGTAAATTTCTGGAGTGAGTATGGGAATTTCAGTACTGTTGCATTTTTGCCTGCCTTCTTCTTACTCTTGTCAATGTAGAGTACGTTTACACTATTCTTTTAGTGTTTTTTAACTGCATCTGTAAAGAAAAGAAAATGAAGGGGATGAGAGCCCTGTGAAACTTCTGGCACCTTTTGGCCAAGGAAAGGTGAATGGAGACCCTTCCAACAGTGAAGGGTCTTCATGTGTACCAGGAAATGTCTGAGGTTTGTGTGAAGCAGTAAATTATGGAGGAGAAAAAAAAAAAAAAAGCAAATCTCTTGTCTTGAAAGACTTTGTTTTCTAAGTTGCTGCAACCTGGTCCCTGCCCCTCCATCTTTTTTTTTTTTTTTTTTTTTTTTTTTATTAAGTGAAAAAGCTGCTCTAGGTCGAGCCAAGTTTTCTTTGATTCAGCTCTCTTCCAACATGACTGTGTCTAGAACTGGCTCATGCAGCATCTCTTCTCCACCTGGTTCCTGAAAGCTGATCTTAAGCAGAGGTTAGTGCCTAAAGTTTTTAATGATTGATAGATTTTCTGATGCAACATGGAGTGCTAAATTCCCACTTTATAATGAAGATCCAGTTGCACAGGGCAGACTGGGATTTTATATGAATGTTTTTTCTGTTTTAATGTTTTGGAGTTTTCTGTAGCTTCCTGTGTGACTTTAAATGGTTGCATATGTTAACATTTCATATCCTTTGAGCTGTTCAAAAACCCAAAGTCATTGGAAGATGTTTTTTTTCTGCATGGCAAAAATATAGCGTAGATTAATGAAGCTAATGAGACAGAGCGTTTGGAAACCCTTTCTTTCCAGAGATCAGGTTATGCAACATTGGACAAAGATCCAAACTGACAAAAAGCAGAAAATTGTTTGTGCGTGCTTGAACCGAACATACTGTAGGATTTGTTTCTTTCTCTACTTTCTTTTTATACAATTTATTTAATCTTGCAGTACAATGATTGTGCTTCAGAAAACTATTTACATTTGTAAAGTGGGGGCCATAACAGTGAATGGAGCAGAGAGCGCCTGGAGCCTCGCTTGGGAAGAAAACAGTCACCATCTGTCCTGATATAGACGAATGGAAAAAGGAAATAACGGGGTGAAGGGATGAGTCACCATCTCATCTGGTAGATGTACTTGCCCTTCCAGCCGGAGCCCTGGGATTAGTTCCGAGCAGCCTGGTGCGGGCACAAGCCGGAGCGGCCGGCCTGCGCGCCCCGGAGTCGTCGCTTCGGCAGTAATTGTTTTTTGCTCCCGGTGAGAAATGTGACAGGTCTGTGCCAGAGAGCCCGGCCGGCGCTGCCGGCGAGCGGCTCCTCGCTGCCGGATTAGCACGTGTGTCCGAAGGGAGAGGCCTCGGAACGGGGCAGCTTGGTGCTGCGTGTGCCGAGGCGACGCCGGGCGCTCGTCCTGCCGCTCTGGGACTGCGGCGATGGGCACCCCAAAAACCTGGGGAGATGCGCCCGGGGATGCTCGCAAGCACCCAGCAAGCGCAGCTCGGCCTGTGGGTGAGCAGAGCACTGGGCAAGCTCCTGGTTGATGCCTGGCCCCATCTGCTGGCAGTGGGTGGAAGGAAGCAAGCGGGATGGAAAAGCTCCAGAAACGGCAGCTTCAGGCTTGCATTTTGCTCGGGATGGCCTAAGAAGCCTTTTCCTTGGATCATTTCCTTTTTAGTAGAGATGCCTTTTGAGAGGAGTGTTTTACTTGACTTGCCAACCTACTTTATTTAACTTGACCAACTAATATTTCTAGAAAAAAAGTATCTTTTGGGAGGAACACAGACCTCCTTTGGGTCCTTAGGGATGACTTCCCACTTGAAAGAGTCTTGTGTGACTGATCGAAGTCTTTTTTTCACAGATGTATCAAACTTTACAAAAAAAATACTGCCTTTCCTCATACATTTTGCTTTAAAAAACAGAAATGGGACACTATTCTTTGATTCTTCAAGAAATATTTGCCTATATATACACTACATTACTCTTAACATGCCTTTTTATAGTTAGAGTAGTGGCATTATGTTGAGTGACTTTGTTTACATTTCCTTAGCCTTCTGAAGTACTGATGCAGTCTTTTGAGAACTCCACCTGAGGTGAATGTACCCAGGGTAAATTTGCCATGTGGTAAATATGGAATAATCTGCGCCTCTAAATCTTCTTAATCTGTGCCTGTAGCTGGCATGCAGGAACATCTGAACAAAAGCACTAGTTGGTAAATAGTTCTTACTTGGGTTCTCCTATGAGAAAATAGACTTAAGAATTTCAGCAACACATGGTACTAAGTATTTGCCAAGAATGGATCGCTCTGCACCCAAGCAAAGGACCATGCCCACTTAAATAGTTGTGTGATGCCATACACACATCTACATTTTCTTGTGTGAAAGAACGCAGGTGTTGTAACTACAGCTGGCTGCCCACTCTCGCATCTGCTTCTGGCTCCAGAGTTGGTTTCCATGATGAACAGCCATGAAATCAGTCTGAAGTCTACAATACAAAGAGCTGTTTTATTTTAATGGCTAGAACTGACAAGGGGATTACAAGATTATTGAAACAGTATTTTGATGGGGGAAGAACTTTATGGTCTGAGAATACTGTGGTGAGAATATAGGTACTTACAAGAATTTAAAGAGGACGGCTTTGGCTTTTCTAAAAAAACTGTAGTTAATGCTTCACTAACTTTTCTTTCAGGAAAAATAAAAAATACAACCTTATTTTGTGTTTCATTAGCAGAAGTGCTTCTTTTGTTGTTTGTTATCTCTGTATTACTTTTTTTTCCACTTTGCTTTGTTTGTACCCTTAAAAACTGCCTGAAGTTCTTTGATAAAATGTCAGCAAGTGTAACTGCTTGTACCAATTTGACTGCTTTTTTTTGTGCAATTTTATATGAATGCTGCATGCAACAGTCCAGAAAGCACCTGAAAGCTATTTTTCACATTTCGATCCATATCATAAAATAGTTTTCATGTAAGACAGCATTTAAAAATAATATTTAGGCTGTGGCTTAGTTAATAAAGTTCTGTAACCAAAAATCCTCAGGACAGAGTGCCAAAAACATGCCAAAATCAGCCCTGTGCCGTGGAAAGAAACGCTTGCATGCAGTTCATGGGCTTTAAAGACTTTTTTAAACTCTATCTTCTTCAAAACTACTGAGTAACTTATGGTATAAATGATTAAAATGGTCTTTAACAGTTCAGTTGGCTGTTAGACAACTTGCGTGTAAAAGCTACCGTATTGATTAATATTCACTTGGCATCCTTGGTTGTGCTAGAGCATTTCCCAGAGGTTACAGTCTGAGAAAATCCTCATTAAAACCTGTGAGTATAGAGGACAAGAGGTGGAATCTGCCTCTGAGAGGTGCCTGTTTCCAGCCATACAAGCAGGTTGGTTGGCAGTGTCCATGGTGGGAAGATATTCCTGTAGAAGGCAGATCTGCAGAAGACAGGCCTGTAAGTCTCTGGTTCTCATCCTGGTTCCATCCAGGGCTCCAGAAGGTCTTGAGCAGCTACTGTGTTTTTCAGGAAGGAAGGCTTAAAACTAGTCTGCCTTTTTTTTTTTTAATTATTATTTTTTTCTTCTCTTTTTTTTTTAATGGAAAAACAGACTTTAATTAAAAAATGGATTTTAAAAGGGAAAGTTTCAGTGGCTGAAAGTCATATTGTTTCAGCTAAGCACATTGGATCAATGCAATATCTTGCTTGCCATTACTCTGCCTTGGCTCAGATTCATTTGATGCCCTATTTCCATGCACTTCTGCACCACAGCCTGAATTTGTTGGGGAAGGAGAGAAGGCTTTAGTGCTGTCGCTGATTTCTTCTTAGATGTCCACCTCCCACTTGGATAAGTTTTGTAGGTAAGCACGGAGAGTTAATCTTGGCGAAACAACACTCAGGAACTTTTAAATGGTCTAATTCACTGCAGCCTCACGTTTCATAGTCTGCTATGGCTTCTAAAACATTCCTGTCACAGGGAGGGCTCTTACTTTGTAAGTGTCTCCCTTCCTCAACTGCTCAACCCTCCTCCTGAACGGCTTTCAGCTGGAGGTAGACCAGATCTCTTAAATTACAGTATTAATGAAAGAAGCCACTAATTATGTGCAGTGATAGATAAGGCTGCACAGCTGTGTCTGGCTTCACTATCTTCCCGTCCAGAAATATCCCAGGAACAAGCAGCCAGGAGCGAAGGCTCGCAGTTCTTTCTGTGCTTTCACATGATGTTTAACATTGCGACCGCGCATTCCAGTCCTCTGTCGCTAATTCTTAATTTTTAATGCGCGAGACTTGGACGGAGAAGTGAAAGAATGTCCGTAATGTTTATGAGCGGATCCAGGGATTGTGCCGTGTGGGAGCCGCAGCTGCTTGGCGCAGGTGAGGCGCCATGGAGCCCTCCCCACAGGCCGGCCCGCAGGCCCGGCGCCTCATCCATGGCCTCCGCGGGCCGAGTGTGGACCGCAGAGCCATCAGCATGTGGTGGCACTCGGCTCCTCTTCTCTGGAGCATCGGGGCCCGGCTAGAGCTCCTCTGAAGGAGGGATTTTTGGCCGAGCAGGCTCGGGGGCTTTGGGCCCCTTGTTGCGATACAGGCCTCCGTTCTTTGTTTGGTGTTGGCAGCGTTGTTTGCACTATAGCCTTTCCCTGGAGAGAAACGTCAGAAAATGTCATCCACTGACATTCTGAAGCGAGTTATTTTGGGTGCTTTGTAGTCAAATCTGGACAGATGTTTGAGTATAATTTAGAGTATATTCTCGCCAGTCCAAATCTGTTCAATTGTTCTGCAGCCAGAGTAGCGTGGTTGCTCGTTAGCCTCCATAAGCAATTTTGTTACGGAGGGAAGGATTTAGGGAGGCCTTCTGTTGCAGTGTAAGCTGGTTCTGAGACTAAAGATTTTTTATAGTGACTCTCACAATCTTGCTTATTCAACAGCAAAAGTGTTAAGGAACTCTGATTCAAAATAGTACGTAGCAAAAGCTTCATATCAAATGTCTGCAAATAAAGGACCTCTGTTCACTTACTTTAGGGGTCCTCAAGAGCACAGAGGGATGGATGGATGTTTGAATTCTTCTTGCTCTGGTGTATTTATAATTTATTACTGTTGGTTCGGAGATTAGTGTGCGTTCCCTACTGCTTTTATGTTTTTCTAACTTCCTCCTGGGTTCAAATTTAGTGTTGAGAACTCCAAAACTCTTTTGTTAGTTTGTGTAATTTCTAGCCCCATATTTAAAATAAGGGTTTTTCACCATCCTGTTATTATCACAACACTTTCATTTTCTTACAGTAAGTCATTGGGTTAACAGCATTTACTGCAGAACACCTGACAAGAAGCCCTGCTTCTTTTGAACAGCCTTTTGGCTGTTGAGAGAAGTGTGACTATCTGCTGAGAGAACATTTGGCACTCATCTGTTCTACGTGATAGTAATCATTGCTTTGCGTTAGGCTAGTCTCAAAGTGATAGTTAAGTTTCTTATATTTACAATATTAAAACTTGTACAGAAAATGAGAGTGGATTGGGGGTGCTTTCCCCAGTGAATTAAGATATGGGACTTTAAGCTGCATGTACCGTTTAGCAAAAAGGGGAAGACGGTTACCAACTGGCATGCTTTTGCTCCAGATGTTTCCTCTAAGACAAATATCTAGGGTTTTATTATGACACAGTAAGAACAGCCAATAAGAAGAGAATGGGACTTTTTTTTTTTTTGCTTTTTATTGTCTGCCTGATCTAAATAGCCAGTCAATCAAATGCTGTGGTAAGTTGTCTAGTAGTTTAGCTGTAACATGCCTGTGCCTGTTAATGTGAGCTGCTCTCTTCTGAATACAGAATTTAAAACGTTTTATTCAAAAACTCTTTGGATGCAAAAGAAAAAAAAACTTATTTTGCAGTACCGATGTTGTTATAAATGTTAGATGTGACTTTGTTTACTGAAAAGACTTGTTCATACAAGAAGCAGCAGGCTCCTGTTTTGCTTTCCCTTAAATTAGTGGCAAAACACATTTTGATTTCAGAAGGAACAGGATGAGACCTATAGTCAGGGATTAGCAGCTTTGGGACAAATCCCACAGCTCTTATTCTCATTTCTCTCAGGCAGAGTTCCCATTGCCTGTAGGGTTTGGAGCACAAATGCTGTAATTATGCTGGCTGTTTTAAAGAGATTTTGCCTTTTGAGTATACAATTTTCATCTGGTATGGATGTGTGTAAAATATTACATGATATATAGGGTATAGAAGAGCAGTATCTAACTGTCCTTTTGTGGACTTCAAAGACAGAAGGGAAACAGCATTGCAATAATCTAGTCTGACCTGTGTTAATAGGGCATGGAATGTCACTCCATAATTCCTGTATCAAGCTCATAACTTCTAGATGGTGTAAAGTGTGTTTCTGATCAATCCCAACTCCTCCTTTTACTATGTGCTTAATGGACATGACTTAACTTCCAGTTTCATCCATTAGATAGCAAGACTTACAAGTTCAGTAGCAGAAATGTCTTCTAAATTTTTGAGCTACATTTAATTGGGGATGGAAAGTGCAGAAACTATTTTCAGTCAGATTATTTCCCTTGGTTGCATTCGGTTATCTTCACTAATGCAAATAAAAATGCTGCTAGACACTTTGGCAAGGATGGTTGTTTTTTCAGGGCTGCTTATTATCTGGATAGTTAGCGTGATGATCAGTAGGGTTTCTTACAAGTGAGGAGATGATACAGTGACAGTTTTAATTGGATATTCTGTTATGGTGATGAATTATTATATTAGAATAAACATGGAGTTTTGCCATTTTGATGTATCTGCATATGTAGAGTGAATTCCCCATTATATTAACAAGACATTGTTAAAGTTGCAAAACCGAGCATTTTAAAGTTGTGCTTGTACATGTAACTATACCACCTGTAGTACATGCAGTATGATACAGTTAATTATCTAGTCACCTGAGCCCTGTTTTGCTTCTCATCCTGGCTTTGTTCATTGTAGGCGTCCTCGCCGAAAGAGAATTGCTTCATTTTGGTTGTTTAGTTTGTGGTCTGAAGGCACCTCTACTTCACAGAATTCAGTCTCCTCTCTGGAAGCAGATTTCTTTGTTGCCTCTTGTGGTTTTTCCAGTGACATTCCTGGCAATCGTGTCACGGAGCTTTGTGAATATTAAGACATCTTCAGGGTACTGGTGTGAGTGAAGGCAGCATTATGATTCCTGTGACAGAGCCCACATATATGATTTAAAAGTATCTACAGTTTTAAGTCACTGATCTCTTGGTTGTGGAGGTAAAACATTTCAAAAAGATGGATTTGGAGACAAAACTAGAATAAAGTTTCACTTAACTGTTCACTGAGATGAGCTAACGTCCAGAATCAAGATAAGCTGGACACTACAAGGCTTTATTTGTGCCAGAGAGAAAGTACCATCTGCTTCCTGCCCTGTAGGCAACAGTTACGTAGTACAGGGTGCCCAAGATGATTCCTTGTAGAACAAATCATACTAGCATTCCTCGACTGCACCATCCACCTTCATAGTCTGGAATCCAAGTCAAAGTATCAAAAGCAGGAGAATTATTAGAATATGAATGGACAGATTGAACAGATGTGGTGACATAATTTAATGTTGGCTCACTTTGTTTCCCAATTCTGAGCATTTAAATTTTGAAATTCTTGGTCTTGTAAATTTTATGCTACAAGGATGCCTGTCAGGGATGCATGTTTAAATTACCTCTTGCTTTGCACTCCTATGATTCATCTCTAATAGCTTTGGTTTTTTTTGCAGTTTCACAGTTGCAATGCACAGGAAGAGTACAGGAGACTTCCAAGGGGAGCAAGTTATCTCATTAATTTCAGTCCTTGAAATCAGATGCTTTTATTGACACATTTGTTCTGCCATGCTGCAAATTGCAGCCTTACTTAATCAAGAGATGTGGCAGTGCAACTTCATAACAGGGTGACAGACCAAGTTTTTTTTCTGGATTACTCTGTTGCTAGTCATACGTTAAATATCTCCTTTGGGAAATACTAGCTTAGAAAGTGGACATCCAGAATGCTTCAGTGCAAATGACAGATGAGTAACGAGGGAGGCAGAAAAAAATACTCTTGATATTTGGAATGTTGTTCATTAGCTCTTTCTGGACACACTTGAAACATGAAAAGAGTGTTCTGTGGTAGAGGAATCTGTGCAGTCTTGCACCAGATCCCTTCACAAAGTTGGAGAAATTGAAGGATATGCTTATTCCATATGAATGGAATCTGTCTGTGCAAGCTTTGTATTTTTTTTTTTGCATTTTTTTGACAACTTATGTCTCTGCTAGATACTGGTATGTAAATCACAGAGGCTTTAGATTTATCTGTTCAGCGAGGACATAGGACTCTGAAAAAGCAAGAATGTACAAATGCATGCGCCTGTAAAAACCCTGAATTGCAAAAATTGTTTGTAGTGGGCTATAGAGGCATTTGACAGATTACGTGCAAGTACATACATGTGTGTTTCATTATTTGATTGCCTTAGGAGAGTGCTGTTTAAGTTGGCAGATCTACTTATTAAAAGCAAAGCTTGCTGGCTGGCAGCTTTACAGAGTGCCAGAAGGAAAAGGAGACCAAATGCTGAGAGAGAAGGAGACAGAACATGCAATGTGCATAAAGCATGGAGGAGCTATAAAGAGAAGGGAAAAGTACAGCTAAATGTGGTTGCAGTTTGTTCTTTTGGGCTCAAGTTGGTGGCCACTCAGAAGTAAAAAGCACAAATTTCTCTAATTTCAAGATGCTTGGTTCAGAGCTTACAAAACACTGTCAGACCATGGTGGAAATGAGCACTGTAATAACACCTGGAGCTTTGTCCTTATTCTCAATAGCTTGATTGGAGCATACAGGAACTACAGTATTGACTCCTAGTATGTACCAAGTATCTGCATATAATTTGAGGATGGGTATTTTGTAGCTATTTTGAGGGTCAATGGGGAATCCAGTTTTCATACTTTGCTTTGTCTCCAAAGACTTCTCAGTTTGATAATGTTTTTGTGGAAAACTGACCCATAGTAAAATATAAGAAAAAGAGAGCTCATTTTGGAGCTCTCTGGACAAAAAATGGCTCATTTTTTCAGAGAAGTCGAGAAATATCTTGTTTTTAAAAAATCCCTTAAATTTAGACCTGGATTTATGTGTGTTTTTCATACTGATCTCCCTAGAAGGGCTATAAGTGGCATAGTTACCACTTTGGTGGCAGGCAACGAAAGAGCCCTGAAAGAATTACCTAGCTGGTGTGCAGTGGTTACACCAACAGTCTGCTGGCTCTAACATTTTTGAGGAGCTCTAACTTTTGAAGTCTTAGTAAAGTTCTTTGAAGATGCCAGAGATTAACTAATTAAGATGCAAGTTTTTCTAGCTGAATGCATAATATTGGAAATTGAAAGGAGTCCCAGATAGAAAAATTCTTGTTCTGATGAAGCAGGCAAGTCAATTGAACTGCCTTTGAAAGCAGAGTCATAAGCCTGTTAGAAAAACAGGTCAGTTTAAAACAAATGCGTTCCTCTTGCTTCTGTTCTCAGCAGGGAATTAGTTTTTTGGAATGATTCTCCATCTGTGAACCAAGCAAGCCGTCCTTCCTCTTCCTGGCATGTGCCACATTTAAACAAACAAAAGAGGAAAAAGTTCTTTAAGAAGACAGAAGAAAAAGAAAGAGGTGTTCTCATTTGGTAGGGTCAAATAAAGGTAACTGGTTCTTTTGGCAAGATGATGACCCAGGGATTCCTCTGCAGCACAGTAACAAAAACAGACATGCAAGAGGGTGGGTTTTTTTTCTTTTTGCTTCAGTAGAATAGCAGGAAAACAACCAGAATATATCTGGCCTTTTGACAGAATAGCAGCCAATCCAAGCCCTGGCTGGCCAGTGTGGAAGAAGGCAAACTCCTTCCAGGCAGAAGCCTTCCAGCCTTGCAAGCCTCCGCCTGCTTGGTGTGTATGTGTTTGACTCCACCACCAGTCGTAGCTGGAAGACCTTTCCACATGTTTTATCACATCTTGTGCAAGGAGGGGATATTTTTTTTCACCTTTATTGTATCCTGTAATCAACGTTCTAAAACAACCAAGTGGCTGTAGCTCCAAGCTCTCTCTTTCAGCGTGTGTACATATGTGGAAATACAGGTAGATGGACAAATAGATAATGCTATTATAGTTAAGATTTAGGTGGCTAGTTTAGAAGACGGACTTAACTTTCTCAGCAAGAACAGGATGGTGGTCAAAAAAAGATACGTGTGTGCGTGTGTGTGTGTGTGTGTGACATTTTCTTAGGGTTTCTTAAGGTCTGGAGCAATTTAAAACTGCAAGTTTGCACTGATGTTGCAAAAAATCTATCTGAAGTACTTACAATTAAACTTCTCAAGAGAAAGCCTTTTCCTGTTGCTTTTGGTCTCCTTGTAAAAATATTAGTCCTACCAAAGCACACTGAAATCCTGTTCCATACTTTTTACCCAATCTTTGGTCAGGATTTGGCTTGCAGATGCTGATGCTGATGGTCAGCTTTTGAGGCTGACAAGAAGATAATCTTTTTGTTGTACCAACTTCATTGTTTTCAATTCTCATAACAGATTTTTGTGCTGTACAAGTTTGTACTGTGCAAGATGCTGGATGCAGATACAGAAAGAGGATTCTTTATCCAGTTCAAGTTAGGTGGCCAGCTGAGACCATTGTATGCTCAAAGCAGTTAAGTTTTATGGAATGAATTCACTGCTTTAACTACTAAGATCTAAATTAGCTAATTCAACAGCACAGTATGAACAAACAAAACACTGCTTTATAGAATAGATAACTTTTAATTTCATATATTAAGTGCTGCTTCATATTCCTTAAGGCCCTTTTGGTATGGTGTCTAGATAGTGATAAAAGTTGGAACGAGAAATCAACACTGATACTGCTGTGGGGGGTAATCTAGACAGCTGTGTGATCAGGGTCAGAGGATTTGTTATGTACAGACTGAGAGTTTTCTTCTTTATCCAAAATTAAAGAAGGCAGTGGGATTAACTCTCTGTAGATCCAGTTCAGGAATTTCTCAATAATAGTGTTTCAGTATCTATGTCAGATCAGCCCATGGTTTAATGTCTATAAGGATTAACCCATTTTTGCTTTCTACAAGATTGCCTTTCAACATTGCCCTGTTTCTGTATTTTTCTTGCTACATCTAGAGCCCCAGGCTGCTTTTTTTTTTTTTTTTTTTTTTTTTTTAAGACAAGAAAGACTTAATTTGAAACATGTCAGCTTGCAGAATAAAGCAAGCCCATTGTTTGCATTTTTTTTCTAGGTGACTGCTCTACACTCATTATTTTTAACCTTCTCTGTGTTTATAAATGCTTCCCATAATTCCCAAAAGATGAAGGAGCTGTTTTGGCTTTTATCTGTCAGCAGCTTCTGCCAATATTTTTATGTAAATCTTCCAGATCTAAATAACTTGACTTCTTAAACATGATAATGCACACTTTTTCTTGCAGCAGTGAGGAGCTGCTTCTTCTCTAGATTGCTTGCCTGTGGATACTTTGAGTGGTGTGACTTTTTTTTTTTCTCTTTTTCCCCCCATTTACCCTGTCTTTACCAAAGAAATAGCAACAAAAAAACCTTATTCCCCAAGTTGTACACGTTAAGGTTATTGAATAAAAAAGAGAGCGGTTTAAAAGCTACTTTCCAATCAGAGTCAGTATCAGAAACTCCTGATGACTTTGCATAAGGAAGATCTTTGTGGTAGTAAGAGAAGTAAAGAGTGGTAAGGAATGAAGATCCTTTTCATTTAGGCAGGTTATAAGAAGAGGGTGCCCAGTCTCTTCCAGCAAATGTCCATCCAGCAGTCCTGTTTCTGTGGCAAAGAGCAGATGCTGCTGGAGCGCTCCTACTAACCTTCATTGTGGTTATGGGATGGGGAATGAGATCGGTCATCTTGATAGGTGAGTGCTGTATGCCAGCATCCTTATTGATTCCCATTCCCTCTCCCACTGTTTCAATACAGCAAGTGATAATTGAGCTTTTGCGCATTGGCACCCTGTTTATTGCTCCTTTTCTGGAGGAAACTGCACTGTTCTCATCCTGAAGTGACAAAACAACAACCCTCGCTTGCAAGGTCTATATGAGAAGGCAAGGCCTTGAACTTCTACCAGAAATCAAAAGTTGACTGAGTGGGTGTCTTAATAAAAAGCTGGTTGTCTAACAGCAAGTACTAAATGGTTACCTAGTAGTGGGGGTGTTTATTTAGCAAAAGGACTATAGTTTTCTAACATATGTTCATTAGTAGCCCGTCTGTGGCAATAAGCCAGCAAAGCTTGGGTCAGAGGTCTGAAAACACCAGCATGGGAACTCGCTGCAGTTGAGAGCTGATGTCCCTGAAGTCATCTCAGCACAGCGTTCTGCACAGCTTTGTCCAGAAAAGGCAGAATATACTAATGGCTGGATCCAAAATTCACAGTGCCTTTTTTGAGGTGGACCTTAGCATTGTTTCCTTTCAAAGATAGGCAGCTGTCTCTTAAGCGTGGTGGAGGTGTTCAGAAAGAAAAGACTGTTTTCCCATCTGCTAGGAAGAACTAGAGACCAAGCTATGGCACAAAGTACTCTTGCATGAGAAGCTAGGTTGGAGATACTACAGGGCCTGACAAGAGGAAGTTAAGTATCCAGGTTTGAAGCAGAAAATGAGTAGCAGAATAGGAATTTGCTAGAAGATCATATGCCCTTTCACAAATGGAGTAAAGCTGAAGGTAATAAATACCTCAACTACTGAACCGTTCCTCAAGAACGTTGGACCTTTTGTGCACTGATTGAGGCAGAGTAATTTGGTGGGAACGATGCTATATGATAACGTGAAAAGACGTGAAAGAGCTGATGAGTCCAGCCTTAGTTCTTAGTTTTCTTAAACTTTGAGAACTTGACATTGTGATTTTTATGTTGTTATATGTGTAGTATTCCATGTGTCAGATAGAGGGAGCTTTACTACTTATTTCTTGAAGGGGGAATAGTAGTAAAATATTTAAGTATATTAGCAGTTTACGTGATCTGCTTAAAGTACACTTTTACTAGAGTTTACTATTTATTTTTTAAAAAGGAATTTAGAGAGCAGAACCAGCATTAGAGTATCAGAGTATGGCTTTAATATTTTAGGGAAGGATGAGGTAGAGTTTGTGGAAAGGTTAATAGAGCAACTGGTGTGAATTCTAAGAGATGGCTTAGTTAATCCTAAGGCCAGTAAGGGAGACGCTGTTTGCACAGAACCTATTGCAAGTTTGTTTGAGCCTGATAAGGATTTCTAGGTACTGCTACTGCAATCTGGATGTTTAATGACAATACTAACCCTGAACGTTGCACAGGGAACCTGTTAAGTCAGTCACAAGGTGCACTTGTCAGTAGAACGTGCCATTTGTCCTCACACCTATGCTAGCCACAGTACATTAGGATATTCCATGTAGGATTTTTTCCTTCCCATCATTTATGGTTTCATGCAAGACCACTGCCAGAAGCTGCCCTGTCAAGTCAGAACCGTTGTTCTGCAGCAGCCTTTTTCATTGCTGCTTTTTAGCATCTGTGCAGGGAGCTGGGCAGAACTGCTCCAACATTTTTGGAGCTCAGTTAGTTCCTAGCTCTGGAGCTGCCATCCTCCAGGAGGAGGGAATGATGGGCACAGGCAGCATTTAGCAAAAAGGCCACGTTTTGCAATTTACTGACTGCAGCTCTTTGGTTGTGCCTGTCTCTTCCCTTCCCCACTGTTGCTGCTACCTTGGCCATCTTATCCTGGCTCATGGGGGGTTGCTGCAAAGTGGCTACTTTACCATTTTTTACTCTAATCTTCTAATATCTCTCTGGTTGAAAAGTATTACGCTGGAACATGCAGACCTCTTCAGGATCTTAGAAGTAGATGTGAGCTTTGAAAATGTTTTCTTTCTCTGCCTCAGAATCACACTCTGAGGGCTGTACCTGCTTGTTGAGTTTGGAGATGCTAACCTGGTTTTCTATTTAAACAAATGTTAATTAGGAGTTGTGAGAATGTGGCTGTGTGCTGTGGGCCTGCAGAGTCGCTCAGGGCTTGGGGTGAGCTCTCAGAAAGGAAGGACAGCACTGAAGCTTGTGTCAGCCTCCAAGCCCCTGAAATGTGTGGGACACTGTTTTTTCCCCCAAAACTGTTAAACATTATGCATGGCATTGGAATATCTTTTTTTTTTTTTTTCCATAAGCCTTGCAGTTTTTCCCCAGAAGAGGGCTGCTGCTTTCTCTGTTCGTGTTGGTTGCAGGCAGTGCTAATTGAAAATAGTTGCAGCCATTTCAAATCCTAATTTCAGTTACCATTTCAAAAAGGGAGTATTACAAAAGCTCACCCATAGAGGGAAGCAGAATGCTGTCATTGCGACAGGCTTTTTAACTGCAGATTGCTTTTTAAAAATTATCTGTGCTCAACTGAAGCCAACAAAAAACATCTGTTGTCTTATTTATAGCTCCTGTTTCTAAGAAGTATATTCTGTAGCAGATGAGAAAAGTGCCTGACAACTCGTAATTCATAAAGTTACGGAGGTTTAATCTGTTGGAATATTATGTACAGAATTCCGCTACAGTACGGGCTGTACAACTTCCCTTCCCCAGATGGTAGAAATGGGGCTTTATGAAACATTAGTAAGTGTGAAATGTGATTAGCAGATACTATTTGAAGCATTAAGCTGTAATGAAGGACTATAATATTCTGCAGTGCTACTGCTGATTGGTGGTTTCGTACCATACAAATCTGTCTCATTTTGCTGTGCTTTTGTGCAGCCAGGCTTTTCTGAAGTCAGACACATTCCTGTTTTCCTGTCTTTGAACTTTTGTTTTGTTTTAGGGCTTTTTTTTTTGACGATTAATGCAATGGGTCTGTGACAAGCATTCATTTTTGTGCCAGAGAAGAGAAAAAATATATATTTTAAGAATCAATACATTAAAAATTGCAATCTTTAATATCAAATCAGAGCTTTCTGCTATCTATTCTTTGCAGATTTTCTCCTGTTAATCTATATTTGCTTTGGATTGTTTTCCTTTCACTCATGGTTTCTCCCCCTTACTCTCCTTAGCCCTTACCTGCAGCTCGTGCAAGGTTACACGTGGGGAAGGGAGAGCGGATCTTTCTCACACGGCCACCTTCCACCTTCCCGCATAATCACTGTACACGTGTTTTATCACTCACATCATTCCTTGCATATTTGTGCTGATAACCATGGAAAGTATCTCAGCAAAGTATTTGACGTGTCTCACAGCAGTGATTTATACAGGTGACTGTCTTTTTCCATGTATTATATGTAGCCAAGATACGATGAAGTAGTATTCAGATTTTATTCCAACCTTCATAGGTTCTGTAGGTTAGACTAATTCTATGTTACTGATATAGGACAACAGCAGAGATACAAATGCTTTGAAAAGGTTTTTGAAGTTCAGGAGACATTAATGGAGTATTCTTTATCCATGAGAAGTAATTGATATCATTGAGATTTGCCAAGAAGGGTGTTGTACTCTTTTCAGGTGTTTCTTCATTGTAGACGAAGAGGACTGACAACCTGATATGATAAATTATTTTTCCAGTACAGAGCTGTATTTCCTTGTGTGGCTAAAATCCTTGGCATGCCATTAACGCTGAACATCTGAATGAGGTTTTCACTTTGTCCTCCAGACAATAATCAAAACCTACTGATTGATGGAAGAAATGAACTGGACTTGCTGCACAGTATTGAAGAACTTTCTGACGGGAATTTAGAATTAGCCGAATTTCCATCACACTTCCCAATTGTACTCTAGTCATGTAAGGTCACTAGCAGATGTTATTTCTTCATTCCTTTTAGCTTTGGGATCTTTCACATCTCAATAAATCTTGACTCGCACGCATTTTTCTGCCTAAACAGAAAGTGGGTTTCCTGTGAGCTCCCAGGCTGAGCGCCTTGCTGGGCCAAACCAGTTCTTCATCTAGCCCTGAGGTAGTTTCTTCTCTCTTCACTTCTCCTTGATCTAGTCTCCTCTTCTGCCAAGGCCTCCGTGGTATTCTGGGTCCACAGTCTCTCTGATTGACGACATCTGATAAAAATAAAAGACAAGTAATAGTAGAGAGGCCTCTTTAGCCATTCATAATGGATGTATCGAATTCACAGAAGCTTAAACCTGCCTCTCGCATGGAAAAAAATGTACAATATTGCTAATGAAACAAATATTGGAGAAGGTGGCTGAGCCATGAGAAGTTGTTGCTCTTGCTGTTTCAGGGATGGATTCTGCCTTTAGGAGAACGTAGCTGTAGCCAAAATCAAATCTTCTTGGTCAAAAGGAATTCCTTTGCTCCTCCAACAGTTGCGGATAATTTTACAGGCTATTGCAGTGCTTGATTGCTCTGTGGCACACAGTGACATTAACTTCTTTATCTTCACCTTCTTGTCTTTCATCCTTTTCCAGTTAAAACACATTGCTAATAGCAGCTGGGCATTTCTAAATACCTAATTTATTTTGCTTTCAGTAAATGTCATGAAGTTTTCTAAAATTACTAAAGCCAAGGCGTAGTTATGGTCCTCAAATCTTGGAAAAAACTTCTCTATTTATTTGTAATACCAGACCCATCTTTTTTTCTGTCTTAGTATTGCATTGGGCCCTTGATAAGACTATAAAGAAACATATAATGGCCTGCAATATCCTCTCGGTAGAAGTTGGTGACTTTGTGTCACCAAGGGTCTTTTCATTCTTCAGCTGTGGGACAGGGACTTGCTGTGGTGCTTCTTCCCGAGCTGACGGAGCCAGATGCGAGGGGGCAGGGAAGATTCGGGCTCCGCATCTGGAGCAGTCACCACCTGGCAGGCACTGATAAGGGCTGGGCCTCCCCTCGTGCTGCCCGAGGGACCTCCTGGCCACTTCCCTGATCAGGAATCAGAACTCTTGTTTACCCGGACACAGCTTTTCATGTGTGCTCAGTGTAGTCGTCCTCAGTGCTGCTGCTGTTCTGATTTAGGGATTCCTCAGCATTAAGGCACTCTGAGGGCATTGATTGCCTCGACTCCAACCACTGCCCCAAAGGCTGCACAGGAATATTCACCTGCCCTCCTTTCAAACGTACATCTCCCATCAAACTTAACATTATGTGCTGACAAGTGCTTAAATTCAGCCATTATGAATTCTCATTTAAATTCAATATCTGCCTCAGGGAAGGCGGATGATAATAGTGAAACACTTTTTGAATTGCTTTTCCCCGAGCCACCACAATGTGTAACTGCTTGTTTCCTGAAACAGCAGCATTTGAAGCAAGAAGGAAAGGTCCTCCATTTCCCAGGATTTTCAGTAGTGAGCGTAGGGTTGATTTCCATGGAGAATCTGCCGCCTGGCCTTTCGTTTTGCTCCTGGTGCTGCCGCAGCAAAAGTACCAGAGACTTCATGGTTTTGTTAGCTGACCTTGTTGGAGGTGGTATCGCAGCCTGCCTCGCAGTGACAGCTACTGTTGCCTTGTTCTTCTGTGTTAATTAATATGTTTATGTTTGTTACACAGTTAATTTTAGTGTTGGTCAAACCCTTCAAGCCCGATCGCATTATATGACTTTCACACAAGCATACGTGCAAATCTGTGAAGACATAAATTGCTATGTTAGTGGATACAGTTGCGTAAATAAAGAGCATATCTGCATGCACATAAGCCACTTATAAACATCTTAAGATCTGTCCTCTCAGATGTTAGACTTCTATGCACAACTACGTTGTCATCGATTGCAATATGTATGCATAGCTTCAAATGCACATTTCTTGAAAAAGGTTAAGACTGTGCGTGGAGATCTTGATTCAAAAGTGAATTAATGTTAGTATATAGTTGCTGTAAAAATATTTAGAAGTTGAACTCTTTTCCACGGTGTGTGCTGTTACATTTTAAATCACATCCTTTATATATACACTCATTTTCGCCCTTCTTCCAGCAGTAATGAAAGATTTGGCTCAGAAACGTTAGAAGCCAAATTCCAGCCTTAAGTTTCCACTCGCCGTTGCCAGGTACTAACTCCAGAATATCTCTCTCTGCTGCGAGCCCTTCCAAAAGGTGCAGCTGCGTGCCGGTTTCGTCTTGCATGCCGCAGCCACCCTGGCAGCCCTCAGCCCTGAGGTATGTTCCGCTCTGCCCCACGCCGAGGCCTGTCTGGGCAACGGGAAGGGAAGCGCTCGCAGATGGGAGGCTCCCCGTGTCCTGCTGCATCCCATTGGCTCCCATGGAGCAAGGTAAAAATAGAGCTAGTGGGAAACGCGGCTTCTGCCAGGTGTCATCAGAAGCTCCCTTGATTTCTGGAGAGCTCTTCCCAGGCGTGGGGCTGGGAGGAAGGCGCAGACCCCGGGTGACAGCCTTGTGGAGCCTTCCTCTTCTGCAGACGGTGGGATTTCCAGAGCATTGCAGGATTGCCTGCGGAGGGGGGACATGATTGCTTTAAGTGAGAAACTGATCCTGGATTGCAGCAAAGGGATCTCCAAAGTTGCGCAGATTCTTAAAGGTGGATTTGGTTCCCCGAGCCTCGGTGCTGTGCTGCACCATGCTTCAAAGCAAAAGATACTGTTGAGATCAGGTACTAAGTGCAGGCTGCATGTGGGGTCTCCTTCTCTTTCCTCTTACTAAAAGTTTTCCTCTCCTTCTGTAAATCTCTTAATATGCATGCGGTGTTTTCCTTCAGAACATCTAATCTAGAGTCAGGACTTTCCTTAAGGATATCGTGTGTTCTGGCTCCAGAACTCATTTTTTTTATTTATTTATTTTTTTCGCCCCAAATTTAGCTGTAGTTTCTTCCTCTCTCATTTCCCGCCAGCATTTTGAAAAAGGAAGGGCACTGTACCCAAATTTCCCTGACTTCTGTGTAAGTGCTATAAACTGGCTGCAGTTCTACGGGTGCTCTTAAGTCTTTTTTCTGGCAGATGGAAGTTTCCTGAGGCCTCTCACCATTAGAGGACCGTCATTTTCTATCCTGTGCAAAAGGTGGAAAGTTTAAAGTACAAATAGCAGTACGATACTGTGGATATTTTATATAGGCAATAACAGTGATGAATAGACAATCCCAAAGTTGGTAGAGAGCTAAGTAATTTTTTTGTCAAGGCATCTCCTGAGTGCTTTTAAAGCGAATATTTTTTCCTCAGTGTTATTGAGCACTGTAGTTGTTTTTCTTAGTTGTGTTATTCTTTGATTACTGTATTGAAGGTAAATGTAGGTTTTGTTATTGCCACTGTGTGTATTGATTTGCTATAGAACTGCTGCTTGCCAGTATGCTTAATATTAAAAGGCAGGTGAGTATCCTGAGGTTTAAATCAAATTCATACTTAAGAATTTGATGGTTTAGGTATTTACAAAATAGATTCTCATTGTTTTCAATGGCTTTGTTCCTATCTGAAAGTTCACTAGTTTTCCTGGTAGTCAGAAGTTGCATGCTCTGGAGAAGAAGAATTGGATGTAGAGAAGAAGAAAAGAAATCATAACTCCTCTCTACTCTCAGAATTTTAATATTTTTTTTTCCAGTTACTTATTTTAGGGTAAGAGACAAATAGAAGAAACCCTTTATTATAACCAACCTGAGGTTTTGCTCTACACCTACAAGGCCTGTTGGCTTCCTCCCTCTGTTTCTCTTTCCTCCCTCCCTTCCCCAGCACCAGTTTAGGCTCCTAATTGCTGCTCTGCAATCGAGACGAGCGCCTGGCTTCAGAGATGATGCAATTTCATCGCTGCTCCCTACGGCGGCGAAGGGCACTTCATATAATTAGCTACCTAAGGAACAGAAAGTTATTTTCAGAACTATGTCAACTCCGTTCTTAAAACCCCCTCTTCCTTTGCTGCCATGTAAGGGTTACACTCCATGCCTTTCTGCCCAGTATTATAATAGGAGCATTTTCATAACATACCCTTTATTATGCCTCTGATCATCTGATTAGATCCTTTCAGTGGCTTGTGCATTATCATAAGGGAGTTTCATCATTTCGGGTCAGAAGGAACTGTTTGACCAGAATCTTACAAGTCAGATAGTCTGTGTTTCAGCATGTCTCAGCAGGGCCCGGAATAGAGTGCCTTGTGTTTGAGCCCAGCTTGTGTTTGGTAAAGCAGAGACGGACATGAATAGATGAAAAAATATCTCTTCCTTCCATAGGTAATTTGTTCTGCACTAATGACTATGTTTGGAGTTTGGCAGGTTGGCTAAATCTTCATCAACTCAACACATGCTTTTAAGCCTGTATTTAAGTTTCAATCAAAATGTTATACTGAGTCAAATATCTGTCAAAACTTCAGAGTTTATTATCATTAGTCATTTGCATTTTTCAGCTAACTCTGATCCCATCAAGGAAGGAAGTGGTGTGGTTTTTAGCAGGACCAATCCTCTGTGAAGCTCTGCAGGCAATCCCTAGTAACAGTGCTGCCTTTGACTGCTTTATCCTAGGAGTGTGGTATCAGGTTTTCCATTATTTTGTCCAGCTCTGGTATTATATCTAGCGTGTAGTCATCAGGGTCATCTTACTTGTCCTCTCAGAGTGCAGATAGAGCAGTAAACCTCTTTTGATCCCCTGGAGTTGCTCTGATTTTTCCATGATTCATTAAGAAGTAACAGCAGTAGGCCAGAAATCTCTGTGGGCAACCCTTTGGGGACTCCTGCATGCTCATTTTCTGAGCCTCCTAAGTTAAGCTTTTATGACTAACAGATGTTTTTCTAATGTCTTTTTTAGTTATGAATGGACTGGAAAGTATTTCATCATTATCATACCATCATTCTGCCTTTTTTTTTCTTTTCTTTCTTTTTTTTTTTTTTTTTGCAAGTCACATGTCTCAATGTGCAGTATGTTCCGCTTCCATTATTAGTTTATAAATAATCATATTTTATTTAAGTTTAACTTTTCCGTTTTCTGCCTTTCCAAACCTTTTCTAGACTTTCCTACCTACCTTTCCTATGTTTAAATTGTGCTAAATTTTAGAGAGAGTTCTAATTCCTGTCTTCAAAATAGTGTGACTTCTCATCCCAAATATTTTTTCTCACTTGTGGCATGTTTAATTTTCTGGCTATCCAGAATTTTTCCTTTTAAAAAAAAACCAACAAAACAAAACCTTTCTGTTCCCATTCTGCTCGTTTCCCTCCTAGCTAGTTATGCTCCTGATTTTGTTCACTTTCAGTCTTCTAGGAATACAGCATGTGCATACGCATGCACGCACATCTAGGCGTGATGAATTTAATCAGGCCAAGATCACCACCTCTTGGCAACTGGCAGCTCCTGCTCCAGCGATTAAGCTGTGTTTATCAATCGCAACCCAGCAAAGTTTGCCAGGTGTTCCTGGCAGCTGTTTCATAAGAATACCCATGTATAAATGCTCTTGTTTTCCAAGAATTAAAGAGGGCTGATTTAAAACTCTGAAATAATTATTTTGTTAAAAATAGTGGATTTGGAGATAAATCATGCCTCATATGACAGAGCCAGAATGTTCCTTTACACAGCATGCTCCTTCTGTGAAGAAAATCAGTGTGCAGGATTGTTTGAAGCTGCAGGATGCTCCTTTTGGATCATCCCACAATTTGTTCTTCCCTGATCATTATTCAAAACAAATATCTTGCTTCAAGAAAACTGTATTGTTAATACTATTAGGGTTGAAAAAATGAAAACAAACTGAAATTATCACTGAGCTTTTCTGTGAGTATTAAGACTTGTTTCGGCAGCTCGTTTGGGCCTTTGCACATTTGTTTCCCCAGGGGATCAGCAGCTCCCCCATGGTGGTGTGTTTAGCTCCCCCATCTGGTGCACACTGGATGTTAACGTTTCAGGACAAAAGAAACTATTTCTCTGACTTGAGTTGTATTTCTCTTTTTTTTTTTCTTCTTTTATATATATATATAAATTGCAAACATCTATTGTATTTTCTGTGGTTGTGTTAAGGGTGATTCTAGGAGTGATTTAGATCTCTAAGAGAAGATGCCATGAAAATGCAGTTGTCATCATTTTTATTCAACTCTTGAGTAGTTGTGTGGTGTTCTTTAGGCTCGGCGAGTGGGATGTTTGCACTGTCTCCACAGCTGATAAAATTAATTTGTTCAGTGCTTAAAAATTAACTGGTTGCATTATGTGTCATGGCTTTCATAAACGGAAATCACTTTCAACTGTAGCTTAGCTTTTCTTTTTTAATTTTTCTTTTACAGCTGTTTCCCTTCCAGATCTTACCGAGCAGTTTTCACCTCCTGATGTTGCTCCTCCAATCCTCATCAAGATAGTGGAGACGATTGAAAAGAAAGGTAAGCTGAAGACCTGGAAGGGTTTTTGTTTCTTGTGTTAGCCAGGACAGCACTCAGATTTAGAGCTGTTAATGCATCACATTACTCAACTGATAGGAAAATAATCGAATTTGAGGATTATTGTGTTGGTTTCTGCTCCTCAGAGGCTACTTGCATTATAGGAGCAATAGCAAAGCTTACTCCAAGTGACATTTAGTAATTTAACTAATGCAAATACTACTGAAATTGATGGGAGTGGTTGATTTTTTGCTGTTTTTTTTTCAGTAGATGAATACCTCAGGTTACTCCATCCTTTTGAGGCTCTCCCCTTTCTTCTACTGTGCCCTCTCTTCTACCCTTCATTTCTTACTTTGGCTTCTCCTCTGACGGGCAGCCCTCGCACTGTAAGGAGCTGCCCACAAGATCCTGCTCATTCAGAGGCCTTGAAGCCTGGGTGGGAGAGGGAGAGTGGTGGTTTGATCAGAATCAGACTGCTGTGCTTGGGACACGGCACCTCCCCTGGTGCTGTGAGGCTTTAGGAGCCTACAAACTCCTATAAAAACATGCAGGTGCTTGCTTTCCTCAATGAGAGGAGCCAGGGTTTAGTGACAGCTTGCATAAACGGGTATGACTTCCAGGAAACCCTCATAATACAGTTAAATCATTGATATTCTGGATCACTGTCTATGCTCTTTCCATGCCTGTCCTGTTGTGCAGGAGAGATGAAACATCTGCATTTCTACAGCTCTCCATCACTTTTCTTACCGTATTTGAACACAATTCTGAGACTAACACTGTGAAATCCACTTAAAAGACCTGATGTTTCCACCTAGCATGTGTAAACACAGATCTGGGTACTCCCATATCTCCTATAAGCTGTTTTCTTCCCGGGATGTGTGTGTCTGTTTCCTAGTTCTGGCCCTCTAAAGTTAGCCCATGGAGAGCTCTAAAGAACACATGAGTCTCCCTGGATCTCTGATCCTTCCTGGTCAGTAATTTCTTCAGATTCAGCAGTTTGCATGTGCAAAGAGATGTATTCTTGCCCTAAAAAGCAATCACATTCAGTCGTTTAATATGTTGCAAGAGGATAGTGGTGGGAGAATGTTGGAATGTTTTGAAAAAAATAATAATGTTGTTTTTTGCCAACAGTTATAGGAATATTAATGTCTTCTCCCATTGATATTGTTTTGAAGGTCTGGATTGTCCAACTTTATATGGAACGCAAGGCTCAAGCAGCTCTGCAGAATTAAGACAAATTCTTGAAAGTGGTAGGTACAGCTTTGCCTTAATGCCTTAGATTTTTGTGCTGAGATTGATCATGTTTTCTTTGCTCCGCTTCTCAGCTTATATATGATCAGTTTCTGAATCATACAGCATAAAACCCAATTTAAAGGAAAATCTTGGTAATTTTTAAGCTTAGTATAGAAGGTATTTTTCACAAGTATTGGTTGTGTCATTTTTTTCATGGCTCCATTGCCTGTTTCTTCTTTCAGGAACAATTATTTTAATCATTCTTTTGTCATTTACTTGTTAAAGGACTAAAAATCTACCTGTACAAAAAAAAGTTGGTTTTTGTGAGAGGCCAGAAAAAGATAAGCTATTCCTGTAAGTCTGCAGGTTAATACGCAGTGCTGTGCATGCATTTGTGCAGCCTTTCTGCTTCCTTTGGTCCAGTCACTGGAGAGGCAATATCTGAACACCTGCTCCATGGCACAGAGATTATGGTGGAAGGAAAAGGAAAGTTAAATTGAGGGAGAATTGAATTGACAGGGGAACTGATGTCACTGCAGTAGGCAGGCAGGGTTTTAGACAGTAAAATGCAGCTACCCAAGTAGCAGTGCCCTGCCACCACTACATACCTGTTCTTTTCTCGTATGTGCTTCTGTTTCTTCTAGCACACTTTTTTTTCCCTCTTTCGTGCTGGAGTGACACGACAGCCCTGAGCTGCTCTGTGAGAGATGGAGAGCTGCTGTTGCAGTGACAGTGCTTGGCCACACCTTGCAGGCGAGCTGGGGTGCGGCTGTGAGCTTCCTCTTGCATAAAGGAACCCCAAAATACAAGGGCTAAGAGCTGGAACTGGTTACATGCAGTCTCACCAAGGGTTTGGAAAGCAAGCAAGCTCAAACTGTGAATTCAGCACTTTTCATTTTTAGTAATTGCAAGTGTTAACAAAACGAACTAGAGATGATATTTTGAGCTGGCTGTTCCTTCCAATCAGAAGAGCATCCTGTCCTCTTTCGTTTTGGTGGCAGGGAAGCAGTGTATGGGTGCATGCAGGGCATGGGCATGTGCATGTCGTGCTAGCAGACAGAGCATTATTTTTAATATTGTAGTTGTAGTTTTCAGTACAGATAAATCCAGATTTTCCAAAGCACCAATACTAATGTATTTCATAACTTATCCCTTGTTGAGTGTCTAAACGGACATGCACTTTTATGCTGTCTCCCAAGATTAAAGATTTGTGGTTTGCATGTATTCTTATTTAAAATACAATTATCTTTAAGAAAATGAAAATAGGACTTACCCTTTAGTAACAGACTATCTTTCTCTCTTATTTTGAGAAAAGATCCAAATCTTCCAGGACAAAGCCAGTATAAGGGGTCTTCAGACAGATGGATAAACAGCTCTGATCTCTGCCTACCATCTAAGTTAGCAGAGTGCCAGTCGGTTCTGTTCTCAAAGTTGAGCCACATTAGTGTGCTGTTGTACTTACAATTAAAAAGCTCTTCATATTAATTGGATAACTGCCCATTAGCTTCAACACAGTGTTATCTGGCTCCGAAATCAAATCTGACTTGCATCTGGCCGGCTCAGCAGACATGAGAGTTCAGATCTGGTTATGATGTTACACCAAAAGAGCTGTGGAATACCAGAAATTTATTCTTACTAAAGCATTGATGATAATTTGTGATATACTTCAGAGAATGGTTCACAGCGAGAGAGCTAATGAAAACTATTTCCTGTAAATTTGTGGTCGGATTCTGTGATGCCTAGTTACTTGTTGCATCTATGCTGCAGTTTTTTTTTTTTTGCTTTCTGAGCCATTCATAATGTCTATGTTCCTGTGTGGATTCTTCAGTATCTCATAAGGATTGAGTTCATACTGCAAGCTTTTTGTTGGGGAAAACAGGAAGGAGGAGGAGGAGGAGCAGCAGCAGCACTGAGTGCCTCACTGTCCTCACTTGACTGCCTCTTTCACAGCACTTGTAGACATACATATCTGAGACCTCAGCTATCTGAGGCCTCTGTGGAGTTTGGTTCAGAATGGCCAAATAGGTTGAAGACTTATTTTACAGAGAACTTGACAAACCTGAAAAGTCTGTCAGTGTTAATGACTCTAAATTATTACCAAACATGGATTTTTTGGTAATCATTTGAGTCTTTTCTGGACCAGTTTCATGTTTAAGAGGAGACTGAATTTTACTTGAATTATGCAGGCACTTCTGAATTTGCCTGATATTCTGTTAGTCCTGCATGTGACGCTCTTAAACACTACTTCAAGTCATAACCATGCTGGAAGAACACCAGTCTTTACAGGAGAGATCCTAATTGCTGCATAAAACACCAAACACCCAATTCTGCATGTGCATATTTGTTTCCACTTACTGACATAAATATTTACAGACTTGGGGCCTCAAGTTGTTAATGTAGCTTCTAGCCATAATAGAAGTAGCTACTAGTAGAAAAGCTGCATTTGACCAAACCCCTGATTAATACTTCTAACACAAAATATTTACAGATAAAACACAGACTTGTTAAAAATATTCTGCTGTTCCATAACATTGCCAACATACAGCATGGCACTACCATTATTTTGAGTCTCAGTTCAGCCCTGCAGAGCATATGACTGGAGGCCACATGTGGCTCTGGAAGCCATTTGGTCCCTCAGACACCAAAAAAGCCTGTCTGTTGTATTATGCACTGTGTATTGTTCATCTCAAATATGTGTCTCAGAGGATTTCTTCTAAGCTGTTTGTTGTAAAACAGATACAGGTTAGCAGATTTGACTTGATATAAAATGATACTATCATGATCCCTTATATTTTTCTGGTTTCTCTATCTGAAAAATATTCTTTTTTTCCTTTAGATGTTTCTTCTTTAGATTTAGAGACATTTGATGTGCACAGTTTATCAGATGCTCTCAAGAGGTATCTCCTGGACCTGCCCAATCCTATCATTCCAGCAGCTGTTTACAGTGACATGATTTCTGCAGCTCAAGGTATGAATATAGAATATTTCAAACGTCAAATAAAGAAAAAGTTTTGTTAAAATTCTGAGTATCCAGTGATTCAGCTGCTTCATTGTCTCCCACAGAGTAAATGGAAGATTCTGCACACCCTGGCAAAGTCTCAGAAAAAAAAAATGTGTGCATTCACTGATTTTAATGAAAGCTGCTTCAATTCATATACAGAGATGGATTACTTACTTCTCTATTTATGCAAACATAATGGAAAATATAAGGGTTAACACAATTCTCTGTCTTTTTTAAAAGTGGAATCTCTATAGAAGAAATGGGGGGAAAAATCAAGGACTTATCTGTATGCAGAAAGCTAATTTTTAACTTTTTATCAGTGCAGACAAAGTACATGAATTAGAGGTCATCATGTTCTGCAGTACGTGGGGAGTTACCGATTACAGAGTGACAAATAGGTGCATATAAGATTCATCATCTACACAGTGGTCCTTTTGGACAAGTGCAGCTTACTGGCTTTCAGCACGTGGGCCAGGTCTTCTGTTGTATGTCTCGGGACAGGATATTGTTACTGGTAACCTTCAAAGTTAGAACAGCACCTGTGAGACTTATCTAGTGCATCTTAGAATTACCCAATCATGTGTGACACTAAACACAAGACAGATTCTACCAGTACACTCTGCACACATTGTGGTTTTTACCAAAATGCATATCTGTTTCCATTTGACTTTGAAATACTTGTTCTTTACTGTTCCCTGAGCATTTCACTTTTTTTTCTTCTAGAAGAAGAAACAAGTCTAAACAGCACTAAAGACAGAATTTACACTTTTTTTCTTCTTTTTTTTTTTTTTGAAAAATTAATGCTTCCAAAGGAGTTACATTCCAGTTTCATTTTACTGGTTGAATGTTCCTGTGCTGATATCAAGAGCCTTTTATCTGTTTGCTTGCAGAAGTGCAGAGCTCAGAGGAATATGCTCAGTTGCTGAAGAAACTCATCAGATCTCCAAATATACCTCCCCAGTATTGGCTCACACTCCAATATTTGCTCAAACATTTCCTCAGACTTTGTCAAGCCTCCAGCAAAAATCTCTTGAATGCAAGGTCTCTAGCTGAAATTTTCAGCCCTCTGCTTTTCAAATTCCAGATAGCAAGGTATGTGGGAGATCTTTATTTTCTGTATTGTAAACTTGGGTTCGCTACATACAAAAGTAGGCAAAGCAACTTACTTCTCTGACCTTACTTTTGCTGTGCTTTTTGGAAGGCATTAGTATAAATTTTTGCAATGCTTTTTGAGTAATGCTAAGAAAAACTTTTGCACTTTCCCTGGTTCTTATTGTCTAATCCATCTCTTGCAGCTCTGACAATACCGAACACCACATAAAAATCTTAGAGGTTTTAATCACAAGTGAATGGAATGAGAGGCAGCCTGTACCAGGTAAGAAATCGTTTGTACTTTTAAAAGTTAATATACTCTTGTTTTCTTAAATATTAAAATTCGTCATATGGACACCAAATTGTCCTATTTTAAATTACATTTACTTAATGCAGAACTGAATAATTACTGAACTGTGTAGAAATGGTTTATATGTATGCAGCATTTGTTTTATAAATTTTGCAGTGAAATCATTTCAGAATCCATCATTTATATGCTCTTAGGACTTTTGTTGCATTTTCATTAAGTATTGAATAGGAATTTGTGAACTTTTATTACTTGCAAACCACTAGAATACATATCATTAAATGCATAGGAGGGGGAAAATTCTGAAGATGTGACTAATCTCTTGCTGTAGACCTGGCCAAATTTTCTTGAAAATACTGTAGTCCACAGGTCATCTGAACAAACTTAAATTTGACCCTGTGTTTACTTGCACATATTTTTAAATCCAGGGTCTTGAGATCTTTATTTGTCAATATCAGGAAACATCGCAGAAGATATTAATGTCCTATCAGGAAAATTAGATGACACTTTTTCTGACTCTATGAGGGTGCATGTAGTTTAGTCAACAAACAGTAAGACCTACCTCTAATTTATGCAAAACCCACTGTTTTTAAACCAAATATTTGGTATGAGCAAAGCAGAGTTGCCAACTGTGTGCAAAGGAAATTGTTAATTCAGGGGACTTTAGGCAGTAGCTTAAAGTAATCCTTTTTACAGCTTATTGACAAAGAATATCCTAACTAAGGATCGGGGCTGGTGAACAGATTAGGCATATTGTAGCTCTCCCACCTCTCCATTAAAAGCACAAGGTAAAGTTCATGTCAATGGGATTTGTAGGGCTGTTTAAGATTTGAAAAATTAAAGCACTCTGATCGCTTGAAGCAGGCCTTTCCAGCAGCACTGTATATTTTTTGTCACTATGGTTTCATTTAAAAAAAAAAAAAAAAGAGCCCAAACTTTAATGTCTTATTTTACTACTATAAATAATACTTATTTAACTATTGTGAAAGAATGATTTTATCTTGCCGCATGGTAAAAGCCTTAAAAAGGCAAATACTCCAGTATTCTAAAGACGTTGATAATAGCACTTTTTGAAAATACATGTTTAAAAACACTTTTGGATATTTAAGTTTATGTGGCTTGAGGCAGTGGGGGGGATACAGAGGTAGGATCAAGAAGTGTGGAATTCTGAAGTTGTGCTTAAGAGATCAGTTAGTTGCATTTAGTCATGAGTTGCTTTGTACTAGTAAGTGAAAGGTGTTTATGTCAGACCTGCCAATGAGGATAAGGAGTTTAGTCATCCTGAGAGTATCTTAATATATGTTTCACTAGAGCCCTTGAAATGCAGCTGTATCCATCAAAATTATGAATGAATTAATGTTTTGTAATGCAGTTGGTTGTTCTGAGGGTCCTTCTGGGATTTTTCATGTGATCCATTACCAAAAAAAGAACTCTTTTCATATGTATTTCAGAGTCCATGCTGGACAAGAGAATGTATTTTAGTAGAGCATTTGCAGATTTATTAATATGCTGAAAAAATTAGATGCAGATTTTCAAACTTTGCAGCCTGTAGTTAATTAACTTCTACTCTAAGGCCTGTAAAGCACTTGAATGGTTTTCAGAATGAGTATTTAGAGAATCTTAAATGATTCTTTACCAGATTGGGAAACAAATCTATTTTTTCCCCAAAAATCTGTCCTGTGATTGCCTTAAGTGCCTAGTTTTTATAGTTCTTGTAGAATCCTGTGGGTTGTATTTTTTAGAATTATCAGCTCCAAGATTATTACTTACAGTGGCTTGACCTTCCATCAAAAGTGTTTTGAGGTATTATAATAAAGGAATAATCCTAGAACAGATAATTTATTTCTTATATAAGTGTTCTTAGCAGAGAATACAGATCTATAATAGCATTGCTCATAATTTAAGAAGTTTTTAGCAGAAAGAATCTTTTTTGTTGAGGATAATTTAATGACAGCTGAGTGATAACAAGTAAGCCAGTGCTGCCAGGTTTAGTTTCTACTGACTGTTTTCGCATCATGTCACCCAGTAATTATCCTTCTTGCTTCCGAACAATAGGAAGTACACAAACAGAACCAACATCTTAACTTGGGCATTTTATGGCTACAGTGATGCTTGCTGTGCACTCCCTAGTGCAAAGCCAGGAATTTCTGTCAGACCCTTAATTGATTTATTTTTGTTGTTGCATAACTCTGGACTGATATTTTTCTTGTCACAGCGTTCAATGAGAAACTATGTGTTTTTATGCGTGAATCAGAATAGAGGCTAGTCCTGCGTGAGAAAAGTACTGATGTTAAAGTCTGTAGTATGTGAAGGCAAAATAACGTTGCAAGCGAATATCCTATTTTAACACTCAAATTTTAACAGGCAGTCGCAGAAACATTAAAAATACACTGAAAAAATGAGTTTTTTGTAGGCAGAGAGCGGGGCTGGGGGCATTGCAGATCGTCTTGCTGATGGGGAAGCAGCGGCGGGTCGCCGAGCTGTGCATGGGAGCTCTGGGGCCGCGGCCAGCAGGCAGGGAGCGAGCGCCCGGCACCCGGCCCGGCGGGGCCCGCGGCAGCTCAGCGCCAGCAGCCCGCTCACACGGAGACACGGGGGGCGCTGGGTGGTGGTTTGGGGCAGAGTCCTGGCAGAAGAGCCCAAACGCAGGCACTCTGCCTGCAGCCGAACATAACGTAGGAGCTTTGATGGAGTCATAACCACTGATGGAGTCATAACCACATCGGGGAACGCGCAGGCCAGTGCTGTTGCTCCTGAAATCTGCTCCCGAGCCCCCATTTTCTGCATGGCTCCGGATCAGCTACAGCCCTGGCTCGCAGCAGCTCAGGGGCACAAGATGCCCTCCCTTTTTGGGTCTCTTTTTTGCAAAGTTTCCTCAGTGCAGCCGGACTGTCAGCCTTTGCCAGGAGTATTGTGGTGTGTGCGGAGAAGAGGGTGCCAGGGCTAAGCTGAGCTTTACGGCGCGCTGCGCGCCCGCTCCGCACCCGGCAGAGGGCCCCCTTTCTTAGCTAATAAAATCCCGTGCTTTATTCCCGATTGAGCAGGGAACAGGGCGCCTTGCTGACCATCCCCGGCCTAGCCTTGCTGAATCCTTGGGCTGGATCTTGACAGCAGTGTATACTGCATGTTCCTCGATATCTAATTATAAAAGTATTTAACGAACCCAAGGCATCATGCATGGCATTGCTACAAGTTTCTGTGGATTAGTGCTATAAATGTATCTGAATATATGTATGTATATGTCCATACGTGTGCATGCACGTGCATCTACATCAGTTCCTTGTCCTGCTTCATGCATTACCAAAACAAAAAAATCCTTTGTAGATCAGGACACCTTAAGTATGATGCAAAAATGTAGCTCTGCTAATGCATATCTATAGATTTAATAAGCACCAAAGTGATGAATTCCTAAATTTAAATAAAAGTTAAGATGAGGCAGTTGTGAGAAACTATAGATTTGTGCGCATCAGTACCTTTCTGTTGACGAAGCATGTGATCCAACTCCTATTTGCACAGGCATTGTAATTAATAATAAAGGTGCCCTCGAACTTGGGAACCACAATTTTTTTGTCATCGTTCTTTCAGAATACACTTACATACCATGGTCATATTAACTGAAAAGTGTATTACCCTTTTCTGCAATTTTTTAGCAGTAAAAAGGAGACATGTCAATTAATGTCAAAAGTTGGGTTTTCTTCTCCTGTGTATTGTTATTAGTTCAGAAACACAAATTAAAATCTCTGTTTGAAGTTGGCTGCACTTTTATGAGTCTGGTGCCTTAAATGATGTACAGAACTAGCAGTTTTTTAGTAGGGAAAGGCCAAAACTAGAAAAGCAAAGAATTGTTCTAAGTGAAATATTCAATTAGCTATTAAATACTGAAAATATACTGCAGATTTTTGGGGTTTCAGTGGAAGGGATAGGTGGGTTTTGGTAGAGAAGCTGGGGGAAATATTCATGCCCTTCGTGCCCTTCTCTGAAGGGAACGCTTTGGTCGACTTCCCCTTTCGCTTGTGTGTTTTCCCATGTGAAAGTGCAGCCAGGAGGAAGCCCACTGCGGGGCAGGGGCTCTTCCCTTGCTGCCCCACTTCTTCAGCGACAGTGACGCTCGGCCAAGCCGGCAGCCAGGGAGATCCCAAGATGTGCACCTTTCCCCGCCTGCCTGATGGAGAAGCAAAACGGAGCAGCCCGAGGTGCTGCAAAGCACCTGGAACAGGGACAAATATTGGGTGAAATGGGCGAAAAGCATCCTCACAAGGGGCTGGGGCAGCCCCCGTGTGTGCAGGGACTGGGGAGGTGCCGCTGAGCTTGCCAGCGAGCCGTCCTGCGCGGGGCTCACCTCCCAGGTACCGCTTTATTCTAGGAAGATTTTACTCTTTTCTATTTTTTTTTTAAATTTTTCTGCCCCAAGTTAGCCACTTCCTGCGCTTTGGCTGTGCCTAGTGCTTTTCTTGACTTCGGTGCTGCGCTCGGCAGCCAGGGGCTGAGGCTATTTTAAGGCCTCTCACAATGGTCTTCTCATGCACTTGGCTGAAATGAGAAAGTTCGCCCTGCATTGGCCACTCGGGCGCTGATTGACAACTTTTCCTTTGAATCTGGGCCCCCTCCCCCACTTGAAATCCCTGGCTCAGCAAATATTTGAACCTGCCCAAGTTAATCATGAAACTGAGATCATTATCTGAGAGAGACGTGCGAGCTACTGAGGGTGGCTGCTTTTTTTTTCTCTCTTTTTTTTTTTTTTTTTTTAACAGTACTAAAGTCAGGTTCACTTTTTAATGATGAACCAGAGTAAGCGGATACCTTCTGCACAGCACAGAGCTCTCTGAAGTTGAGAACAGAGCGAAGGCTTGGATTTTCTGACTGCACCTTACAGCTTTTTTTAGTGACTTTTATGAAGCATTGATTAGAAAGCATAAGCTTTTTTTAAAATTTTTTTAAATCTTTTTTTTGTTTAGTTTCTTCAGAGAAACTTCCTTAAAAAAAAAGGTTTTTCTTTTTTTTTTTGTTTTGCTTTCTTCTTTTAGAAAGATTTCTATAAGAGGAAACCACTTAATTTTTCAGGTTATTGGATTGTATTTTCAGACTGTATTACAAGGGCGAGCAGTTGTGATGCATAATTTACAAAGTAAGTGATTCTGAATTTCTGTGTGCTTTTTTTATCACCTTGTGGAAGTACTTTACTGTAGCTGATTGCCAGGTAGAGATTTCATGGTCTTAAGATATGTGAATGAAAGGCGAGTGCTCAGCACCTTTCCAGGTTGTGCAGAGGCAATGGAAAATCCCCTCTCTGCCTCCTGCCTTTTCCTGCCTGAAAGCTGGGTTAGTTTGGGCTGAGCAGCAATGTGATTATACAAGTGTGGGCAGTCCAGAATTTGGCCACCGGTGAAACCCTGGGGACTTATTTTTTCCTGAAAGCCTTTATTCAAAGGAGTAACAAGTCTCACTGATCCCCTGTAAAACTTCAATGCAGCAATATAGTCGTTGTCAGAAATCTTTTATAACCTAATTTAAATAATTACCTTGGCAACTCGAGTGTTTGGGCAGCAGGTGGGCTAAACCTTCGAGTTCAGTGTTTGGGCTTGTGTCTGGGATGATCTTAAGTATCTTATTACGCTCTGGAAATGGAAGGAATCTTTGGAACATGTCTACCTAACCAGGGAGGGGAAAATGAATTGAAGCTGAACATATAAGCAAAGTGGCATGTATGGGTTTTTTTGTTGCTCTTGGTGCTGCAGCCCTGTTCTTGCATGTTAATGCTTGTCCAAAGCGGGTGAGCTGCTGAAGGACACAGAGGGTGGGTAGATATGGGTGAAATATTTGGGAAGGGTATAAATTGGATTAATTTTTAATGAGTGTATATGAGACAGAGCATATTTGAGCCGCACGAGGATTTCTTATGATGTAGGCGCTGATAGTTGCTACAGGGACTTTTTGTTGTGGGTATTTTTGGGATCTGTTTTTCTGCCCCCATAGATTATGGGGAATATAAAGCATTCGGAGTGCTCTCCATAGCGTTCTGCTCTGGATTAGTAGTATATTCTGCACATGTTTCTTCCAAGAGCTCGGAGACTTAGTCGGTGATGGGGGGAGTTAAGAAAGAATCTTCCTAAGCAGCAGGAAGATACTGATGACATGGACTCCAATTAGGAAGAAGACACTGACAAGGACTCTTGCTTTTCAAAACAATTAAAATGAGAAATATCTCAATGAGAGCAGGGCAGAGAAACAGTGTGAAAAGGCAGACTAAATCTTGGTTTATCCTGACAGACCATCTTTTTATGTTCAGCAAAATTATAATTCAAGATCTTTCTCAATGCTGACTCTCTTCAGTGGTTTAAGAAAGCCACTGTTGAGATTTCAGAATTAGCTAGTCCAGATGATTACTCTTGCATTGCATTACGGAATGATACAGATTTAAAAAAAAGACTTCTCTGTAGTGAGTACGTTTTGTTCAGTGATGGCAGATGTGTCAATGCTTTGTGTTCCTAAAGACACAGGGATTTGCGAAGTTTGAAAATAGAGTTTATATTTTAAAATGTGCATGTATATGTGCATGTGTGTGTGTAATAGATATTTACACATAGATGGAGTCGTGCTGTAGTTCCCTGTCCTGTCTGGGTGTATGCACAGGAGGTGCACATGCTGTTGAGGCTCCCTGAACGTGAACGTGACCCTCCGTGGGTCTGGGTAGGAGCGTGAGCCCGAGGAGGGGCCCTGCGCGGAGCTGCCTGCGCGCGCCCAGGGCGGCAGCACAGCAGCCTTTGTCACCCTGCCAGGCTCCCGCTGCACCGGGGAGCCGGGAGCCGGCAGCGGAGCCGGCGGCAGGGAGAGCCGCTCCGGCAGGGAGAGCCGCTCCGGCTGCCGCTCGGCCGAATGCAGATTCTTTCTGAAACCGAAATTGTTTGGAGATTAATGTGGAAGCGAATGATGAAGCAGGAGGGGTCTGGTGACATTATGTTGACAGGATTGGCTGAGGAGCATGATGTAATAGGTTACAGTGCAGCCCCTTATAGGTTTTAAAATGAATTCCAAGACACCATTACAAAGAGAGCCTGACTCTTTTCTTATATCTGAGCTTACTCAGTGAAACTCATACAAATGCACAATACTGTTTGGAATATGGAAGAACTGGATATAGACTATCCTAAGACAGATATAAATTGTGGCACAGACTTGATGTTTTACATAGAAATGGATCCACCAGGTAAAGCTGCAGTCTTATTATGGAAGACTAAATCATTCTGGTCTTTACGATAGCTGCTGAAAAATCCTTAGTAGATATTTAAGATTTATTTACTTTGTCATTCATTCAGACGGTTTTCCTTTTTGTCTTTTTTGGTTTTTATATATATTTGAATTAATTTGTATTTTAGTGCATGGTTATAGTAATTAGAATCATAACCTGTAGAAATACCTGTCTGCTTACTTATCTGCTTTTTTTTCTGAATTGACCTGTTTCTGTTTCATTTTTATATTGTCATATGTAGCTCTAGCTCTGCTATTATATTCTAAAAATGTTGCATTTCTTTTATTATTACTATTTTTGCTATCTATGCTCCACATTGTGGCTAAAAAGAGAGATGCTGTAAGACCACTTGTATTTCCTGAAAAAGTGATTACAAATCATTGTTTTAGATTGTTCTAGGAAAAGCAGATTTTAAAATGTAACTGTTAACTGCATTTCTGATATCACATCATTTTATCATATGATATTAAAAATATTAAGCTGTCCTGTCATTCATTGCAATTATAAAAGCAGCGGCTTCTGTAGCCGGGCTTATTACACATCAAGGCATGTTTGCAAGGAATGTTATACTCACTAGAGAGCTGAAAGAGCTGCTTTGATTTTTAATCCTCTTTCCCATGTAGCCCCCCTTGCTAGCAAGCCAGGAGTGCTGCAGTATCTTCCCTGGCTCTCGCTGGCATACGTATGCAGCTTTGACATTGAGAAAGGGGGATGTGGTTTTTAATCAGTCCTGACACTTGGAGCACCATTTCTTCTGTAGAATGCTAAGATTAACGCAAGGGATATATGGGTCACAGAGGGGTTTCTGAAAGTGGGTTTCAGCGAATCGTTGCGCAAATTCTGAGTATCGGAGAAATCAAATTCTGCCGAAAATGTGCAGCATTGCTGTGGGTTTGCATTTTTTTTTTCAGTCATCTAGGACCTAGGTGAGAAAATAGCATCATTCCTCTAACATCATTGTATAGGAGGAAAAAAAGAGATTTTACAGTTTAGTATTAATATTCATGTAAGGACAATGGAGGGAGGTAAAAACAAACTTCAGATTTTTTTTCCAAATGCTTTCTTGACTTGGGGGGAGATATGATGTTGTTTTGCATAAAATATGTTATTGCAGGAGTGATATACTTTTTGAAGTGCATCTTTCTTGTTGAATTTTCTTTTCCAGCAAATTATCTTGATTCTTTTAGCACCTTTTAAAGACTGTTAGTCTCAGCTATTCATATTCATTCATTTTTTTTCCTCATTCACATGCTAAGGTAAAATTTCAAGGTATATATGGTCAGGTTTTCAGTGAGTTGTAATGAACTTTTTCTCCTTTCATCTGCAGCACTGCCTCCTAAGCCACCAAAACCTAATACTGTGACTAACAACGGTATGAATAACAACATGTCATTACAAGATGCTGAATGGTACTGGGGAGATATCTCAAGGTAAATCACCTCAAGATGTATAATTCCTGTATTCGCTTTATCTTCTTGCTGTGCTATTTTATATATGTATATTCTGTTTAAGCATAGAAGAATTATACTTAAGACCCAGTTTTAGAATATTTTTCAACACTTAACATATCACAGCTGGTTTTGTGCCAAACATGACTAAAAAGTTATTGGCAGTTAGAATGTAATATGTAAAATTATTTGCTGCTTGTTGTATTATTGTAGGACAACTATGTGAAATGAGAGGACAATACTAAGAAATAAATATTTTCTTCTTTTCTTCCATTGAGAACCTCAAATCCAGGCACAATAGATAATCAGCCAGACTAGCAAGTGCCATATATTAGCAACATTTTTAACTGTGCTATATATAGGCACATTAGACCAGCACTGGCTTCTCCAATTGCCTGGGCTTGTATGAACAAGCAGAAAGACCTTTGCATTAATATTATTTTGTTCCAACAGTCAGAGGATATTGAGGATACCATTTTTATATTCCATTTGTTCCCCAGTAATATTATATAAGCTATTAAGTAACTGTGGTCATATGGAGATCAGGAAGGCTCTTAAAAGAATCGTTCTTTTAAAGCAGGAGAAATTAGAGCACAGTGAGAGAAGAAATGAGTGAGCAGTAGCTGAAATCATTGGTGGCTTTTGCTTTCATTTTAGGGAAGAAGTCAATGAGAAGCTTCGAGATACTGCTGATGGTACCTTTTTGGTACGAGATGCTTCAACAAAAATGCATGGGGACTATACCCTTACACTAAGGTATGATAGCTGCACTAGACCGGTGACACTTCTGTATTCATGAAATATTAAATTTGAAAATGCACGTTCTTTGGGAAATAGTATTTGAATTGTGTCTGACTTCTCCACAAACTTCATTTGCAGGAAAGGAGGAAATAACAAATTGATCAAAATATTTCACCGAGATGGGAAATACGGCTTTTCTGACCCCTTAACTTTCAACTCTGTGGTCGAGCTAATAAACCACTACCGGAATGAATCTCTAGCCCAGTATAATCCTAAGCTGGATGTAAAATTACTGTATCCAGTATCTAAGTACCAGCAGGTAATTTGGTCTATTTTCTTTCTGTGCCACTTAAATACAGAGAAGTTATTACAACCTGAGGTGTCACTGATTATGAAGAACCTCACGCCTGTTGATATTGGAAAAAAGAGAAGTGGATGTAAAGCTAGATTAAAAAGAAAAAGCCACAAATTGCAAATAGATAATTAAAACTTTACATATTGCATATACAAGAAATAAACTCATTATGCTAATAAATATACCACTCATTAACAATGAAATATATAATTTTCAGTACAAAGCTGTGTATTTGCAATGCAAATTTTTTGTCATTAATTTTATTTCTAATTTGCATGTTATCTGCATGTAGTATGTGATATCTCCATATTGATAAGAGAGATACCACCTCTTCAATGTAAAATATTTGGGCATTTTTAAGCAGCATTATCCTGAAAATCTGTGCAGTGTAATTGTTTCTTTACTGAATATATTTCCTTCTTCCCATCCTCCCAGGATCAAGTAGTAAAAGAAGATAGCATTGAAGCAGTGGGAAAGAAATTACATGAATACAATACCCAATTCCAAGAAAAAAGCCGAGAATATGACAGACTCTATGAAGACTACACAAGAACATCTCAGGTGAGCTGCGTGCGAAACCAGGCAGCAAGTGGGGCTTGTCTTCTGTGGTTTTAGAAGAAAATCACTCTAAATCCATCCATACTGTCTCTGCCAGCTGCCTGCTCCTCCTCCCTTCCTCCACCACTGCCATGGCCCAAAAGAGGAAACATGCTTGATGTGCTTGCTCACTATATTGGAATTGCTTACTCATGTTTGAACCATCGCCACCTGCAACCTAACCCCGTGGTTAAGCCCAGCACCTGCATCCAGAGCAAGCTCAGAACTCCCTTGTTTAGCAGCACTTCTGCACACCAACCTCCTCAGGTCGAGCGCAGATTTTCAAGACATATTTGCAAGAGAAGATTGTGTTTAGTTGTTAGTTTTTGAAGGGGCTGGTTTCAGCTACACAGAGTGGAGAGATGACGTGTAGATATAGCTCAGGACTGAGAAGGTGGCTCGATGCTTCTTGCATTTTAACTGTGTCTTGAAGTGCCACTGGGATTAGTGCTGTTGGTGCTGTTTTATAGCCTTAGGATCAAGACAGCTTCCTACAGTATAGAGGAAATATGCCTAGAAATAACCAAAGCAAAGTCTAGGTATTCAAGAAACCTGAAAGTTGCCTTAAAGACTTGGCTGTCATCTAGCTGTGTAGGTGCAGGAGGATGGAATAGATGAAATCTGGAGATTTGTCCAGCGCTACATCTTAGAACGCAGCTAAACTTGTAAGAACATTAATTGCTAGAAGGGGCAGAGTGCAGTGCCATAAACTTCCAAATCTCACAAATAATATTTATTTATATAAAACAAATATCGAAGCTAGGCCTGTGTCTAGCAGTTTACCTTTCTTGGAAAGCCTCATGGTGTTAGAAGTTTGCACAGGCCTGTTTTCTCTGTTTTGGAAGGCTTTGCAGACAGAATGCCTGCTTAGTAAAGGGCTTGAAGCCATTGTGTTACAGCACACTGAAATCTCTCTTCAGTGATACAAGCCAATAAATCATCCCTTCTGTTTGATAAGAACTGTAATAACAATTATTTTATTTTCAGGAAATTCAAATGAAAAGAACAGCTATTGAAGCATTTAATGAAACAATAAAAATATTTGAAGAGCAGTGCCAGACACAAGAAAGATACAGTAAGGAATACATTGAAAAATTTAAACGTGAAGGAAATGAGAAGGAAATACAAAGGTCAGTATTTGTATTTGCACTTCAAATTGTATGCTTTTTAGGAAAGAAACAGTATGAAGTACAGATCTACCTAAAATTATAGTACAGTGGCAAGTATATGGATGTTCAGTTGTAAGCTAAGCAAATCTTAAGTGGGGTAGAAGTGAGTTTGCTGAATGTGCAGCTACATCTAGAGAAAGAAGCTATTCTTTTAAATATCTACATGAGAAAATAGTAGATGAAGTTGAATATGATGAAGTAGATGAAGTTGTGAATAAGACCTCATGAGAGGTCTTATCTAACCTATCAAATTATGCCATTCAGAATTATGCACAACTATGAAAAGTTGAAGTCTCGAATAAGTGAAATTGTGGACAGCCGACGTAGATTAGAAGAGGATTTGAAGAAGCAAGCAGCTGAATATAGAGAGATAGACAAGCGTATGAACAGCATCAAGCCAGATCTGATACAGCTGAGGAAAACAAGAGACCAGTATTTAATGTAAGTACCATTGTGAATTAATAAAAATATATTTTAAGTTTGTTTTTATTAGCGTGTGACTTCTCTGAATAACAACATTTTTGTGTGATTTTTGTCCAGGTGGCTGACTCAAAAAGGTGTTCGGCAGAAGAAGCTTAATGAATGGCTGGGCAATGAAAATACAGAAGAGTGAGTATTAAAAGATTTAAATATTCCTGGTATTTTAATTCACCTTATACAATAATGAGATAAAGCATATTTAATTCCAGGACCACAAAGAGGAAATCCCAAGCCTAGTTATCCACTGGCAGTGTACACTTAACACATGGCAGCCTACATAATGCAAGCATTAGAAAGGGCTCTTATCTCAACTCCTAGCACCACTGTTCAGAGAGGTGCTTAATTGGGCACCTATATAGCAAAATAGCAAAGCACTGGAACCTAACCAGTGCCTTTTTCTTACCAGTTAAGTAAATATCATAAGGTGTTAGTATCTTGGAGCACCCATTACATGGATGGGTAAATGTTCATGTCTCAGGCATAGGCAGGCACTTTCCAAAGCTCTAATGTTAGTACCATGGTATCAGAGATGATGAAATATGTTTGTTGAAGAGTGATTCTTCTCTGGCTTGTGGTATGATTAATTTTCCTGAGGAGTAGGAGCAGGATAGTATTATGTCATTTGAGCGTTTCAGTTTCTTTTACATTTTTGACTTGGATTTGGCCACTGAGTCGGTGTCGCTTAATTCATGAGTGAAAGGCATCCAGTTGGTGAGAATGTAAACCAGTGTGACTAAATGCAAGCCATAAATTAGTATCCAAGGTGACTTGAAGTCACAGTTTAAAATACTAAATATAGAAGCAAGGAACAAATATATATAAATAAATAAAAAACAGAATAGTGTGAGTAAAAATCCATAAAATCTGTTTCAGCAGTGTCACCTACATCGTTTTCTGTGCATGCTTTTTACACTGCCTAGCTCAGTGACATATAGCAAGAACATGGGCTTGACAATGGCTGTTTTGTGGGCTTACATCCTAGTCTTGTCCACGTTAATGGTCTGTTTTAGTTTGGTTTGGTTTACTGTTATCTTGGAAATCGTGCATCTCTGCTGTGACTGCCTGGGTAGAAGTAAGGTTACAAAACTGGCACGGACACTTTGAAGCCGTGCTATTCACGCAGTCCTAGCACAGGTCAGAGGTGATATCATGGAGAATATGTGGCCACCGGTTTCCATGGGGAAAGTAGTGCTGTTCACACAGCAATTTTGGAGACATCTTCTTTCATGGTGGTCTTTAGCCTGGAGGGGTCTGTTCAACTTTGACTTACCTTGACTTACCAACTTTATAGTTGGTGACTGCTTTGGAAGAAAAACATCTGTATTATGTGCTCTTCTTATAGTCTAGATTTAAGTAGAGAGATCACTGTATCATTTTACCCTTTTCATGCAGCCATCTGCCCTATGAGTAATTAGTTCCTCTACTTGTATGGCTGCTCATAGCTTTCCCAAGCAGTAACTGTAGTCAATATCCTGCATTATTTTTCACTGCTGACCAAGTATTCTGATTTGGAAATGAAGCTGACTCAGAAGGAATTGATTTCACTGGGCTTGCTATTTACCCAAACAGCAAGCACCAGTAGAAGCACTGAGGTGCTCACAGCAGATAGCGAAAGGTAAAACAGCCACTTTGTAATTCCTTCTTCAGATTTACGTGAGTATTTTTAGAAGAAACAAGGACCCAAACTTACATTTTATTTTTACTCAGCAGCCGAAATGTTGCAGTATTTCACGATTCACATGCCCTGATTTACCAGGGAGGCTACTAGCCACTGACTTGCTTTTAAAGTGAAGGGGGAAGTAGCTTGCTCTTGGGTTTTGCTTGGTAACGTGTTTCGTGAATGTATTTTATCCTCTTCCAACAGCCAATACTCCATGGTAGAAGACGACGAGGACTTGCCCCATCATGACGAGAGAACATGGAACGTGGGGAATATCAATAGAAGCCAAGCTGAAAACCTGCTGCGAGGAAAGCGAGATGGAACATTTCTTGTGCGAGAGAGCAGCAAGCAAGGCTGCTATGCTTGCTCTGTTGTGTACGTAGCCTGCTTTGAGAATGATGCAGCCGGGGGGGCAGATGCATGCTGGCATATGCAGGGACCCTTGGGCTGAGAAGCAGATACCGAATTCTGCCTGAGACCACCCAGTCTTGTTGCTGCTCCCCCTCCCTACATAGCTCTGTCCTGTGGCACTCCTGCAGATAAGACTCATGGAGAAGAAGGGGAATTAGAGCAGGGAATATCTCCTGTATGTGCATCAGTAGAGTCCTGTCTGCCTACTGCCTTTCAAAGTTAGCAGATCATCTGGGAATTTTGGCTATACCTAGACTTTTACCATTATCCCAGTATAGAAGGCAGAAATTCCATACAGCGAACAGCCCTGGAAGATGTTTTGCCAATACCTTATCTTCCACTTAAACATGATTGTGCCGTTGACCTAAAACCTACTTTTTGTTTTCCTTTTTAGGGTGGATGGAGAGGTAAAGCACTGTGTGATAAACAAAACACCTACTGGGTATGGATTTGCAGAGCCATATAACTTGTACAACTCGCTCAAAGAACTGGTGCTACATTATCAACACACGTCGCTTGTGCAGCACAATGACTCTCTCAATGTCACACTAGCCTACCCAGTATATGCACAGCAGAGGCGATGAAGATCTTAATACTCTGGGCTGTTTGTTTTTTTTTCTAAAGAAAAGATTTGACAACATTGAGGCCTCTGGAGAGAGAAGGCTCCTTTCAGCCTTACCCGAGAATTTGAGCTGCAGTATCAAAGCTGTCTGTCTTCAGATGGGACTAGAGCTTTTCTTCACAACTGCAGTGGGAGAGATCACAGTATTAAGCTGTGAGCGTATGTTTCTAATCTGAAGTGCTTTCTTTTGATTAAGAAAAGAAGAACACCAGAGAGCGAAATCCTAACCTGATCTCCCTGCAGAGACATAGAGGCCTTTAACCATGGTGCTTGTTTACGACCACTTCTGAAGCTTTACCAGCCAGAATGTTGGATTCTGCAGACCGCAGGTGTCAGAGGTCTTTGCGAGCCGGTTATCGGAATTTCCTGGTCACGACCTGGTTTGGATTTGGTGTTGCTGCACTCGGGGGATCCAGACACACAGCGTTGCGGATTTTTGGGATCCTGGAGAAAGATATGTAGCAGAACGGCACTTTCATTTCTAACGGACACTTTAAAAGGACTTCAGTTACAGTAGGTTGTTCAGAGGAATTGTAAGAGCAAAGTGCCAGGAGGTGTTTTGTTTAGACGTTTAAAAACCCTGTTTTAAGAAAATATTTAAGACTGAAGAAAACAGGACTTTCAATGGCATACAGTATATAATAATGTAAATAGTATTGGATGACTAGCTATCATTGATGGAAACTATCAATACCAAACTGCTTCTCTCTCCCCTTTTCGGTTTGCTGAAAGCTGACTCCTTTGACCGTGCTATGCAATACTCAGTTTTCGTTCAGCTTTGGTCTTGTCTCAAGCATATCTACAGGTTAAGCTTGGTTTTTGTTCTTCTTTCGTTGCCTCCTCCTTCTTTCTTTCATTCTTTTGCCTGAGAATATATTTCCTGATAATAATTTTTGTTACTCATTTTTTGTTTCTTTTTTTTAAGAAATGTACAGGAAGCCAACAAGAGTTGGCTTCAGAATTAAAACTATGAAATATTTTACCATTTTCTTTGTATAGAATATTGAGCTACTAGCTCAAAGTTTAAAAAGTTCATAATTTTTTTTTTTTGACTAAATATTTTGTTGGGCAGTGCCTGATAAGCTTCAAAGCTGCTTTATTCAATAAAAGTATATGAACATTACAAATTATCAATGAGTCCAACAATATTGTTTCAGAGATATCTTTAGAATACGGTACCGTGCTATGTTTGCTTCCTGAAGCATTTTGAACTTCTGTCTTGATTGTCTTTGTATTTGGAAGAAGAAAAGTTGTATCTCCTTCTCTGATAAAGACTGCAGGAAAAAAAAAAAAGGAAAATTTGGCTATGAGGGGAGTTTGAATTTTGAATGAATCCACTCTTCATAGTAAATAAATGACATCTTGACCTACTGTGGCAGAATTTTTGTTAGCATGTCGAGATATTTTCATTTCATATGAAGGAAGTTTCTCTAAAGTATTGCCTAGCATTTTTTATTGTATTGGTGTTGTGGAAAAAAAAATCTCACCTGTGCTCAGAACAATTGGATGCAACGTAGAGCTAATTAAAGTGGGAAAACCTATGTTTTAAATATTGGGCTCTCATAAAAAACATTTTGGATTTTTTTTTTAATAAGTTTATGGACTAAGGCAGTATCAAAGCCAGTATTTGTACAGTTCAGCACCAAAGACTTGTAGAATGGTAGTTTTGTTAAAGGAAACAACTACATGAATCCCACTAACCCCAACTGATTAAGAATTCTGGAGCTCTTCACTGGGGGGGGCTTGAAATGGTTATTAATTTCTCAAACCACACGAAGTAAATTTACATATTATAAACTGATAACATGTTCAGAGAAGTCTTGAAAAAGTTCTGAGTAGGTGGAGATAAGAGTTTGCTCTTCCCTTGAGATATGAAGGGAAAACACATTACTGTTAAAGGCAGTTGTACACTTACAATCTAAAGAGTAAGACCCAAGGAGTTCTCTCATAATAGCTCTGTTTCAGAAATATATGTTTTAAGACAAAGTATGCAGTACTTATTAAGCTATTGGAAATAGTAGGAAATTTGCCAGTCACCAGTATTTTTATATTATGTCTTATTTTTTACATTATCCCTTCATTTCTTTTGTTTTAAGGCTTTTGTTTTTATTTGGATTTTGTGCTTTTTTTTTTTTTTTTTTTTTTGTGGGTTATTCTTGCTTTCCTGTAGATGTAATTTCTTACGGAAACTTGTATCAGGAAACAAGATTCAATCAATGTTAATATATCAAGATGGTCATCGCTTTAAAAAAATTATTCAGATTTTTTTTTTCTTAGTAGAATTTTAGTTTTTATCTCTTTCCTTCCTCATTCTCCCCCGTCTGGTGTCTCAGGATGGGACCCTGTGAATTAGGTTTTCTAGTAACTTTCTTTTGCTATTGAAAGCCCCAGCAGATGTTTGCATGACAGTCAAACTACCGGGCTTAAAGTTAGAAATCAGTGCAGTGTGCAACCATTTAACACCTGTAGCAGTCCAAAGTACTCTTCTGATTTTAATTTTGGAAATTTGAAGTGTAAATTTATACTTCTTTTTTTTCCTAAAGAAAATTACATATAATCAGAATTGATGCTTCACTTAATACTTCTCAAGAAATTTTATGGTTGTTTTCTTTCTAATTTGGATCTAATTTTCCTTATATTAAGAAAACCTGTGCTGTGTCAGGGGGCCGTATCCTTAGCATGCCAGGCCCGTTTTGGGATGCCATTTGTTGCTTTGTTGTGCCATGCTACTCTCTGACAGCCGTGGGTACAGCAGGGAGAAACAGCGTTTGTGCAAATCTGGCCCTAGATTTTCTTCCATTAGCAACAGCAAGTTGAGCAGTGTGTGGTGGACACCAGTCCATAGGGCTTCTCAGGGAGAAGTCCTGCCTACGCAGAGCCTGTGCAAGGCACAGGGATCACTTATGGATCGCGGGAGCCCTCGGAAGGAGCTCTGTGGTGTCCCAGCATGGGTGGCCTCTGTATTCCCGGCCTCTACAGCACGCAGCACTGCGGCCTCCCAAAGGCCCTGTCCCCCGCAGGGCTGGTTGGGCTTCATCGCCCAGATTGTTCACTCCAGTTTCAATTTTATATAAAATGGGCTATCTGGAAAAAAATATATGTGAATAGTACTGAAGAAACATGGTGCTTTTCTGTATTTCTCTTGATATATAGTGTTCCCATCTAATAATGGTTCAGGGGTGGGTTTGGGTTCAGGTGTTTTATGTTCTTTGGAGGGGTGGGATTTTTTTTTTGTTTTGTTTTGACTCCCCGAGTTATGCTGTACTGCAGCAGCACTTTCAAGAAGCTTTTGAAAGCTAGGACACACAGCACAGAGAACCTAGTACTCAAGCAATATGAGGCAAAAATATATGAGTTTTTGCTTTCTTTAATTTGAGATTTGGATTTGAGGGTTTGGGAGTGTGCATGAGTGTGCGCAGTGTGCACATATATGATGTGGATGTATGAATAGATCCTAATATAGGTCCATTTGCACCAAACAACATCTTTTTGCTAAATGCAGTGTGACATCATTAACTTCATTCACACACGTACACACTATCTTGGTGGGTGCAGCATGTTTCCAAATACAGCTAAAAGGCTAAGTTTCTGTGGTTTTTAGTTTTTTTTTAATTTATTTTATTTTAAAGGCTTGTCTGTATGGTTCACTTATCTAAGAAATCTTGTCAAACAATCTGTAAAACCAAATCTTCAAATTTTCTATTTGGTGTCAACTGTTCTGTAGTTAAGAAATGGCTTTGTCTTGTAATTGGCGATGAAATAATAATGCTTGGGAAAATCTTCAGATGCTTCTAATGGGGAAAACTGCCAATTTTCACACAGTGCTTTTGCTATGCATGGTATTAAGTTGGGAAAGTGAATCCTGATACTATTTTTTTTCAGGGTCACTTTAGAAATGGGCAGCTCAAAGCGCAATGCCTCCCATGGGACAAGGTTCCAAAATGCAACATTTTATGTAGAATAATCATGTATTTACTGCCGTAGAAGATTAAATGGGCTGTGTGAGTTGGTAACGTTATATTGCACTTGTCCTGATGAGACTGCATTAGCTGCCCAAGATGCTGCTATTTTTTTTTTATTCTTGTTTTAAAAATAAAGCTCTGTTCTGTTAAATGTGTTTAAAACATTAAGATTACTTTGTTTCAAAATGGTCTTTGAGGAGATGGAGGATAAGGTGGGTTGTAAATTGCCTTTACAAGGCAACAGTGCAAACTTGCCTCCTGGAAATTTTGTTCAAGCATAGAATTGATGGAGCTGTGTCTTGGTTTTAAGTTGCTTTAAAAAATGTACTAAGTCTTCAAGCAGAATAAAGGTTGTTTTGAAACAGTATTTCAATTGTTGAGGCTTCAGTAAGGACTGAAACATTTATTCCACAGACTCCTTTGCTGACTTTTCCTATATCTATGTGCCCTACTTTAAAAATGCCCATAGTGTAGGGAACTAGAAAGCAAATGATTTCAGCTGAGTCACAACCCTTCTGTTTACTGAACAGAATGGAGTAGCTGAGTAACTCCAAAATGGACAACTCCTACCAAGTGGTGTCAAAATGAGAGTGCTCCTCATCTCGTATTCCTGCAAAAGCAGGACAATAGCAGTGATCTATACGCCGTCCCTTTTGCACTGAAGATAAAATTAAAAAACTTTGTGTCCAAACATAATCTGCTCACTGCATGAATGTTCTGGATTGTGAAAACCAACATGAGAATGAAAAAAAAAGGGATAAAGTGAGCAGGAACAGGGCAAGAATCATCTGAATACTGTCTCCTTGCACTCATTATTAGAATGCAGTATCTTAATTTCTTCATGCCCATCTGCATTTTGCCTCCAGAGCTGTTATCCAGGGACACCAGGCAGGCAGTCTAGAAACCGAACAAGATTCCTGTTTCCTTTCCAAAATCTGCCCGTTTTGCTCATTGCAGTGACATAATACCCATGGCTGGCATCTGGGCATCACAGAAGTGTAGTAACTACTACTAATTGCAACAGTCTCACTACGCCTTGGAGGTTTTTATAAGAAATAGAGATTAAATGCTACTCCTACAGTTTTGCTCCATGTATTAAAAAGTAGTGTTGTATCTTAGATGAAAATACTTTTTGCAGCTTTCCTTGTTAGTAAACTGATTGCTTTAAATAGGCACTATTCTTTTAAATAGTTGAGCTCTTTTCTGTTCCCAGAGTATATGTTTAGCAACACAATCTCCTCTGCAGCCCCAGCGCTCAACATCTAAAAATAAGGTTAGTTAGGTCGTGAATCACACATCTTCCATCATCAGCTATTGGGGGGAATTATGACTGGTTGATCATAATCTGCAGACCGGCAGATTTCTGGCCAGTATCATATGCTGCATAGAAATCATACTTGTCAGACAGTGGAAAAAATAGTTTGCAAAAATGTCATTCTATTTTTGTTGTCTATAGACAAACACACTCCTACTTCTCTGCTTTCTTACTGAGATTTGATGGTCATTTTTCACTGGCAATATGAAAAGCTGCATTCAATTAAATTTATCTTTGTGCAGTTGCAAGTGGGTGTGATTTTTTTAAAGAGTGACAAGCGCTTTTGGCATTGGTTTTGTCCCATTTTTTTTGACTTGCGCTATGTCATGTGTGCAGACATTTCTCCACACGGGTCCCTTTGTCCGAGCGAGGAAGGCCAAGGGGCAGAGCCAGTGCTGGGCAGCTCTTGGCTTCCTCACCCTTCAGTGAATGGCCCGGCCAAGGCCTGTCACCCCTGAGGACGCATGAGCCGCTTGCTGAGCCCGCATGGCGGGGAGCAGCTCACGAGCGGAGGTCTCTGTGGAGCAACAGGGCAGCACAGGGGACAGTGCCTGCCTCAGGGAGCAGGACAGCCCGAGCCTGTGTAGGGACTGCCAGCGGCTGTGCACGGAAAGACACAGCCTCCCAATGTCCTTCATGGCCACCCTGCGCTGTCTGAGAAGGGTGGCATGCCGTGCCTGGTGAATGGCAGCCACCCTAAAATGGCAGATAGTGAGCACAACATGGCAGGCAGCGAGACAGGGCCTGGTGAGACAGCCCTCCTGTGGGTCCTATGCTGCCCCTTTATTGCCTACCAACATGACATAGCAGCAGGCAAGAGGAAGATGAGAAGGAAGAAGAGGATGTTCTGGTGACACAGCCTCCTCTGGGGCCTGTGCTTGTCCGCTCAGGGCCAGCCAGCACAACATGGCAGCAGGTGGGAGAAGAATGGTCTGACGACACAGCCCTCCCATGGCACTGTGCCTCTCCTCATTGCTGCAATAACCTCACGGGAGGACCCCTAGGCCACGGGGTTGTGAGGGCACTTCCAAAACCCGTAGCAGTGATATGGCACCTGCCAGACGCCTCAAGATGACTGTATTTACAGGACGCTTGTGCGTGTTGAGATCCCACCACACACTGTACAGCCCGGGGGCTCATCTTTAGGGCAGTGAGGTGGCTGTCTTTAGGATGGTGAGGTGGCTGCCTTCCTCCTTCCCTGATACTTGCACTGTAGGGGCACCTGCTGTGGTCATGGCCTGGGAGACCAAGCCCAGCAACAGCAGCAAGGCCCGGCCCAGGGTGGATCTTCTGCCTCTCCACGGTGCTTGTGCCATGCACCTACCACTGGACCTCCATCCAAAACAGGCCCTACCTAGAATTTGAAAACTGAGAGACTGGTAAACAGTGTCAAATCCTGTCTGTTTTCTTGGCTAGAAATTCATAAGGAAATGAATAACCAGCTGTGCTTTTGCTGCAGGATGGGAACTCGGGAAGGCAGTATTAGAAGTGATTTTAGTCAGACTTTTGTCAGTGCACAAAAGGCACTAGACCTTTCACAGTCATCCTGACACAACAGAAAGCAGTGAGTGGGAGCCATGTGGAGGGAACAGTTCTGCTAAATCCTTTTTTTCTGATCTCTTTGAGGACCTGTGTACTCAAATATGGGGACTGTCAGAAATAGAAACTCTGTGGGAACTTTCTGGATTCTGGGTAAACAGGCACAAATCAATCGACCACTATTCAAACTTTGGCTAATCTATGTAGAGACCAGAACTTTAACCTCCAAACAAAGATCAGATAACCAGAAAAGTCCTGACAATTCTTTGAAAAATCAGAGTTATTACCCTCCACAGTGCTCAGACCATATTTATTGCCAGCACTGTATTGCACGAACACTTCTTTCTTCATGCTTTCTACCGTGAAGAAATTACCTTTGCATAGTAAAAAGGAGGAGTTTAGGCCACTAATTTAAACATGCAAACACTTCCAAAGAAAGATTTAACAAGGTGCACACAAAATCATTTAAACTTACCATCTTCAGGTCTTTGTATAAATAATACTGACAAAACCAGACATGAACATAGTTTATCCAGACAATGGTTTCACTATCATATGTCTCATATTGCTGAATCCTAAGAAAACCGTAGCTTCATAAGAAAAATAATGAATCCATACCTGGGAACACTTCTTCCTTCTTCCACTATTGTTTTACTTTATTTTCTTCACAAACCTCGTGCTTCGTGTAACACAAGTGTTATGTGAAGATTGCTGTATGATTTCCTCATTTTTTACTTCATAAAACAAGTCACCTGAAGTATTTCTGCAGAACTGTCTACATGGAATTAGGTGAAACAGCCAGACTGAGTCAACATTTTTGTGACATGCCTGAAAGGAAATGAGCAGTTGCTTGGTGTGACAGAGTGGTACATCACGTTTGCCTTTCCAGTACCCAGGCAGTTCTTCATGCTTATACCACCTTTTGCCCTGTCCCCTGAACTGAAACTGTACCCAAGGGAATAAGACTTAACCTCTTCCCATCTTAAAGCTTGCTATAGCAACTTGTATGTTGTGAGGCTAATTGGGAGTAAAGATCTGAGAGAGACTAAAATGAAAATATTAGAGGAATGCAAATGTAACAGCTGCCAGAGCTGGAACCAGCCACAACATACCAGGAGGGCAGAGGTGAAAGTGACAGCCTTGCATCTCTCATCACAGCTTCTGGGCAGGACACTGCAACTTGCTGAAGCCAGGGTCACAGGCACCTTCCTCCTTCCCTGTGGAATCAATCCATGCTGGATTAATATTCCATTGGATAATGGCTGCCACATAAACACAGCAGCAATTTGTGTGCAGATAACCTCAAGCTCTTCCCCGTTTCAGGAAGGCTGAAATTGGACATTTTGAGGTATGATTCATCTCACCTAATTTTAAGCACCTAGAAGGAAGGCTTATCATCTAAGACAGCTGGCAAAGATCTCTTTACAGAGACAGGCAATTCCTCAGGGTGATTCACCCCACCTACCTTAGGCACTATTCTTAGGAAAGAGTGACTCATGCTCTGGAATCACTCCATTGACTGTAGAGGGAGCCCAGACAAGGGGCTTACACTAGACAAGTAACTTCAAGGTGGCCAAATTCAATCTTTCCCTTACTGATAGTTTTACTTCTTCCAATACTAGCTATGATATCCTCTGCTCTTAGCCATAATGAGAAGGGACAACTAATTTTTTCAGAAACTTCATCTGGTTTCTAGAATTTGGATCTTTCATAATAACTCTGAAGATGGCAAGAAGTTTGGAAGATATTATGGACCTTATTCTTCTTGGAGCTTTTGTGCTGTGACTCCATGCAGAAGAAAGAGAATGAGTTGTAATGCAGGGATACTGACAGCTTCTATGCCTTCTGTTCTCTTCCATGGACCTCGCAAGGGCCTAATGAACTTCCTGTGGAAACTATCTTCTGGGGAATAGTCTTCCTCTTGACAGTCACTTTATCACCTGAAGAGCCATGGATAAAGATGTTGCTAGTCTTCCAAGGGGGATCAGTTTATTAAACACCATATCTGTATTTCCCTTCTTATCCAGAAGATACCTATGGAACTATCTATGGAGAGTAATGACAACAAAATCAAGACAGGAATGTCTTTTTCATATTGCTTCCCAGCCAGGAGGAGCTGTATCTCAAAATGGGATCACTGTGTGAGGTTTCCCATGAATCTATTACTCAAATAATTCAAGAAGGTGGCAGGTGCTACAATATTTTCTGGATGCTGCACTGTATGCATAGTATGGTTAAAATAAGCATTTTAATGGAGGATGCTCTGTCACAAAAGGTCTGCTGACTGTCCTCTCTGCAGTGAAGTAGAATGTGTGGCCTTGCAGAGCCCCAGACACCTCAGCGGGTACAGACACTTGTAGGGCCAGGTTTCAGGGCAGTAACAAAACTCTGGGGAGATGCTTCAGAAGACTAGGCATGAAGACTCTTTCCAGGACTTGGAAAGAGAAGAAGCTGATATGCAACTTTGTGTGGCCCTACTGATAGCAGGCAATGTAAACAAGAAAGGCATAGACTATCTAACAATCAGTGAGCACCAGAAGTCTTTGAGATACACGAACAAAATCCTCAGGATTGGTTCACAGCATTCCAACATTTTTTTTTTTTTCTGGACAATATAAGCATTTGGACAACAGAATAATCCTCTAAGTCCTCCAACTGAGTTTCTTGTGTCTGAATTTTGGAAATGTGACTCCCTAGAAGAGAATATGTGGAAAAGGGGTATGTCCTTCTGGGTAGATGATAAAAGCTTATTTTTATGAACAGGATCACAAGAAGCCTGACATTATCTCCAAAATTTTGTCCTCTAGCCTGCAGGTGAGTTAATGTACACCCACTTGCTTGGCTGAGTATGAGAAGGAAGAGAGAATAAACTGAGGAAAAAAGTAGCATTGGCGAAAAAACTTGTACAACTAAATCATGCTGGCATTTCAAAATCTTTTGAACTTCATTACTATTAGCAGCATGATTAAAACTGAAATCTTTCCATGGTGTGTTTCCCACAGTAATCTTGGCGTTGACAGCAGAGCAAGGCCAGTCCCCAGTTATCCAGTGGAGAAAATGTCTCTTATCTGGCTGGGCCACATGGGCTTCCAACAGGGAGTGGCCACAGGCCGGACTCAGCTTGTCTCTCCTTACCACAAGTCACTTTGGGTTCATGTGCACTCTCTTGGCCTGCTCTACGTGCCAGATCCCACGTAACACTGTTCTAAACCAGGCATTTTCAGAGCAAGGGAAAGAAAGGGAAGGGAAGAAGGCTTCTTGAGAAACACTGAGAAATCCATGTCAATGCCTGAAGAAAGATGTAACCATTTTTCGTGAGTGAAATGACTGCTTCTGTTTCCAGAGCCTTCCAGAGAAGTTATTCTGGAACTTGGGAAGCAAGTTTACCACAGCTCCATTACCGTGTCCCATCCTTATTGAATGTACCTATGATCTCTGGATCAGATTTGCTTCATTCATCTCCATTCAGAAGCAAAGATTGTGGTCTTTTTGATTACATCTTAATACTTCTGTCTCTAACAGAGGGGCCAGCTGAAGTGGGCAAAAGCTGGGTCTTTCCTGTGGCAGTTAGGCTATAGGGAAAAGTAGCACCTAAGCTATGCCTGACAGGAACTCAAGATGTGGCTGAGGGACATGACTGAACAGAAAAGCAAAGAAGGTGTTCTCGTATTTTCGGTAAATAGGCAGGCTTTGCTATCTGTGTGTGCCTAGGCCACATTCAGTACTTGTCAGTTCAGTGTCTTTGTTGAGCTGCCATCTTTTTAGCTCACAAAAACACCCGCAGCAGTCAGACAGATGATTTCTTATGATTTATTTGAAAAAATCAGTTCTATTTTCTATATTCTTGAAGTGAAACTATATGACCATGGGCTCCCAGCATAAAAATAATGAGTACCTATGGCTACCAGTCCCATCAGATAGTTTGCATCTGAAGTCACTCAATAGGATTTCACCTCTTTAGAATCTGAAATGAACCCAACTCTGGAGCTTTGAGAACTGACTCCTACTGAGAGAGGTGCACCAAGAGATGTGGAAAAATAACTTTGCTTCCAATATTTTCCTGAGCCCTCTGCTTTCAGTGGGTTACATTTATGAGAGATCTACTTGAATGAAAGTGGATGAGGACAAGGCACTGAAATATGACAGAAATTGTCAATGAGTAGCTTTTCTAGCCACGAAGCCTTCTAAAACCATGGATATATTTATCTCTTGGCTCAGCACACAAATACTGGAGCACTTGTTCAGCAAAGACAAATCTCAATAAAAAACAATCACTATTTGGTATGAAACTCCCACATGGGCAAAACTTTTTCGCTGTTGAGAATGAAAAGCAGGACTCTACCTTCTGTCTAAAATAGCCTGTTGGTTAACAGTCAAAAAGTGCTTATTTAGCATATGTAATGTTTAGGAGAGCCAAAGTCTCTGTTAAGCAGGGTTGGATTCATGGATCTGGCATCCTAGGTGAGTGCTTCTCCCACCAGAGTGAAGAATTAGCTTCAATTGACAGGTGGTTTTCGACATTGTGTAAATAAAAACATTCATTGAGCTAAAGAAAATTGATTGCAGTACCTAGTTACTATGTTACTTATCAGAGACAAGAGAGGACTGAATTCACATCTCTCCTTAAATGATTATTCCATTTATATAGCACCAGGTCTCACGCTTCCAGAAAACTAGGCACACTCTGTAGCTATAAAGATACTCTTGTTTTCCTCTAGCCAGTTTTATTTCTTGGTTCTTTACTGAGTATTACACTTCAAGAAGTGGTATCTAGATCAGAAATATTTTCAGGTCAATACTCAGATTTCAAGGCCTAACTGTCCAGTGACGTGAGTCTAGCTTTGGATTCTCAAGGACTAAAATCTGCAAGATTTTTTGCCATGAGAAACTGTGTCATATAACCGTAGAAATCACAAAGTTTCTACTCTGAACAGAGCTAGCTCAAAAACAGAACAGGAAACCAAGCCCAACCAGATCTGACTTAGACCCAGAAACCAGACCGGAGTGGTGTTTTCATAACTGTGCTTTATCCACCCCAAAATCAAAGGTATTTTAGACACTCATTTTTGGTTTGGCTCATTTTTACTAAAAAGCTCAATACTATCTAGCCTAGTGAATCGGAAACATGAGCATGTGAACTCAGCAGTAACATAAAGGCCAGTAAATGCCTTAGAAACTTATGTGGCACTAAAATTGCATAACTAACAGTTAACTGCTTGCAAATGGCAAATCAAAAAAGGAAGACCTTTGCATCTTTAGTTTCAAAAGAAACCCCTCCCTGCAGATTACTCCAACCCCAGAAAATGAGTGATAGAATTACATCAAGGGTATTCATTAAAGAAGGTTCACTGGAAGGAGAGTGATGTTAAAACTTCACTGAAGTAATCCATTCTGGAGGGCACTAGAGAAACAGCTCTCAAAATGCTGTTCAACCAGCAAAATGGTGATCTTATCCACCAGGCAATTTATTTGTGAGCTTTTTCAATAATTTATCTAGCACTGACAATGTTGCATTTGTAAATAAGAAAGTGTAAATTATTATTTTTTAATTTTGCTGCCAGATGCTCCTGGGGAGAGGTTTTGTAGTATAGCATCATAGAAACATATTCTCCTTGTGTGTCTGACTGTATACTCCTAGTTATCTGAATGATATTTGCAATGGAAAGTAGAACTTGTAATTCCCAATTAGAGAGCTTGACTATTCTTTGAGATGATTGAGTTTTTTCAGTTCTTCGCCCATCAAATCTGAGGTATACATTTTGCTTTAATATTGTTCCCATAGTGATGTCCTGGGGTTTTAGATTTAGGGAATTATTGTATTATTTTTAGTGGCTTTTTGCATGGTCACCTTCTGGACAAAACAGTAAGTTATGGGGAGAGAGCAAGGGCAGGCAAATTGGCAGTTCGATCACATATTTGGCCTACCTGGTCATCAGCAGTTAATTTAAAGATGGCACCAACAGCTGATATAAGGGCAAATTCACAGGGTCTTGTGAAAAGATCTTCTGTTGTGGGTCAGCTGAATCAGAAAGGTTCATCTGTCTTCATCTCTGTTTCACTGTGGAGATAGCAGGGGGTGGGGTGAGGAAGTGGCTTTTTCATTAGTGGTAAGGGCAGAGGGAGGCGTCTCACAAAAATGTAGACCATAAAGGTTTTTTGGAGGGAGGAGGGTAGACTGACATATGGGACAAAGCCATAAATAATAGACCCTGTTGCAACAACCACTACCACTGTATGCACAAGCAGTCAGACATCTCATACCTACCTTCTTTCTCACATTCTTTAAGTTGGCCAAGGAAATTCACACCTCAGACTGCAGCTTTATCAAACAAAAATCTGTGAGAAAGCCCTGATACAACACTCAACCTGAAGAAGTTCCGTTCAGAAATTAGTAAGCAACTCAGCTGTCCTAAAGATGGCAGAAATCTTAGACTACATCTGTTTGTGGTCTCACCCTTTTGGAAAAGCAGTTAATAAAATGAACAAAGGTACGAAGAAGGATAGCAAAGATGGTTGCAGATGTGCGGTGGGTTCACTGAGAAGGGAGGTTAGCAAGACTTGGGTGCTTTAGTTCGGAAAAGAGGTTGATGTAGGGGGTGATAGAAGTAGCTCTGCTTCTGAGAAATAGACTGAAGGCGAATAGACCAAGTTTAGCTACTGCCTCTCAGTACACAAAAGCCAATGGCATCAGCAAAACTTAACTGGTGGTTGATTTAAAACAAATTAATGTAATAAGACGTAGCTGAACTGTGAAACTATTTGATCTAGAAAGCTGTGAAGACTCAGAAGTGATTGGACAAACTTATGGCAGTCAAATCTATCAGGACTACTGAATAAAAATCTATAAGATTTCTGCAACTGCAAGGCAGTAAAATCCTTAAACTGCCAGTAGTTGGAAGCTGGGCTACTTCAACAGAACTTTGGGGTGCACTATATTTATATTTTTCAAATAACCTGCTAGTGGCCACATTTGGAGACAATACCAAAACACCCTGACTACTAAAAGAGCCTTATTTGTACTTTTATGTTGTGCTTCTCTGTGCTCTTCAAGAAATGAAACCATGATGAAACAGGAAACTATTCTCTGGGGACTAACTGATGATCTGAAAAAAAATGTTTCTGAGATAATTCAGACCTGGATTATGAATTCGCTATGAGTTTGGGTGTTGGGTTGATGATAGCTTCAGCTGCAGTGTTCAACTCCACATCCTTACTTAGACTTCTGTCTTTCCAAGTGTGGTGTATGCCTCTGCTTTGCCTTTTCTTCCAGGATTTTGTTTCACTCTTCTTTCATTAATATTACTTTTTCTTTTCTTTTTTCTTAAAATGATATATCTAATAAAAGACTTTGGAAAATCTGGCAGAACTCCATCTCTACAGGAGGATGTGACACTCACATTCAAACTCTTGGATGTACGATATCATAACTACATGTACTAAAATTACACCAAGTATTAGTCAACACAAACAAATAAATTAGTCAACACAAACAAATAAGGGGATATTCTTACTGCGTCCTTGTCACCTTCTGCTTCAAAGGTAAATGCAAGCTTAATTCCAGTATTTCTCAGCTTTTTACGGACACATTCTAGGAGACTCAGTTTTAAACAAGATTAAACATGTTCACAGCTGAAATCTAAATGGGTTCTGCATCCCTGTTGAAATGTTCTGCTTAAATGTTTGATCTTTAATGTAGTCTATACTTTACCCACAGCAAATGTTCCTCCCAGCTGCTCTTCCCATTAACAGAGAGGGGAAGAAGAATTAAGATACTGCTCTATCCAAACAAGTTGAAGCCAAGAGCTGAACTGTTGTTCAGTATGCAGTGGCCTGTAATATTCAGGACTTACTTTGCATGAAAATAGCACCCACTATGTTAAAAATATTTTCCTGATAGTTAGTCCTTCTAATTTCCAGGCACTTAGCTAATACTTTCCCCTCTCTTTCATTTTGGAAAATCCTCTCTGAAAAAGATGAAAATATAAGATTTTTTTTTTCATTATTACCCAGTGTTTTGCCATAAAGGGAAGTTTTATCTTGAGCTGAAAGGAGGGACTCTAGAGCCCTAGAGTCATGACGGATTCTGTCCATTCATCCCCGAATTATCATGGGTCAGTCAGTACACATTCATCTGATGTATTTCTGAGTTTGTATTTCTCCCCGCCACTTGTCTGTTTTGTCATTCAGAATTATTTGAATAAGTACTAGCATTGTTGAATCTCTTTTATTTCTAAACACCACAAATGAAACATGCCTTTTAACTGAAGACAGCGATAATCCATTTTTTCCCTCCATCTTTGAAACAAAGAGCTTTGATGAATCCGAACTATACCATTCCAGGCCATTTTCAAGGTAAATATTCCAGCTTGTCTTCAGCAATATATGAGGAAGCAAGTGGAATTCATTCCAGCCTCTAGCTGAATCTCTGCAATAGCAGAGGCTACATAACCTGGATCTGATCTATCTTGTTCCACTCCTTGACTCTTCAGGTTCATTTGACTTCATTTCAGGCCTTATGGGAGAAAAAGGGAGAGCTGGCAGGAGACTGAGCAAAAGTCCCTGCATATCGGGCTGTTCACAGGAGCTTCATCCTCATCAGCTCCTTTAGAGATTGTTCCAGGGAAAAGTGGGCACAATTTACCTGCAATGCTTTCTTACAACAGTAACGAATTCCTCCTTCCCTGGGAATCGGGGAACATGGGAGGGATCCCCTCAGATTCTTTTTTTTTTTTTTCCCTCTATTTTCTTCCTTTTCTTGTGGCCCTCTGGCTAGTGCTACTAACTGATGCAGTGTATTGGGTAAGTAGCAGGGAATTTGTCGGGCTGTAGCAGAAATGACCCTGGGCAAGCTTGTCATTGCAATTGGTCACATTCCTTCTTTCCCTCTGTCTCAGCAAAGCCTTATCTCTTCAGCTTGCTGCCATAATCTGCTTTGAGGTGGCAAGGGAGGGCATGAGACAACCCTCCATCTATAAGAAATAAAAATTGAAAAACTAGAAACAAAAAAGTAGGGGAAAAAACATAAAGTCAGTGGCAGCAAGCTCCACGGGCTCTGTGATCATCAAATATCAACCTTTAGTGGCTGGGAGAAATGAGCAAGGACACAGCACTTACGGAGGAGCACTGTGATATTATAGCTCCATGCTAAGCTCACACAAGGCAATAGCACTACCAAATCCAATCAACACCAGTCTCCTCTGTGGGAGCTACTCCTCTTTGTAAAAAGAATTAAATATCCACAGGCCTAGAGCAAGCACAAGTGATTACGGGGGATACAATGGCACAGGGGATATGGGAGAATAAAGTTCGAGATCCTGCTCCAGTGGCCATTTAATTATTTATATACACTAACAGAACACTACACTAAATACACCAATACACACTATTTATCTGCCTTAATAGCCCTAACAAGAGATGTCTCTGTAGACTGCAGTTCTGAGTACTTATTAGCATCAGGGCGAGAGCACTCCACTATGCTGTGGAAAAAGATGCTTTTTATTCTTAAGCCAACTCAAAGAGAGAAACTCATTAGTAATTAGCCATCCTGGTGTGCGATAGGCTGGTCTCCCTTCCTCTTCAGTGCATTTTCTCCCACTGAACAACAGGAACATTATTTATATATAATTTGCTTGCATGAAAGAAGAAAGTAGTTGCCTACCATTACTGCGGCAAAAACGTTGCATCCCACCTGGAGGGTTACTTGAGCTTGCAGAGCCTCTACTCCAGTGGTGCCTGGAGTAGAGGAGGAAGCCAAGAGTGGTTGTAAATGAAAATTGAAATCATCGGAAATAGGATTTGCTTGCGGAGCCCTTCAGTGATATGGCATCACTCTGTCTCGTGTAGTTCAAGGCAAACCAGCCCCAAGGAGGAATGCTGGAGACATTAAAAGCTCAGGGTCAGGATGGAGAGAACAAGAGTCCTGGCCCCAGAACCGAGCCTGTGGAGGAGAATTTGTTACAAATAAGCTTAGCTAAGGAACAATTTTTTTTTTTTTTGCGGATTACTGAGAGAACAGCTAACAGCAGGATAATTTGATTAGAGACATGGAATTAGATGAAGGAATGGCTTAAAATAAACTGCTTAGATATTTTAAAGCTATGAGTAATACGAAAGACTGGGAGAGTGATCTAGATGTTTTTTGGTTAGATTTTCAAAGAAAATATTCAAGATTTTCCAGTGGTGAAGGCTGCATGAGGAGGAAGTCATGCAACCTGAGCATAAGAAACAGGGCAGAGCTAACAGATCCCGAAGAGTCAGTGCACAAGAGTATCTTTCATAGGACAGAGTGCTTCACAGGGAATGGTTTGGGAATCTGAGTTCACATGGGATATTATTCCAGCATAGATTGAGGAATTGTTGTCCTAGTTTTAATACTTTATTATTGTTGCATTTTATTACAAGCACAATGGAACCAGTGCAGCAGCAAACATCACAGTCTGACAGAAGGCTTTAGGAAGCAGAAGATCTATATGATGCTGTATGGTTGGGATGCATTTAGAGCAGTGATAATATGCCAGTTCACCTGGGTATTTAGAAACCTTGGCTCTGAATCAGGACTGTGCCACAAAGTCTTCATCTCTTCACTGACTTACATACAAATTCCTGAAAAAAAGCTGAATCTTGGGTCTCAGTGTGGGTTTGAAATTAACAGCCAGGGAGCAAATCCCTGTACCCACTTACCTACATCAAGACCCCAGGTATATTAGGAACAATGGGAAAATGTATTTCTTGCCCAGATTTATTCAAGTAAAGCAGAATTATTATGCTGATTTAGCTTGACTATTCAGCCAGATAAGTATCATCCACCACAAACCAGGGATCCAGACAAAGGATGTCTTTGATCACACATCTCTGATCTTTTTTCAGGAGTACAAAATGTGCAGCTAAGTTGAATTAAGATATTTGAGAAGCCTAATACAATGGAGGCATTGCTACTGCTTATGAAATTTTGAGCATCTTTCTAAATATCCAGTAGCTTTTCACTGGGCTTTCACCTCCCCATTGTCAATGTCACTAGAAACCTGCTAGAGAAGCTAGATAGTGAAGCTATATGTGTATTTATCTTCATACATATCAATAATGGATGCATCCCTTCGGACTCCCATTATATCTGTATTTTTTCCTGATATTATTTACATTATGTTAAGAACAAAGCAAAGTTTGAAGGTGTATCGCTCAATGTGTTGTAGCTTAGACTCCCTCCTGGGCTAAATATAGGCAACTAGCAAGTTTTCTGAGCATATTAGCCTGCAGCTTAACATAGTTTTTGAGCTGCATGAATTGCATTGCTTGATCTAACGTGACTGAAAAATTGTGCTTCTCAGCCTACTGAGACAGGCTCTCTTAGGAAGCAGAAACGGAGTTCAGAATGAAAGGTTAAGTTTAATGCCTAAGATTGTTTTTTCTGCCCCCCAAAATTAACAAAGTAAACTCTTGAACAGACATTAATTTTATCATTTCTGTGGTAGGAAAATGGTGCATATGCTACTTTTTCTGTGCAGTTTTCTGCTGAGGTTTCTAGCCCTGTACTCAGTCACATCCCAGACAGCCCTCCATACAATATCCATTATAGTGCTCTAGTGTTTTGGGTAGGCAGGCAATCTAAAAGGCATGAAAAAGCACAAAAAAAGTGTTATGTTTTGTAGTTAACATTTAAAGGACCACCCTGGATGGTCCAGTGCTAAGCATGGAGTTATAGATCTTCCAACTCAATAGCAGATACTAGCAGGTAGTTCCCTCCCCATTCTGCCCTGGGACTTGATTCGCAATCGACCTGTAGACTCATTTCCCAAACATGCTGAACACCTTGGGATACTGCTGGCTTCATTGGAATGCAAAAATATTCACCCCTGGGAATTACACCATGCTTGGCAAGCCCTAAGAAGGGAAATATTCACTTTCATGGTTACATCTTTGCCAATTCAAAGTCTAGTGTCAGTTCAAGCATAGGTTTGCTGTACAATGAATGAGTCACAACCAGAGCTAGTTTTTAGAAACTCTCTCATGCACAATTGTTAGCTCTCTGCTTCCTCGCTGCACTCAGAATTCATCATCCACAATAAAGACAACACTTCACTTGACATTTCATCCTGAAGAATGAAAAACTCCATATTTTAAATTACATGACTAAGAAATCTTATTAGACTCTTCAGAGCAGTAACTTCTTCAGGTTGCTTCATATTACACCTGGAATAATGTGGTTAAAAAAAGAGATGAAGAAAGCTGCATGTCTATTATATAAAGATGCCCAATCTTTTCTATAGGTCTCTTTATTTCTTGGGCACACTTACCCTCACCACAATACCAAATCCTGATCCTTGAAGTATTTTCCATCTATTGATCATTACTCTACAGCTATAAAGACAACACCAGTTTGTGCTCTCAGCTTTCTCCTCTCCCATGCAACCTCCACCTAAAGCCTGTGGCAATGACAGCTTGTGTTTATACAGAGAGGAAAGATTGGAAGATACTTCTAACAATTGTTAATGCAAGGTCCGATTTATATTTTCTGGAAGAAAAGAATTTGAATCCTACTATTCCTAACTATACTTAATTCCCCTTCTGCAGTCTGTGGAACAACATCAGATGTCAGATAGCCTGCTTAATTTTCTGAAAATATGCGGAAGACCAGCGCTTTCTCATGAAGAGTTTGGAGTCTGTTAAATGTCCCTCTCAGAGGAAAAGCAGCACAATGAAAATCCACAAGAGAAATCCCTGCCTTCCTCTAGTTTTATAAGTAGTCTCGTAAGCAGTAAGAGACTTTAAACTCCCATTAAACAAATATTGTAAGCGTTGCTTTCTCTCGGGTCGCCACCCTGCCTTCACCTACTGCTGTTTCTCTTTTATTCTTCTTCAGTAGAGTCAGAAATAGTCAGAGGGATTGTGCCAGGTATTGGGAGCACCAGTTCACTGAAGAAAAAGTGCGAGGTTTTCAGATTAGGAGCAGAAGTGCTTACAGGTGTTTTGATGAATTTGTCTATGTAGAGTTCTGTATGACCAAGCTCAACTTTTTGCCCAGTGCCATTTCTGAACCATGTTCTTTATCTCAAAGTCACTCAGGACCTCACATCTCTAGCAACTCCTATAGAGGGTATTTGATGTTCTTGAGAAGCCTGTTAACCTTCAGTAGATAGAGGGATGGAGTGTCTTATGCAAAGCTGCACAATGGAGCTGGGACTAACAGAGCTGCTTAAATCATCAAAAAGATTTTGAACCTTCAGGTCTGTAGTTTGGAAATCCACTGAGATTAAATTCATCCTAACTCAGAAACATAGTGATGATGGGTTTACGGTTGGACTTGATGATCTTGAAGGACTTTTCCAACCACAGTGATTCTATGATCCAATTTGATTTATTTAGTAGGGCATGTATGATTATAAACCAGGTCTTTCCATACTCATCTGGCTTCATTAGACTCCAGGAAGGTCACATTATTACAAGCTTTTCACTTAGGTCTTCTTTATGGTATAAATCAGGTGGAATGGGAAACAAGACTAAATACATTCAGTTAATAAGGTTCTGATCTTAGAGACTTTTTAAGCATTCGGTTAACTAAATGCAATGAACTCCTCTTTTTTTGGTACATTTAGGAATTTGTAAAGATCAGATGTAGGTTTGCAAGATTATGTTCTAATTTACGCACAGTAGTGTACACATGTCACTGATATAACAAATCTCCTTTATGTATTTTTCACTAGGGTGAAACATGACAGAAACTGGGCTGCTCCTCAAAAGAATCAGGAGACATTGAGCTGGAGGCATTTGCCAGAAGGACTGTCCATGCCATATAGCACTCTGCATGCAGATGGTCTTGCTGGTCTTTTCTCCTTCACTATGCTGATATCAGTGTCTCAATGTGCAGGTTAGGTGAAAGATTAGATTAGTTCACAGACCAAAAGACTCAGATTTGCAGAACCAGACAGTCACAACTGGAAGGTCAAAAGCTAAGCAAAATACTAAATGTTCGTAAGTACAAGGAGTCCACACACACCAGACGTCCTAGTTCTGACATATTCTCTTCCTGTTTAGACTGCATGGCAATACAACTCAGTGCAAATTAGCAGTTCTTTCAGATAAGATAACATCCCACAGGGATACTGTGTCGAGAGTTAGATGTTCAGAGTCCAAATGTTCTTCCCAAGAGCTTCCAGGGATTTAAATCTCTCCAAACCATTTTGGAGAATGTGGGTATTTCATTAACCTGTACTTGTTCTGCTGAAGATAAAATGCAATTTGGAAAAAAGCTCATCTTATCCTCATTGGAACATTAGGTCACTATCTGGCACATCCCTGAATTCTGTTACTGCCCAGATCCATGTTTTTCATCGCTGTCCAGAGATCAGTTCTATGCCATAAGACGTTCACATAAAGATCTCAAAACCATTTGTTAGAGCCATACAAAACACCCTGAAGGGATCGCGTGCAGTCTGATAGACGTGGTGTGCACTTGAGTGCGCAGGAGAAGGAAGCCAAGAAGCCCACATCCATCCTGTCTATCTTATGGGTGGAAGCAGCTAGATGAGGACTAGAACTGGCCTCAAAATCCTGACACTGGGGAATTTCATCATCAAGAAATGGCAGGATCCCTTCTCCCTTCTCCCTGTGCTTTCTCTCTTTAGCCCAGTGGTTTGCTCGGTATATCTGGGAAAATTTCCTTGGCTCTTAAAATTAAAACTTGTTTGCTTGTTTGCTTGTTTGCTTGTTTGCTTGTATTCCATTAAAGAAGTAGTTATCCACCTCCAAAATCTTGGCCTTGAGGCTTTTTGGGTTTTTTTTTTTTTTTTTTTTTTTNTTTTTTTTTTTTTTTTTTTTTTTTTTTTTTGGCTCCTACCCTCCAGCTTTAACTGCAATTCCTGTAGCACAGCTTCAGCCATAGATTAAGCTACATTGTTCAATTGAAGGGTTTCGTCACCCCTATTTCCAAACAGCTTTTACAGTAACTGGTGTTGCTTGCATAGTAAAAGCTAAAATAAAAGGTTGCATTTATAGCTCATTGCATCACCAGCCACAGCAGCAGGCCCCATTAACAACCACCTAGCTAAGGGAGAGCTGTAGTCCCGAATGCAAATCAGTTAAATGAGAAGGGCTGGCATCTAATGGTAGATAAAATTGTTTGACATTGTCGAGGTCACAACTGCCTGTCTGTTTTTGAAAGATATTGCTATCAAATTTAAAAGACGTGAAAGGTCAAGTGTATCATTTTAGGAAATACGGGGATAAGGAAAGAATAAGAGGAGATGATTTAGCTCCCTGCTCCTTAGATTATGATTTTCATAGATTATTCTTGTATTAATTTGCAGAACAGATGAGCAAGGGGTACACCTACTTTTCACCTTACAGCCGGCTCTCCCTACTGCATAGTCTCTGCAGACCTATAACCCACCCCACTGCTGGGAGTGGATTTTTATAGATCGGTGTGGGGATGGGGAGCAAAGCTCAGCCCTTTCTCACTGGGAATGAAGCAGCTGTGGAAATCTTTTTCCCCGGATACCTGAAGTTTCAGCCATCATCAGAGAACAATGCCAATGTCATATTTCAAGTGCGGGGCAGCAGCAAATCTCTAATGGGGGAATTATAGCAGTTGCAAAAACAGGGAGCCACCAGGTGAGACTGGAGTGTTTCATTCAAGTAGGGAGCCAGAAGATTATTTTCATGTATATTCCACTTTTCAATATGAAATGGAAGGCTGAAAACCTGTCTGTATATATTTCCTGATATTTTTCCTTTTAATTAGCTCAAAATGCAAACTGCTTTTCAGTGAGTCTCCTACAATGTGCCTTCTGATGCAGGGCTTTGTGTTCTTTTCTTTTCTTTGCGTCCTTTGTATGGATTAAGACGCAAAGTCATGTATCCAGTAAGCTCATGTTTACTTTTTTTGTAGGAAAAATCTTGACAGGAACAAAACAATAGTAGCTGCACCTGTGGAACGATTAGGGCATTTAAAAATATAGTTGTTCTTGGATCAAAGACACCTTGTGATAGGAACAGTCTGATTAGGTGGTCTGTCTGTCTAGATTTCCCTGGCATCTTGAATCCATTACTACTAAATAAGAAACCCTGATTTTTATGACATACTGGCTATTCTCACAGCAAAGCTGATCACTAAACCTATGCTGGTATGTTTGAAAGTTGCATACTCAAGTTCTTTGGAAATAATCTGCCAGGCATGGCAATCTGTAGGACAAGCTTAGACACTTTTCAAAGACCCTAGCCCCAAGTATATAGTTCCTCTGTTTCACTAGTGGTTTTCAACCCAACCAGCTACATGCTGTGCCTCTCCACCACCTTCTCCCGCAAAATTCCTCATTCATATAGTATTAGGATAAAGAGAAAATAATTAAAAATATCTACACGCAACCATCAAAATAGAGTATTACTCAGAAAAAAAAAGAAAAGGATTTTGCACCTTTTCACGACAGCCATTGATTTTACCTGATAGGATTTCAGGTACTCTGTTAGTGGATGGCCACTGAAAATCCCAAGACAAAGAGCTGTACATGTATCACCGTTTGAAAGAATTGCTTTATCCTGAACTCTTGCAATGTTTCTCCACATCACAAAACTGCAGAGTATGAAATTACCAAAACCTGCAGATATCTGTAATCCAGTAAACTGAGCACAGCTTCCCTTAGGAGTGTGGCCTTGAACTTGAAATGCTGCCATATAAAGTGCACTGAAGACTTGTGATGACAATTCTTTTCTTTCAAAAATGCAGCAACTTCTTTATATAACAAATAATTTAGTCTCATACTAGTAAAGCAATCTTCCATGTATTGGCTTCTATTTTTCTATTACAATAACCAAAACAGCTGCATGAGGCAAAAGGAAGAATTGTTCTGGCTTTGTCTTGCTCAAAACAGATACAAAAATCACTATGAAAATCATCCCTCAATGGCTGATAAAAACAGAACTGCAATTTATGCTCCCAAATACTACCTTTATCTTAAGGCTCTTAAGGAGCATTTTCAGTAATAATGGCTGATTTAGATGGATTCCCAGGGTGCTGGATCATTGCCGATGACATTAATGGTTTAAGGCTCCCTGAATTTTGATTGATTGCTATAATCTGCAGAAACTATTTCAGGACATAGATTTATTATTATTAAGCCTATAAAACGGTGTCAGGGTCAAAGCAAGCTGATGATTTGTGTTGTGATGCAAACATTACACAGGAGAAGATGAAATCTTTTAATAAACGTGAAATTCAGGAGAGAACAGTGTTTCATCTTCTTTGAAGAATCTGTGGCCAACTAATACAGATTACAGCAGCAGGGAGGGTGCATTTAGGCAAAAGTTGTGCTGCAAAAAATAACCTTCAACAGCACATGGAGTCTATTGAATTTTATTCCACTCAGTGGAGATCTTTCAAGATGTTTCACTGTCTTAAAACATGCTCACATGCCCTTCCTCATACTCCATCAATATTGTCTGATCTAGTACTCTTAATTTTATGAAACACTATGGACCTAAATTCATCTAATAGCAGGAAGAGTTGCAAAAATATCTATTTTTTGTGATCCTTCTCTCATTTGCCACCTCGTTAGAGAAGGAGGCCGTGTATTTCTCTAACCCTGTTAGAACATGAAAATCAATAGCAAATGCAGGAATGGGGAGGTCTGACAGGCCAGAGCGCAGTCGGGAGATCACCATTTTTCCCTAATGCCTTGTGTGCTCTGAAGCAGAATCTCAGCAGCTGGTGTCTTGTTCGTAGGAGAAATGGGATTATAGTGAAATGTTTCACAGCATTTCACTGAAGACATGAAAAAACCTTCTTGCTTTCCTTCCCCCTTGTGACCGGATGAAAGCATGTTGTCGGATCCAGGACTAGTAGTACAGCCAAAAGGGACAGGAGAAAGACATGCTCTCAAAAATGAAGTGTAACATGGATGTTTTGCGCTAGCTCAAGCTGCATCCTGCTGGGTTAATAGGTTATTTATGCAACCGAAAACCTTCAGGCAAAAACTGATTTTCTGCAGTTGACAGGATATCTACTGAAGCACTGAAAAGTGCACAAAATCTGATAATTCATTTATTCTGGTGGTTCTAATAAATTAATGCCTGGAATAAGAGACTACCAGTAAGCTTCAAAAATTATGATGCTTATTCAGACTGGCATGGCTTAGCTTCCTCATGTCATGCTCTGTTCAAAACCATGTCCATCTTCCTGTTGATCATCATTCTTACTGTTGAAGAGAGTCCACCATGACCAACATAATGCAAAAACAAATGGAAAAAGCAACCCTGGCCCTTGTGAGCTTAAAAAAATACAGAAAATAACAAAAACTATAGAAGCATCAAGGAGGGAAAGTAAGTAATGTACTCAGGCTTTCCAATAGCCACACAGTGTTAGCTCCACAATGTATTGTGGTTTTGTGTAAATATTTACAGCTGCTACATTTTAGAGCATTAAACACTTCTCACTGGAGCTGTGGCAGGGTAATGGAAGAGCAGGAGAACAGGGAATCAGACACGATGAAGAGCAGAAAAGCTGTTACAACAAAAGATAGATGGGACCAAACACCAGTACCTGCACTGCCCTCCTAGATGATAAGTAGCTTAAGCACCCAGAGCTTTGTAAATGGGGATGACAGGAGACCTAGAGATTTCTCCTGTTCTTGGAGATCGGGCTGCTGAGTAAGAAGTTTTGGAAGCTTATACTGTGTTTGATAGTGGGAGGTCATGAAGATGGGATGGAGAAAGGGAGGGAAGGGAATCCCTTATATATGGTACTGAATTTCTTCAATATTCTGTGATATTACTGGGGTCAGACAGGAATGCTCATTAGTTTCTTAAGACCACAAGCAATTGTTTGTAGGTTGGCCCTCTCTGGCAATATGTGGGAGTCCTACCCATACAATGTTTTGAGTGGAAAATTGACGCTGCTGGAAATGCCTTTACTGGGAGCATTCCTTGAGATTGTCTTGAGCTCTGTGGCCACTGCTGGTGGAACAGGATCTGTCAGTAGCCTGAGACTGCAGGCTTCTGAAAACAGCTCTGGTTCCTTTTTCAGAGTCTGGACAGGACTTTGGAGGAGGAAGCAGAGAAGGGCACATTAATGGCTTTCACGCCATGAATGTGTTTCAAATCTGTATTAAAAATGCCCTCTGTACGTCAGCACCTCTCACAGCTCTCGCTTGCTGATGACCACCAACATGCCCACATTCTGCTTCAGAAAGAGCTACCTTTCTTCTTTGTGTAGACGCAAAAATACTTCATAAATTGTATTAAGAAGAAGAAAGAAACACAAAACAAAGTAGTGGATGCTATAAACCATTGCTTTTTTCCTCACTTTCTTTTTTGCTCTCTCTTGATGCTTTTGTGTGTGTCTCAGCTCGGTACTCTGCGGGACCTTCTAGGCAATGGGAGGAAAGCAACAGAGGCCTTTGTGTGTTTGCACTGAAGGGGGAGAGAGGAGGTTCATGCAAGGCTTTCCACTCTTTCCAAACCTGGGATATCAGTTTTGGGACAAAGCTGTGGGCCAGTGAGTTGAATGCAACAGCAGCCCAGAGACTCGGGGTTCAGGTATGTGAGGCTGTTCGGGTCTGCATAGAAGCATTTCACAAGATAGGTACAGTCCCTGGCCTGTCAGTTGGACAGGCCTAATATAAGAGGTATTTGCAGATGAAGACGAAATTGCTAAATAGGGAGGAACTGACCCACGGTATGAGTAGCCCAGGTGTGCACAGTTTTGCCTGCTGTTTTACAAGTTGTATTCAACAAGAAGAAGGAATAGGACAGCAAAGGGAATGTGAGTCTGAAAGACACAGTAAATAACCCAGTGAAATTAGAGTGCAAAAAGGTAAATAACTGGATAGAGCATATTTTCTGTAAGGACAGTTGAAAAGAATTAATTCCGCTTGTTCAAGTGGCACTGTGTTAGTGGTATAGAAATCATTCCAGGTACGAAGCTTGATTTTTGGCCCATTTTTCTAAGGCAACGAATGTTATTTTGTTTGCCTACTTGTCTTCCCAATAACTTTTGAATAGATGGTTGATTTCTACCACACTTAGAAGTGCAGATAAGACTTGAGATGATGTTGTTATTTTATCAGGAGAGGTTCTTGTTATGCTGGAAGCAGTCTTCACTGCTTCTTTAAAGCAGAAAAATACATGTAGATTGAGAGAGGTGTATATACGTGTACGAGTGTAATTTTATCGTTAGGTACAGAGTTACATCTAAAAAGTATAAACTGTCTCTATAACCTACATTTATAACTACAACTGTAAAGCTATAGAACTGTATAACCATATCAGCATATAATTCTACAGATATAGAGAAATATAAACATTCATATTTGAATAAACTTGTTAATTAACTACATAATAAAATCTGAAAGGCTCTGATCTGATAAATGTGAAAGTATTTCCAGAGACTCCAGATATCTCCAGGACTGTCCTGAATTTTCTAGAAGGTTATTTCTTCCTTTTCTTCATTCTTGGGTGCTATGATGATGCAGTATAGACCTAACTGGTATTTTCCACAGGCTCCCTTTCTTCTCAAGGTGCTTCGTGTCCATGATAATTTCTGCATCCAAGTAAGTGAAACATTAGCTAATTAAATCCCACCACATCCCTATTAATTCACCTATTTGACAGAAGAAGGGATGTGCTCAAGGCTACAGAAGAAAGCAATAGGGCTTGGAACAGAAGCCAGATCTTCTGAGTCACAACCCATCTAAATAGCTATTTTGGCAATTTAGCTTGATGCAAAAACAGTTCAGCATTGCTGATAAGATTCTTAAAGGATGTTTGGAAGGGAAAGTTTGTATTTGCAAAATTCAAGCACGGTTAAGGTTACAGTCTCAACCAGATCAGCAGGAAAGGCAATGCAAGTTTTACATACATGGATGGTTCCACAATCCTATTCTCCCTGGTGTCCCTTAGCTACAACCTGCACGTGGCAGCTACAATCTGCAAATAGTCAGAGACTCCCTATTGGTATCTGTCAGCTGAACACTCTCACCCTTCAGGAAATGCTGAAGCCACTGAAGTAGACCAAGGCTGAGCTCCACTGTGTGAGACACACGACTCCTCTTAGACACGTCTAATGCAACTCCTGCAAATCAAGAATGAGCTGGACTGCCCCTGTACAAAGGTTGGTTCTCTCCTCAGAAGACCTGAAGGGTTTCCAGTAAACAAGCAAAATTTCTTCCAAAAGATGATTTAAGTGAAAATCCTTTCCAGATTTACCCTACCTCACTCCACTGTATGCCGCCTTTACCCTTTTAATTTTAATAGGCCATGGAATAAAGTCAGAGTGTAGATCTGAGAATCTGCTGAGAAAGGGACCTGCCCCTGGCTCCCAAAACACATAAAAAGTGTGAGGAGGGGGTGACTTTGTGGTGTTTTGGAGAACAGGAACCACCGTAGGACACTGACCCCTCACAGGACATTGACTGTGGGTGTGACAGAAACATCCACATTTTCTGTCTAGGGGAGGGCTGACACAAGCTACACAGGCTACAAGAGCATGTCGGTACGAGCAAACATTGGCCTGCAAGGGAAGAGCTTTGGGTGAACTGCGACCTGTGGGAGCCCATGCTTAGAGATGTGTGCAAGTTCCTGAGAGCCCAGGACAGAAGCCCATGGAAATGAGGCTCCTTACAAGAAATCAGTTTTGTTTTCTGTTACTCCAAAGTAGCAAGCCGACTGTTCTGATTGTCCCAGCTTACAGGCTCTGCTTCCATCCAACAAGGCATGAAGTCTGTCAGGCTTCCTGGAATCTCATTTAATTCAGAAGACATAGATTTTCAAAATTGTTCAAAGTAGAGCTGAATTTTAGTGCTGCCTCTTTTTTTTCTGAACAGGCTTGTCCTGACTGTTCCCTAGCTCTGGAAAGAGTTCTCCAAGGGCTGCAAATTCTCTTTACAAGTAATATCTTAAGGTAATAGATAAGCCAGTGCATAAGGCAATTCCTGCTTTCCTTTGCTGGAGTGGAAGGACTCTGTCACTAAGCAGTTCTCTGCAGTACAGATTGACACAAACCCAAACATTTGGATCTGTGGATAAAGGTATGTCTACTTTACTTTCACTAAATTCAGGGTTTTTTTTGAGTAAAGTTCAAGGGGAATATAGTGGCTCTATTCATGCCAAAATGAAGTGTATGCTTTTTAATTGCATATGTAAACAATTAACAAAGTTTCTAATAAAGGCTCAGTGCAAGTCATGTGGTTGTTGCAGAGTCACATCTGAATTATTTCTTTGTGCAATGTAATCTATGTCAAGTGCCCTTGGGCAGGAAGCCATTGTAAGCAAGTTGACTAGTTTACCTTGTGCCTTTATCAGAAGGGCTTACCTAAGTAACCAGTCTGCATTTACCTGCAACATCTATAAAGAAATGCAAAGTGGGCTACAAGACTGAACAGGCTGACTAGTTATCCAGGTGAAATGAATAATTTACAGCTAATATCTTTAGCTGCAAGTCCGATGATTTTCCTGCTTCCTGAATACCCAGTAAGCAGATCACGACCCCCTTGCTTACTCTTTATTTGCTTTTTCCCAATAAGCCTGTTGCAAGACTTGATTTTACCCTCTGACCTGCGCTCCCCCCTGGCTCGCCCTGCCAGCAGGACTGCTTCAGACGGCCCCTCTTTTCCTACCCGTGTGTTTTCCAGAGTGTTTTCCTGCTTCCTGTCCCTCAGTGACTCTCCTTTACACACAAAAATCCCTCAGCCTCCCTTTCCAAGCACCTCGGGCTATTTCAAAGGACAGCAAGCTACTTGTTTTTGCATTTTCTAACTGTATGATCCATAGTGCAGACAGATGATAGTCTGAAGTAGCTCAGAAGTGGCTGCAATGAAGAATTACACTGTCTTAGAGCTTTTTTCTTTTAAGGTTGCATGGGATCTTGCTCCCGAGAGTAAGCACGGTTTGCCTGGCGAAGCGTGACAGCGACCACAGCCAAGAGCTCGTGTGCAGAGCAGACACCTTATCTGGGAGGGCATCGTGGGAGGACCATTTACCCAGCAAAATGATGCCACAGGCAAACTTTGCATCCCAGGCTGATCACAACAACCTTCAGTCTATGCAAAAGTGTTCTTTCATGCACCCAGCTTTGCAGGATCACTTCTGTACCAGGAAGACAGCAAAAAGCCCCAGAAACCTCTTCCTTTCCTTTTGCTAAATGTCACTGTGACCCATGTAAAATATCCCAGCAGTGTGTTGCAGGCTGTTCTGGAATTTTCTGTCATCGCTCTTGTCTTTGACACTAAATAAACAACCATGCAGGAGCCATCAGTGCTGCTTCCTCTAATTCATTCCCTCTTGGTTCTGTCAGGGATGAGAGGAAGCTGGGAGCCTCCTCCTACTCCATGAACCTCTATCCCAGTTCTGTGGTCTGCTGCCTCCCATGGACTTGTTGATGCGCATACAAATTTTAACCGAGGGCAAGGAAGCTTAGGTAAAGCAAATACCCATAGGGGAAAATGCTCTTGTGTTCCCTGCTGTGTTACTATTCAGGATTAATGATATTAATAATGTTTCAATACCATGCTTGTCTCACCCCAAAAAGCAAAGAAAACAGTATTGCAACTGATATATTAAATTAGTGCTATGTTTGTCGCAGTGGAAATCCATATCCAGAGATGATGCACAGGCGGACAGATAGGTCTATTTTCATCATGTGTGTGATGATACTTTTAAGATTTTGTTTTTCATATGTACCTGTTCCACTACATTTTACCACAGGACTACTAGGCAAAGTTTGTTGTGATCAAAGACATAGCTGAAGAGATCTTGCAATGCCATGAAGCTTACTGTAATATCAACACCATGAAAAGAGAACTCCAACTGTTTGGTGAAGATGCCTACTTAGGAGAGATCCACCTTCAGATATACAGCATCTTTTTAATTTCCTTGCTTAAAATGCATCCAACCTGGAGTCAGAGTCTATTAGCAAGAACTAGGACTTATACTGGCCTACCTGTTCCCACTCTACTGCATTTTTTTTCTGATCTGTTTCCATGGAAATAGGAGTGAGAAGGTCAGACATACGATATAGGCAATTGTTTCTCAAGGTACTTGAAAGGCTTTGTTTTTCCCTGATGTGATTTTTCTGAGTGGAAGAGGGAGCGAAAGCTAGACATTGAATTTTTGTTATTATTGGTGATATTTAATCAAAATCTGTAACACTGGAGGTCCTTCCTCCATCTAGAAAGATTATCCCTGAAAGAAAGGGATGAGTCAATCCCTGAACATGCTATCATGGTCCTGTTGCATAATGTACCTCAATACTCTGCAGTATCTATAAGGTCAGGTCTGAAACAAGGACTCTGTATACCTGAGAAAAGAGCTTCCAATCAAAAAATTCTGTTCCCCCGCTATAAATAGAATAATGTTTATCTCAGGGATGGTTTGAGTTTAGCTGCAGTGGATCTTCGGAGAGCCCTTTGAGATCCACCATTGAAAGCATTCTAGATAGAAAGCATTTGCCTTGGTACCTCTACTAAGCCAAAATAAGTTGAAGGTATTAGATTGTTCTCTTTTGATGCTTTTCCCTTATTTTATTCTCCATTGCCATTTCCATTGCATTGCCATGGAAACAGGACCAGAAAGGCAGTTTGTAGCAACGTGTAAGCTATAGTTGGGAATGACACACGTAGATGGGAGCTGCTGGATGTCAGCTGCTAGCTATAAAAATCAGGGCACAATGTAAGAGGAACGGCAAGAAGGATGGAACGGACAAAAGGAAGGAGCAGAGATTTCAAAGCAGATGAGTGCTCCTCCTCCCTAGTAAGGGTACAGACATTTTGTGTTTTCCTCTGCATTATTACCATCATTTTTCCAGACCTTTCACAAAGCAGCCTATGTCTGTACTTGAACCTAGCCCCATTTTTATGGTTTCTGTTATAGATGGGCAATATTTAGTTTGTTACCACGGCATCTGAAGGCCCCCAAAACCTGAGGACCTCCTGTGCTAGGATCCCTGCAAACTTGGAACCAGAGATGTTTCCATAGTAGGAAGTTAAAAATGGAAATCCCAGGGATGGTAAAATGACTTGGCTGTGGTCACACACAAGGTAATGGCAAAGCCAAAAATGGACTGTATTTAGACTTCTTTGCACAGATCCTTTCCATTCACTTGTTTCTTTCTGTATCAGTGTGTAACAGATACAGGGCTCTTAATGATGCTAACACTTCCTTTGCTCCTGCTTGGAATTTACTTCCAAGAGTAAAGAGCCTGGATTTCCTGTCTTCATATTCCTTTCAATTTACTCCCTGAATCTCATGCTTAAAGCACTCTATGGAACATTTCTTTATTAGCTTCTTTACCATTTCATTCATTCCTCTCCTCAGTACTGCTCAAATGGAGCACTCAAATAGAGTGAAAGAGCCATCTTTTCCCTCTTTCCAGGGTATGTGAAATCATCACTTTTCTGTCCAAGTCATCTTGCAGTTCTTTAGAGAGATTTTCCTTTCAGTTTATTTTTATTGGAAGTTCCTGATCCAGCTGTGCCTTCTACTAAACAGTGAAACACACTAATAACAAGACGAGTCTCCAATATCCTACTCACAGTTATGGATATTTCATCTTTGAATCTGCCTGTCTGATAACATTCAGGCTACTCCATCTTTTCACTGAACCCTATGATCACTCATCCTCTTTGCAATCAAAGATTTTGGGCTTTTTTCTTTGTTACTGTCCCACTTTCTTTAGAGTCCACACGTCTCCTAAGAACACTGCTGTTTCTGAATGGAAACTCAGAATGGAAATATTGCATTTTAATTAGTTCATTTTAAATATATCCTTCTGTCTAAAATAAATGATATTGAACAGAACAAAACATTCATTGTTCATATGCAGTGGCATATATTCCACATGCATCATCCTATTTGTAGTTACTGACTACACGGAGAAAGATATTCAGGGTCATAGAGACATTAGACCTTATCTATATTGCACAAAGTAAAATGTTGTTGTAGGGAGAGAGGATATAGGTGGAACATAACCAAAGTCCTAAAGGAAGGACTTCCTTCTAAAGGAAGACTGACCTCACCTTTCTTATTGCATGGCAAACGAGTGTATTTGGGCCAAGCAGAATGCAAAAACTGTGTTTTGGAGATTTTCCTACATGTATTGAAGGCTTGATCAGGTGATCAGGCCCAGGAGAGGAGAGCTGTGATTTATTGCATTGCAAGAGCTGACTAGAGCCTTGGTTGTGTCAGAGGTTCAGGATGGCGACTGCAGGATGGATGGCATTCAAGAGTTTGAACAACTCTTCAGTAAATGAGTATTCAATCTTGTGTACAACAAGAAACACAAGCTCTTGAGCTGCAATCAGTGTCCTTGTCCAGCCTTTCTGTTTGGATACTCTCAAAACTAAGATCCAAATTTCACTTATGGTATATTCCCCCCACTCCCACTTTGTTTTCTTGTTTTATGTATGGCTTTTTCAGGCTACAGATATATAAGCTGAAACACTTCAAGTGTTCAGCCAAACCCAAAAGTTTGATGTTTATAAACACTATTGACCAAACGGATAACCAACCTTCCTCTTGGTGTTCACGAAGGACTGGCATTCATAATCGTCATCCAGGCAGCATAAAAGTTCTTAACAGCAGATAAGCTAAGAAACCCACACATCAGAGCATCATACTGAAGAGTTTGTTTGATTTATTTGATCGGAGAACAATCCTAAAGTGCTATTTTATCATTTCTTCTTGTTTATTTTTCTGTTATGAGTTTAGTGCACTACGGCCCTCTAATCCTTTGCTGCTGTTCTCTGTATATTTACCATCAAGAAGAGAAGCACAGAGACTTGTTTAGGGCAGCAGATACTAAAGGGAGAATGAAAGGAAGGGATGTAAAACCATGACACTGAAAAGCTGACAAGAAATCATAGTTGAATATGCTATCACTTAAGCACAAGCTGTCCCCAAAACATTCCTACAGAAGAAAAAAAAAATCAGGTTAAATTATGAAAAAGGAAAATAGAATAGAAATTATTGAAAAGATTATCAAATTCAGATAGCCTCAAAATATTCCCAAAGTCATGGATATGGCGGAGGAAGGAAGATCTCTCAGCTCTGCCTTTGCAGCAGGTAGATTCCTTCCCACGCTCCAGACCACTGGTCAGCCCTCCCCAATTCCTGGTCTCCCCAGGAATCAGCTTTGCAAGATGTGAGGGACTGAGAAGTGTCCACATCCTGACACTGCATGCAGAACCATGCAGAAAGCACACAGGAGGTTGTGTTTCCCCTTCTCCCACATTTCAGCACATTAGCAGAGCCAGGAATCAAAGATGTGCTGAAAGAAATCAGAGTCACCCGATGTAAATCAAAGCCATTCCAGCCACAGCTGGTGAAAAATACTTCCAAGCACCATGACTGACAGAGTTTGTCAACACCACCATGAAGAAGAAGGCTCCCTAGTTCTCTTAAACCATAGCTTGGCATCCCCCTGGGACACATTTTGCACCTGACAGGTCTCATAAATTATGCAGAACTCCAAAGTACTTTTGAAGTCTGAAGTTACCAACCAAAGAAATGAAAAAAATCTCTATGAAAAAATGCTTTTTTTAAAACCTTTAGACCACCAAGCAAGTCCTTGAAACTAGCCTATACTATTGCAACACTTCCAGCAATGCTTACGGGTTGTAATCTGCCTATAGTCTAGAAGTCAATGCTTGCTTGTGGGATTTGGCACTCAGGCCAGTTCAGAAGTTGTGCAAGCAGTTGGAATATCTTAGTTCACATTAGCACTAAAAGAGCAGGCGCTGGGTGAACTCTAAACAAAGACCAAATGGAAATAATAGAACATACTTCAGTAACAAACACCCAGAAGAGCAAACAGAGTTGCCACCTGTCTGTTCATACGAGGTTTTGGCTCCTGCAGTGTTGGAATTGCTTGCAGTTCAACAGTGTGTCTGGATTCCTTGGACAGATTTGCCTGAGCAGTGATTAGATTCAGACAAGGAGCTGGTAGCACTGGAAGCTTCAAAGGACTCTCCAGAGTCTGTACAGCACTCCACATTTGTAAGCAGACAGCAGAAAGTGAGTCTCCTGTGCAAACAGAAAAATTCCTACTGCAGTGATCATTAGACTTTTCTCTTTTTTTTCCATTTTTGCAAGAAGTTTTTCACTGTTTTACCATGCAGTAGATGTGCCACAAGGTAGCAAAGCAAATGATTCAGGGAAATGTAGATGATTCCACCATTTTGCCTTTGCCTGATAGTTCTCCTCTCCAACCCCACAAATAAATAAACCTAGCAGAAAATTTTAGCAAGCAAAGAAGGCCCCTGGGTACATAAAATACAATGTAAATGAAATTGTATGTCTTTTGTGCTTCTTCAAAGTCATCTTTCTTATAGTCCAAAAGCTTCCAAAATTCTTACTCAAACTCATACTTTCCTGCTGTGGTTTTCCCTGATTATTCCAGCTTTACAAATATATAGGCTTGTTCTCCTTTGTTTGTTTGGAATTCATGACTGACTCTACTGACTCGTTTTTTTCATATACTGTGCAAATCACCATAATCCTCTCAGAGAAAAAGTGTGTTACGTGTGAATAAAAGGCATTATTTGCAATCCAGCTATGTCCAGTTTTCCCTTCTTAATATGCAAAAGCAAAAGAAGACGAGATCTTGCCGCATATAGAAGGACCATCACTACTGCTGTGTGTCCCAGAGGACCCTCAGAGAATGACCTTTCTTAGCTGAAATAATGACTCTCCTTTCAGCCTTTTCTACAAGGTGAGTCTATCCTTAGGGCGGCTAATACAGAGCTAGAAACTGCTGCCCTCCTGCTGCACCTCCTGCTTGCACGATCTGCTCCCACTGAGGACAACATCACATCCTGATCTTGTTCAAGTCCAGAGGAGCTACTGTGACTTTCAAAGGCTGGAGTTTCTGAACCCCAAATGCCATTGCTCTAGGAAATAGTGGATAAGGGGAATTAAACCAGGCCGAATACAAGGAAAGGAGACAGCCTACAGGGCCCAAAGGCTTCTTTCTGTGAAAATTACATGGTTATCAGTGCCAGGACGAGGAGCTCTTAGCACAGTTCTGACTAGCTTATCGAGTGCGCAAAGTCACTGCTGCATGCCCTGTCTCCTTTCTGCTTGGGAGGTGGCACTCAGAGAGCACTGTGGTCCCCTGCTGCGACACAGTGCACCTACAGCCACCACTGTCACCTCTGCAGCCCCCTCGACACAAACATTGTCACCTGTTGGGCTTATATTGCAGCTGACAAAAGAACTGGAAAAGAATTGGATCCAAGACACATTCGGAATCATTAGCCCAAAAAGTAAGCTGGAGTATATCATGAATCCCTCACTGGCCTGGCTGAAGATCAGTCTTTCCTTTGCATGCCATCTCTGGTACTTTTTTTTTTTTTTTTTTTTTTAAGAAATGAATTATCTGCAATGTTTCCTACAGTAGATTTCCTAGTTTAAATATTTAAAAATCGATTAAGGTTCTTTCTACTTCAAGAACTGGATCACTGCATTATTAAAAACATTCCCTGCTCAACTCATTTATCTTTATTTCTGTATTTAGGTCATGGGTTGGGGATTTTTTTTGCCCCTCCTCCCTTTTTTGTTTTAAATCTGCATTAAATTGTGCATTTAGGGAAAGAAAGATGACACCAAACTCTGTGCAAGCACTCTCCAAGCCTAGCAAACAACTTGGTTAGTCAAATCTTGGCCTTTGTCTTGTGCTCTGTTGTGCTGACTTATGACAGGTTCTGTAGGTGCTCTGAGGTATATGAATAGAGAGCTGTACTTGATCACTGCATTTATTCCTTAAGAACCCTCATAAAACCATTAATGTAAAATATCAAACTTTTCTGCAGAGTCTGGAAAGAAGTCCTTAGAGACTGGGAGAAGATGATGGCCCACAGTGATAATGCCAGAACTAAGAGAGACCAGAGCAATCATTTCATAATGATGGTTCACATTTTATTAACCTCTTAAAATGGGATTCTTAATAGTTTACCAACACTGCTTAATAACAGTCTTGCTTCCCTGCAGTGGAAGAATAATGACCTACTTTTGAAAAAGCTGTGTTTTTTCAAAGTCCCAAGGAACTGCCATCTAATGGTTCGAGCCTGGAAGATGAATCAGATATTTCTGAGGTCTGTTTCTAACTTCGCATAACTCGGGGGAAATCATTCAACCTCTCTGATTTGATTTCCTCCTCTGTGGAAATGGGAGAGTTACTGCTCACACGGAGAGACAATGAAGATGCAAGTTTTGCAAAGTGCTTTATGAACAGGAAGAAGAGGAGCTGTATTGTATCAATGCAAAGACTCATTTTGCATCATTTTTGGTACCGTATTACTAAATTAGCAGTCTGTGACTGCAAGCCTTTGGCATGCATAAACCCTTCCCATAGGCTGCTGAGTCAGAGGCATTCTAGTGGAGCTATCAGAGACAAACTCACCCTTAGTTGTGTGTCCCAGATCTATGTCTTCTTAGGTCCTTTTCTGGCTCTCTTTCATTTGGGGATTTTGCTTTAGGGAAGGGTAAAATGTTCATTTCTCTTGGGCTGTGTATTCTGTAATCCAGGAGGACACACTGATCTCCAAAACCCACCTTTCAACAGCAGAACTATAAATATTCCTGGCTCACACTTCAGAAGTGGCTACAGAGCTTAAGCTGGGGCTGGATGTGAGAAGGTTATTTTTGTCACAGGCAATTATATTTGCAGTTGTGCATGGACACGAAGATAAATCAAAGTATATACTCTGTGGCAAAAGAGAGAACTTGTGGGACTGCCTTTCGACAGACTTCTCAATGAACTGGGTCACCTTCAGGGGCAATGCTCATAGTTTTCAGTGGTGCACACCAAGCTGGAGAGGAAAGGAGCAATCTGTGTTTCACACACCAAGTGAAGGCAATTAGTTTGGTGCAAAATTAACAAAGGTGGGATTAGCATCACCCATTATTTATGTACTGAGGGCCTGCCTTAACCTCTTTCTCCTGGGTAAAGAGAATAGCTCCTCAAACAGATCAACAGTTATCAAGTCCTGCAAATGATAACCCTAAGGCTTCTCCATGGGAAGATACACATCCGGGGACAGATGGACCAGACAGCCCTCCCTGCTCTGCATGTGTTTATCATCTGGCACACATAACACAGTGTAGGGAATCACTGGCATTGTAATCTATCTGCTTTTCTCTGGTCAGCACTGCAGCCTGCATCTAGCCCTACTGCTCTGTAATTTCTAATTGCTGGTCAGCAATTGCTGTAACTATTTTAACTCTTATTGTTAGGTCTTCTTGGGCTTGGAGCTGCAAACTTGAAGAGGAAAGCAGCTACAAAAAAAAAAAAAAAAAAAAAAAAGGAGATGAGAGTTTTCATGCAGAAAGGAAATGAATGATTGCTCTTGCACAAAAACAAAGCAAGCTATAAATCATACCTCCAAGCCAAGAGATGGAAGTTGCAAAACAAAAAAACCCTCCCAAAACAAACAAGCCAAAATCCTATGATCACCTTTGAGTACAGCCAACTCAAAGAGCACGACACAGAGCAGGTGGGGGAGTTCTTTGCATCACCAGCAACAGCTACCTCGCAAGAAGTACAAATAAGTGGCAAGTCAATTCGATGAAAGTCAGATAACAGCAAAGAAAACAAGAGTTACAGAGCCAATGTGGAGCCCCACTTAGTTCTTGAGAAGGTGCATCCATCCTTCATGCTCTTCAGGCTCAGGAAGGAATCTGCTGCATTTAATAGTGTACCCACTTTGTTGGAAGTTGTGAAGAGTCACTGTATTTTCATGCAGATTATTCTAGCCACTCTATAGCAGGTAACTTACCGCGTATATGCTATAGAAAATATCTAATAGTATATATGCATACAACAAATACCCTATAATTGCATGTAACTATGCTCTGTAGCATATTATACATCAATGTGTGGGCTACTACAGAACAAGCTGGTCAGCTGCACTTTTCACTATAACCCTCAGATCTCTAGGCTCTATACAACACCTAGAGGAGGGGGAAGATTCAGCTTCATGGACAAGTCAACCTCAGGTTTTGGTGGAGGAAGATCTGTTGATGAGAATAGTTTTTTCTCTTGAGTTGCTGGCTATATATAGCCAGGCTTGTAGGAGGCTTTTGGTTACTGTTGCTGACCACAAGCTTGCACCTACCTCACAGACTCAATGAACTCTCAGTGCAAAACAAGAGGGAAAAAAAATTGCTACTTATCTTGCAAAAACTTTGATATTAACTATAAAAGAAAATGAAATAAGTGGGGAGGAAACTGTGACAAAGAAACATTCTCTGACAGTTTGATTATCATTTTGTGACTATGGTGTTCAGTTTGAGTAGACATGAAGTTTCATACAAAAAGAGGCTGTATTTTGTTATATCATGAGGCAGTGCAAGAGGTAGTGGCTTTGACTTTTACTTCAGACGGGTTCATCTGAAATGAGAAACTTTGTGAAAGTCTGATGTAAGAAGGGGTGTCAGTGTATCAACCACTGAATAGCTGAGAAAGTATCTCTCATACATCTGCAGAAAAAAAAAATAGTTTTCATAAAATCCTGCCATGCCAAACTCGTTACCTTCACTTCTTTCTCTTCTTTTCCTCTTTCTTTCCCTCATGATTTCCTCTGACTGTTATGCTTCACTGATAGTGAATAACCCCTTGGCTCTCTTGCATTCACTATTCCCTTCCGCAGAGCTACGTGTGGTGTCATCCTTTGCCAACAAGGACATCGCAGTCTGACCTTTTATGCTTATTACTTCAGTTGAAGTTTTTACTAATTTGAATAGAAGACTTTTTTACTTTGCAGTTTACTGTTCATTTATATAAAATGCTTAGTTTTGGGTAGAAGATGTTTAATGAAATCTGCATTGCCTTCAGTACAGATGGAGAAGTCTATAATGTCTTCTATGAGGGTTTCCCATATGTGTCTCTCATGGAGTCTGTAATTGCACCTGAAACTATATGGTTGTGATATCCCTCAGTGACACAGAGTTAAAACTAAATATAGATACTTATAATGATGCAGTTTATCCACCAAGCATTGTCCAAGCAAATCTGTCTCCATCCACTGGCTTCTCCTTCTCGGCAGTGATCCCTGGGAGGAAATTCTGGGTGACACAGCAGTGCTCTTGTGCTTTAACGTGGAAGTGAGAGGCAGCTGAAATATGTTGTCTCTCTGCCCATAGGTTCACAGCAATTCTTCTTCCACAGATGGATTGTTATATAATGGCTTTACTACAGAGTACTGTATGATTACTATTCTTGAGACACTAAAAAAAAAATCAGATAATACTGCTTAGTCCTAAGCGGTTATCAGGCTTTGCTTCAATATGCTGGAAATCCTTTACATAGCAGAAGCCTAGGACACATGTAAATATAATTTAGATTGTATCTGACATCAAAAATGGTACAAGAAATCTGCTCATGAGGGGAGTGAGTCACAGGAGAATTGAAAGCAAAGCTGCAAACTTCTTGGAAGGAAATTATTCTCCCACTCTCAAAACTAAGCAAGGAAAGACCCCAGGAAGAAGTAGACTGACCTTGGCTACATGACACATGCTATCAGAAGGTCTTCTAGAGGTCCAGAAGGAAGGGAAGGATGCAGGGAGGATAACCTTCAGTACAGCCATCACGTAAGGCTCTAAGGATCTGCATCCTTTCAAACATCTTGTTGTGAATATTGTACATATATTTCAGCAGCGTGGCACACACAGAAAGGATGTGAAAAGAGAGGAGATACTTCTGTGTTTTGTCTCTTCTTTACAGAGGCTAAAATTCACATCGTCCTGCAAGAACAGTGGTTGCAGAAAGCTGATGAGAGTCTGTCATGGTCATAATAATGAAGCAACTAGAAAAGAGTCTCTTCATGTGAGTCCTAATTCAATCACCAGTGCAGTGTCTCTAATGTGGAGATGAATGTGACCCTGAACTCTGCTACTATCCCTTACTTGTTAAGTGTCAGGGTTGTGCTTGGAGCTGCACAAACTGGAAAAAATAAAATTAATCCTTGTTCTGGTGCTGCTATGTTCACAAGATTGCTTTGCCGTACTGCAGGGACTTGTCCTAAAAAGTTTACTGTCTTAGCCTGTATGTGAGAAAAACTCATTTACCCTCCAGCATCTGCATGAAGGCTGCCTGCAGAACCTGCAGTAAGACCACCAGACAGTTTCAGTTATCACCCTGAGTTCTCAACCTCTCTAAGTTTCAAAACTTTCACTTTTTGAGTCAAAATTGTTCATCTGTGCTTTTTGGACAGAAATGAGTGATTTTTAGTGAGTTTTATCTCTTCAGTAGTTATTGAGTTATGGGGCAGTAGAAAAAAAAATCTGTTTTTTCTTTTTTAAGTCTAAACAACTGCAAAAAGTAGCTGAGCTCTAAGAAATAAAAGCTGGCAAGGCCCCAGTTTAGCTTAGGACTGACTCTTCTGCCAGTCCTTGCTCAGGAGAATAATTTACCAGGGACAGCAAGTTGGGTAAGTGCTCACATCCCCTGCAGGTCAGTGCTAAAGTTATAGTTAAGTATGTTCTGAAGTGGTGTGTGCAATGGGGATGGCTTACCAAATTGTGACCTAGCTATTTTTCTTGTCTGGGAAATAAAATATCTAAGCAGGAACAGAAGAGAAGCATTTCAGAAGCAGGTTCCCAGAACACGGAAGAGAGAAGCTAAGCCTGCAAAGGCTAAAGGCACCTTGCACTGAAAGCAGGGCTACTGCCCACAAGTTACTGCTGCAGTTCAGGAAGTCACTGAGCCACAGAATTTGGAAGGTAATGAAAGGATGGTCACTTCGTTGTGGGGGGTGTCCTGGGACCACACTGCCCTCACAGCAGTCTTGGAGAACCACACTGGAAAAGACAAAGAATATCACTGGATATTTTTCAGTCTTTGGATCCTCCCAGGGAATCATTGATTTGCTCTGCAAAAGCATCTTTACCCTGCGACCCTGCCACTGCCCAGCAACCAGTTTAACTGCATCAGCTCTGAGTTACAGAGAGATAACAAAGTCTTCCTAAATTACAAATGCAAATCTAACACTTCAGTTGATATAATGTCTCATCTCTATTTCTTTTTATTATACAGTAATGATGAACAAGAATGCAGAACTAATATCTATCTCTTATTTATATTAAAAAATAGACGACATTAATGTATTATCTAGAAACTCTGTGTTACATAATTCCAGTTTTCCATTTGATTTTTTGACAGAAAAGAAATCTTGAAGAGCTTAGAGATTTGTAGGTGCTCTATTGTTTTCCCAGGCTAGCCATATGTTTCACCTTGCTTCATTCTTGAATGGGGATTTGAACTTATTTTTGTCCACCTAACATGAATTTCAAAATAATGGTGGTTCCTCTCAGTCTGTAACATGCTACTGGATGATCTGCTTTATTTGGAAACCACAGGATGTATTTAACAAGCTAAACATGGTATCTGAGGTGAACTTGTTAGCTTGTGTACTGTGTTCCATACTGAGCTCATAGCAGGAGGTGACATTGTAAAGGCCGCAGGACCCAAAAGCTCTGTGAGCAAAGGTTTCCTGTAAAACGGAGACTCATTAACTCAAGGTTCAGAGTACAGAGCAGATGTATGAATGGAAACCTCTGATTAGGGATTGCAAAAAAGAGGTTAATGTTTAGCCAACTTATCTGCTGACAAAACATTGCCAAAGATCTTCCTTAGGTTCTAATTTCTAAACGTTACGCAGCACAGGTTGGATATCACAGGGCCTATTTCAAGTGGGCCTTTTCAAGACAAGAAAGAGTTTTACAGCTACACTGCCAGGTATATTTTCTTTAGCTTTAGTTTGTCTGTTTTTCAGTTCTATCTGTTTTCTCTGTTCAATAATGTATTGAAATATCTCTTCTTTAAACATTGGGGAGATGTAAAAGGGGTTAAGACCCATTTCAACCTTGTGTGTGCAGCTTAAAATTGGTTGATAAATAGTTTTGAGCAAACAAATTAAAATCCTGCTTAAGACTAAGTTCAGAGATGAGAGCGCACGCTGCTGCTGTTGGCCTTATCAGCCTTGCATACAAAACATCATCTTTGCTTTTCATGTTTGAAGCAACAACAGCTCATCTCTGCAGCACCCAAACTCCGAATGCTCAAGCTCCAGGCATTCCCAATTCATCTTCAAGACAGTGGGAGGACTGGAAAAGGCCAGAATGATGCTGAAGTGTCAGACTGCCATCTCTCCTGGCCTGCAGCTTGAGTGATGGCGTATGTGTGTTGTGCACCTGAGGAGTGTTGTGGGCACCTGCCACAAGAGCAGGGTCTGGCAAGGCGACCCCATTGCCAAGTCAGGCTCTGGCCAGAGGTGTAACAGAGAGTGCTCCCTCACCAGCATTCCTCATTGAAGCTTTTTCCAGGGATTTCTTCATGTCAGGAGCTGATCTGGGCCGGAGACAGGGATGTAGGGCCAAACTCTTTCCCATTCTGACTGTTAAGTCACAGCACTAAACCTAAGCATCAGAAACACTGCATCAAACCATTTTGCTTCTATGAGGTTTTTACTGACTCTGTAGTTACTACTGGTTTTATTTTACTGTCATCCCCTTTGCTTATCTCACTGTGCCGTTTCACAGCCTTTCGGGATTCCTGCAGAAAATGGGGCTGGCTTGGAAATCCATTCATGCTATTTCACAAAAACCTCTTCTTGAAGCTAGATCCACTGACAGGGTGGAAAAAGAAAGAAAACTGTTAACTCTAGGGTGGAAAAAGAATGAAAATGTTTAACTGTCCTGTTCTGTGTGCATGGGAAGTGGAAATACTATTTTACCTGACGTGGAAGTAGCCTGAATCCATCTCTGTTCATTTAATCAAAACTACATCAGCATTAAGAAATGTCAATGAATCAGTTCCCATATTAAACTGCTTCTACTGGTGTCACCTCTAAAGAATTTCAGGGCAGAAGTCATCCCTGGTAACTGAGTGTTTGGGGGACAGAAGATTTTTTAGGATAGTGGTGATACTTTCTGAGATATGCTTTGAGTGTGGTTCTTCATCATGTTGAAAAACCTGGAGCTGCAAGAAGACCAGCAAGTCCTCAGGCCCCTACCCTGCTTGGTGCTCCAGTCTCTGCATTCCTAAGAATGTCTTTAAGCAGATTTTTTTTTCCCCACCTTATCTGCCAGTTGATTTTTGTGCGCTTGCTTCATGGCTGTGAGAAGCACAAGGTGATTCTGCTCCTGTTTCTGCAGCGTTGTCCACAGGTGACCTGCCAGCAGTGGCGTACCGGCGTGCTGCTGTGAGCGTGAATACTCTGTCATGCTGGCCAGTGCCCTCCTGTCGCTTCCTGGTGCCTTCCCATCTGCCTGTACTCTCCTGTTTCTGTTACGCTGTAGCTCCTCGGAGCAGGAACTGTCTTTGCATGCTGTGGTTGTCCCCTGCTTGTCTTTGCATGCTGTGGTTGCCCCTGCTTGGCATCACGCCTCCCAGTGTGCAGTAAAGACTGCCAGCTATGGCAATACCACGAACCCACTGATGCTGTTGCTACTGCTGGGGCAACAAAAGCAGCAACTTAGGGACCTCAGCTAGATTGAATGGCCTGGCCCACTGTGGCCTGGCCTTAATAAATATATAATGAGAGCGAAAAATAAGACATGATTCTGTGGAATTAATATGCTCATCTGCCTCAGGAACAAGTGTATCTTGAACCCTGGAAAGAGTTTCTAGATGCCATGGCAATATAAAGACAAAATAGTGGTTACTATACTCAAAAGCACTTTTCAAGAGGAAGATACCTTTTTCCCTTCTTACAATCTACTTCAGATGTAAATGACTTTAACAAACAAGAGAGAGCAGTGAGAGGAAGGCAGCACATTAAGGTGGATGGCATTTGATCACAGCTGAATTGCATACACCTGTGACTGGATGGTGTGAGACATCTTTTTGGTACCAGGTATTTTATTTGCTGGAGATATATAAACCCTGTGGCATTAAAGATACCAGCAAAGAGAATATATGTCAAGAGTTGTCAAACTTAACACATTTTTGAGGAAAATTGCTTTTTCTCATTGTATAAGACACAATATCTTGCTTTTCTAGAGTAAGCATAAGCCCACCACAGACTTACCTACATTCACTAGTTTGGTGCTGTAAGCAAGATAAAAAGTAGTGATTTTGCCCTCTTTTTCTGCTTTAGAGACAGACTATTAAGAAATTGAATGGAATTGATTCCATTTCAAGAAAGTTAATGTGAGGAATACCAAAGAAAATCAAGCAAGCAGATACATAAAGAGATGAGACATAGTAGATCCCATTAAAATTCAAAAAATGCTCTTAAAAGTAGTTTAGAGCTGAACAGTTTCTGTACAACTCTTACCTTCAAAGTTAACATAGTCATAACCTGAGGAAAATGAATCATAGTCTAGCCACACCCATTGCTGCCTTTATGTAGGCTGGCACAATTCTGTAAGTAAGTGATGTGCTTTACTGTGTCCTAAGGAAACATGGGGCACAAAAATTTGTGGTTGAAATTAAAGTCAAGGTCCATGCTCCCTGAATAGCATGATTTGACTTTCAAAAGTGCAGCGTCTCATCTGGACATACTGGATTAACCAGCACTGGAAAATGATTCCAGTACCCTTTAGCATTTCCTGTTCTGTAGGGTGTAAAACCTGAACTTCTGCTTCTCATTTACAAATATAGGACCTGACACACCATTATGTTTCATCCTAGAGGACATCATTCTTTAAGATGAAGCTTTGTCCAAACTTAACGTCTATGACAATAGATCCACTTGAAGAACATCTTAACACGTGGAAAGGCATTTTTACATCAATTAAACATCTCATTTAAGTGTTTTCTTGAGTTAAAAAAATTAACTATGTACTATATGATGCCTGGGAGGTACTAGAGGAACAGTTAGAAGAACAGAGCCTCACTATTCATAGGGACACTGAAAAGACTTGGCCCCAAGGAACGAAGATTTAATGCAAACAGAAAGCCAGAGAGAGCCTAAGCAGAGTGGGTAGCAGTGCTGGGGTGAAATATCGAAGGATGTTTTGTTTCAAAGTCTCTGAAAAAAAAAGAGAGAAAAAAGGGAAAACATCTTCAAAAATGAAATAAAGTATTTTGAACAACATGATCCAAAACTGTGAGAAGGGGATAGAGTTGGCTGGCTTGGCTTCCAGTACTTAACTTTTTGCCTGGATTTGAGATACAGAAAAATTGTGAAAGCTTAAAGATTCCCATTGATTGAGAAAAAAAATAATAAACTGCTCCTGTGTAGTTAATATTTCTGTGTCATGAACTGAGATCAATACCACTTGTCTGTGATGCCAGGCAATTCTGGCATGTTAACCCTCAAACCCTTACAGGCCTCTGCTCCTTCTGGTCACAGTCTTTGCCCCAACTTTTCCTAGGGAGATAAGGCAGGACTGGCAGCAGACCTCTGCTATGATAGCACACGAACTAGACTGGACTCGTGTCCAGAGGCACTGAGGAAATTCATGAGGTTGCTATTAATGCCATTTATACATCCCATTGAACATAACTTTCCATTCAGCAAGTAAAGTTTTATAACTATTATTACGGGGAACTGAATCTAAATCTAAGCAATACCACTGGTATAATAATCTGATAGAATGAAAAATCTAGAGTGTTTTATTTTTGTTGTCCTCATCAAGGACTTTGCTTTAAATTAATGTAGCTACAGACTGTGAACCTTGTGCCATTTCAAGGATTTCCTCTACTGACAAGGTTGTTTTACAACTCACTGTGTGGAAGAATCCAGCAGAAGCTTAAGGCAGCTGTCTGTGCTCAGTGCATAAAACAAGAGCTTGCAAAGCAGGAACTACTGAAAGTTTATAGGGGCTCAAGGGGAAACTGGACAAGCGCCTGGAAAAAAAAATAGATTGAGGTACATCTGATTCAGGCTATCCTCTGAGTTGAATTAATCCCAACTGGGAGGATATTTGGGGAAATATCATATAGGCCTGCCCTGTTCTTGCTCTTCCCGGACATTCCTTATGGACACTCTTCCCATTGATCTTCTCCAGCCTATGCCTTGCAAAATGAATGTTTTGTTTCCTGTCTTACTTCCCCTATGATGCCAACCCAAGAAGGGGAAGGAAGGCAAAAGAAAGAAACTAGGGAGAAAGTTAGGTGATTTCAGATAAATAAGAAGGGAAATGGTGAGGGTCACAGGACTAAAGATTTAGAGTCAGATGGACAAATGGAGACCCTGAGCAGAGGACTCCAGCAATAGTCACTGCTCTCTGAGGGCCTCCAGTAACCTCTTGGAGCTGCTTCATAGTGCTCTTCATGGAGATGCAGCAGGACAAGGAATCAGGAAGAGGGCCCTGGTGATGAGCTAGCCCAGGTGAAGCTTCATCCCCACGTATTGGAGGCTTTCATACGTACAGCCCTCAGAAATTCTTAACTCAGCTGTCCCTGTTGTGTGTAGGTCTTTGTTATTCTTTGTATGGGCCCCACTCACATCACTGTGTCCAGTACTGAAACTGGTAGCATCAAGTTTCATAATCATTCAAAAAGAGTTGTCCAGCTGTTTGGGGGGATTTTTGAATTTTTGAATTTTTTTTTGTTCTTTAATTGAGCTTTAGCAACTAGAACTTCGTTTGGCAGCTTGTGAACTGATCAGGATCCTACAGAAGACATGCTTCTTCATCTAAAAATGTCAATTTGCTTTGAAAAATAACCTTTTCATGTTATAGAAGCATCCTTGCCAGATTTTTTTTCTAATTCCAGAATAATCCAGTCAAATCATCTCAGCTCAGAATGTATTTCTGATAAGTATATTTTTCTGTAATATGGAAGATGCAGGCAAAATTCTTTCTCATCATTGGATAAAGAAAGTGAAACCTGGATCTACCACAGTTGAAAATAGGAGCCCCATCTTTCAAATATGAATGTTCTCTCTCACACATGTGTTCTTCTCACATGTTTTTCACAATAAATGTGAAATGTCTTTGGCAAATTTTGCCACTGATGGAGCAAATTGTGGAAATGACAAAAATTTCTATTGAAGAGGAAAAAAACATCCGTAGCCCACTTCTGTAGGTAGTGATCTGGTACAACTGAATTCCTAGACATAGGTAATCTGCATAAAGCATAGGGTAATCTGGATTTGCCAGGCTGTGAAATTACACAGTGAGGTGCGGGCTAACTGAATCTTCCTTGTGGGTTGGTTCCTGGGTTGGTCGGCATTGTTCTGTTGCCCATGTTTTGCTCCCTAGAAGTTTGCCTAGCAATTTTTATTAGATACACACTGGATGACAGCAATGAAAAATTCCACTCTTCAATGCTCCCAGGTCTGTTGGGAAAGTGGTTTGATTTAATTGCCTTTGAATCTTCCCACACATATCAGAGCTGACCAAAGCCTCATGGCTAGCTGGCCATGGCCTCTCTGCTTTCCCAACTTTTATTCTAGATTGGTTTGAAAGAGTCCTTAAGGGGGAAAAAAATCTATAACCTGAGTACTCCAATATAATTGTTTTCAGCTGTGATGTTATCATAGTCCACTCCATCTATCTCACTACCTCCTCAGCACGGTCTATACCTTGTCCTGAATGTTCACCTTCCCAATGGAATGACTGACACAAGTACTTGAAATTTATTCTGTATAGGTTGTTCTTAGGCTCCTTCTAACTTCTGTTTTGAAATTGCCTCAGCTACCTTGAATGATGTTTTCTGTGTTGCCTGTATTTCTTTTAAGTTGATCTCGTATTTTTCATCAGCTGCCATGCTTCATGTCTGAAGGTTCCTTTGGAAAAGGAGCCAGTTAGGTACATCTTCGTCCCTTGAAGGTATAAGGAAATGGTAGCTTTGCAATATCAGTAAGATGCTGAAAGCTTTCAGAGGCTGCTACTAACAACTTTTAGAAAAGCTACCCACTTATTCATGGTCACTGTCTTCTTGAAATTTTCCCACCCTTGCACATGCTGGGTGTACTTTTCACGTTCTTTTCATGTGTACACAGTCCTGCAAGCCACTATTTCAATTTGAGCTTTCAATACCAAAGCTACTTCCTATCACTTCAGCAGCCTCTCTGATATCTTTATTCCCACAACCCAGTATTTTGGGATGGGTAGGCAGTCTTGGAGGTATGTGATAGCTCTGTCATGTCAAGGTAACCGTATACCTGCTGTCTGTTTATGTAACAGTAATTACGGGGGTTTACTACACTTAAAGGTTCTCGAGGTGAGAAAAAAAGTAACATTTGCAAAGGCTAATGGTCTCTAAACTGACTGAATCCATTATTTTATTACTTCTGCCTTCCAAAAGTCAGGTGACAGACCTAGAGCGGTCAGTGCACTTGTGTACGTAATACCACACTAAGGTACAGTTCTGCTTTCCTGGACGTTCCCAGCACACAGTTAAGATGTTTGCTGTCATTCACAGCAGCCTTCACCACGATACTGCTGTATCTGTGTCACCAGAACATCATCCACTGTGATGTGACTCCTTAAGAACCTTGTTTGTACATCTTTCTGGTAACACTGAAACACTGCCCTCAGTTCTTACCCCAAATATCATTCTTTGCCATTTCTATCAACCTGATGACATCCCAAATATGGTGAAGTAGCTCCAATGACATTTATTAATATTCCCAGTTGGCACTAGTCACCAGCATGTTTTGCTAATGTGTAGCCAGTTTATATCTCTTCATTCGAGAGCCTGTGATGCTGAACTCTTTTTAGTGCTTAGTTTGAAGTGAGCAGGCCTCTGTCAAATAGTTTGCCAGGTTTCTCAGCAACCTCGTGCTGTTCTCCCAGCTCCTGATTTCTGTGGCAATGCTATCTACTTTCCCACTCCCCTTGCAGCTCCCATTGCTAGGTTTAGCTTCTGTAATAGAATTGTTTTTCTGGGAGGCCAGTAACAGTAATGGACAAACTGTTTTATCTGTTATCACATGTAACAAGGCTGGAGGACATCCCAGTCCATCAAAAAAATGACATCATGGTAATTTACTAGCATCTTGCTGCCTAGAAGATTTAGTTCCTCCTCACACACTTTCAGTTTGCTGTTTGCCTAAGAGAAGCATTTCCTTTGACTTTAAAGCTTGTTACAGTCCTACTCTTTTGCAAAAGCAGTGGCTTTTGTCCTCATCATACTACCTGAAATTCCAGCCTGTCTTATTCCCTTCACTATTCTGTGGGAGGCTGCATTCTTTCTCTAGTCTTGTGAGCATCATATGATTTTAACTTGGCTTTGCTTTGCTGTAATTTCACTTTCTTTTCTTGCAAAAGGCTTAAGGTGCCTTTAAGGTAGCTCTGTGCCATAACTCACTGAGCCCTGTTCCAGTGTCTCTGGCTTTTGGCTTCTGTTTCATTTGTGGTTTCTGTCCTTTTCTTGCATCTCGTTCTCCAAGGAGCTTTACAGACATCATGTGTTCACTTGTGTGCTTTGTGGTTGGTGGTTTCCTTTGTTGTTTTGCACTGCACCAAGTTCATATATGTACAAAAACTCACCCCTGGAACGCCTGCTCGCTTCTGCAGCTTGGTTCCTTTGTTTCCCTTGTGTGTAAGCATTTTTGCCACCCTATTCAGAGGCTTTATTTGTAGCGTGTCTCCTCTTTATTTTGGGCATATTTATGCCACCCCATTTTCTGGCATAGCTTCATGCTATTCTTCTGCGCCTTGGCAAACAGCCCCTTTGCCTATCCCTCCTTCACTCCATTGCAATGGAAGTTTGTCCATTAGCCTTGCTGCAGGCTATAGCTCTCAGTGGAGTTAGAGGGTCTTTTGAGTCATTTTCCTTTGAATGTCATCACCTTTTATCATGATTAAGAATTTAACCCAAACTGCTTCACCTTTTAAGAGCTGATCCTTTTGCATGCCTTGTCATTTGATCAGTCTCTTGCTTTCTCTCACTGTGAGTACTCCTGCTGAGAAGACAGATGATTATTTCATGTCTCTGGGGAGTACAATATGCTTTTTCTAGGATTCTGCATGGAGCCACCCAGTCTGCCACTGTTGGATGCTGCTGAAGCAGGTGATGGCTTTTCCCGTCACACTCTTATGCTGTTCTTATTTTGCTTTTGCTTTTCAGTCAGCCCCTTGCAATTTCCTAGTTGCCCCAGCACAATCAAAAGAAGAGAGTTTTAGCAGAAGAAATGGTAAGTTTGTCCCCTTTCAAGAGCTACCTGGGATTAGGAAATTAGTCAGTATTGCAAAAACTCCTTTCTTGAGGAGGGTGATTTGGACTGCTGGAGAAACTTTGGAGTTTTCCTAGTTTTTTCTCAGTCCCTGAATTGTATACTCTGTTGGAAAATGGTCTGCCATTGTCAGGTGTATTTTCTTGGAAAATGGTCTAAAGACCACAACCAACTTCTCCCTGAAGTGGACTAAGTGCCAAACTTCTGTAACTTTACTAAGAGAGTGAATAATGATTCCACTATCTTAAGATTTTCTCAAAATCTAGGGAGAAAATTACAGGTGTTATTCCAAGCACTACAATATGTTCCAATCTTACCATGACTGGGCAGTTATAAGCTGTCAATAATTGAGCAGTTCCTCTCTTCCATGCAAAGATTTTGCTCCTCTGCCTACAGTATATCCCATGTATAAACCATTTGTATAGTCTGGATTATGAATGAGGGAGACAACATTACATGGAAGATTTACAGGCAGTATTCTCCTTCAAGTGTTATGCATTGTGCTTAGAAATATGCTAAGCATAACAATAAAACAGCCTGAAGAGTTTTTACCTGATAGGGAGGGAAACGAAAAGAAAGGCCCTCCATAAGGAATGCTTCAAACTTTGTAGAAATTTTTCCATTTCAAGGGCAAAGATATGCTGTACGGAAATTCTTTTCCAAATCTCTGTGATAAATTATGTGTGATTAGAGTGATGTAGTCACATTCAAAATGTAACGCAGGGAATTCCTCCTACATTTCAGCTGGGTAACAAAATGTTAGGATTACCAGAATGCCCTGTTTGGATACTGTGATTTACCTAAAATAGCGAGGATGAATCCGTATTCAACATTATGTAATTCCTAGTGCCTAAACCACGAACTGCTGTAGGGTAGATTTGCTGCACTGAAGGCAGCTGATTTAGGGATCCCAAAACATGTTTTCCTTTCTGAGCTGAACTCTTGAGCTTCTCCTCACAACCCCCCAGTCTCTCAGCTAAATATGACCGCAATCTCTGTGATCTTGCTGGTTGCTGGTGAATCAGCCCCATTGGGCAGGCTTCCTACACGCCGCCTAAGACTGGCGAGCAGATAAGCACGGCTGTGGGAGACTGCAGAGCACGGCCGCCTACTCCAGCCAAAAGGTTTTGTGCTTTGGCTTGTGTTTGGTTTCAGCTAGTGTTATTTTGATTATTTATGTCATGACATGGGCCCCACAACTGCTCAGAAAGGAGAAGAAAAGGAGAGATGGGGCGACTGCTCCCCACCGACCTCCAATTCCCATCAGAGCAAGGAATTAAGCAGTGGAATGGCCCTCTGCCTTCAGAGACTATTTCCCTCACACCAGAGGCTCTCTACCCTCTTCCATAACAACGAGAAGAACTGCTGGGGCATGCAAAGCATGCGTGCAGCTTTATGCCTGTGAAATTTGCTCTCAGCGGTTATAGTCTGGATTACAGATGCAGCAAATTCTAATAATGTTTCTACAGCTTTCAGATATTGATCCTTCAATCTATCCTGTAAAGAATATAACAATTACTGTAAAGAATATTGGAGATTACAGTGAAACCTCAGGAGCCTTCCAGCTACAGCTGCAGACTAGGAGACAGGCTTATCTTCTGAGTCATAACCCAAACAAGCTCCTGAATGTGCATTGTACATGGGAATAGATGAGAATGCTCCGGAGGGAACAGAGCCAGGAAGAACAGTACTGAAGGTAGATAAGGTCAGACCAATTCTGGTAATAAAGGCTAATTAGTAAATCAGCAATGGAGTGTTTCAATAATGTAGGCTGCATTGCATCAGAAAAAGGAAAGACAGAGTGTATCACATGTCTGAGGGGATGGAAAAACCCCAAAGGGATGAAGTCAGCACGAATGAAGAACTACCATTACTTAACTGTTGAAGGGCTGGGGATGTGACCCATCTGCGACATTTACATTTTTATTTATTCAGCTTCTTTCTTTCTTTATTTATTTATAGTGTGGAGATCAAAAAAACTCAGTGTGGAATTTACCTGGAAAGGGAAGGACCTCATGATGCTCACTATGAGAAGGAAAGAGCTAGCATCAAACACAGGTTTAGATGGAAAGTTAAAGGAAAAGCTATCAGTTTGTTTCTAAAAGAGATCTTTGAGATAAACTGGAAAGGTCATTTATGTTTTCTAAAAATGTAAATACAGTATGTTCTGTTGCAATAAAGACAGGAAATATTAATGTTATTTTCTGAAAAAGGATAAGCTACTGGAGTAAGCCATGCCATTAGTACTGATCAGATGTGGTATCAAATCTTTCTGAGATTAAAAAAAGTTCTATAAGAGCATTTCCAATAAGAGTAAATAAAGGAATAATTAACAAGCATATATGTGTCATTTATTTTTGACCTTGCATGCTAGCAGGCCTGTTTTTGCACAGTGTGAATGAGTGGGAGTGAGAAGAGCAAGATTTCCTCTGTTTTATAATACAGTGGTGTTTTTATGAAGCCCCTAAATGTGAGTCCTCCTCTGGGGCTTTGTGAGGCAGATGTTGAGACCCAGGGCTATAAAATATGAATAAAATATAATATTTAGGCTTCTGATAAGCGGTGGCTCTTCTGCACATATGCAGCTGTGCAGAGAAACAGGGAGGGAGCTGATTTCATGGTGATCTCCCCTGAGCCTGTGCAGCTCTGCAGAAGCGGCAGTGATGCACGGCAGCACACGGAGAGCCTGGGAACCCTGGGGTCCCATCACCAGGTCAAGGATGGCTCCTGTGGCCCTCACCAAGCTTGTCACCAGCATGGGAGCAACAGGCTCTGCTATCGGATTGGGATCCCAGGACATCCCTTCTCCTAGGAATTTCTTTGTCTTTTGCATTGGAAATGCATGCTAGAAGGCATTGCAGGCTAGAAGACCTGATACACTACGAAGAGCAGGCTGAGCAAAGAACTAACGAGACAGTGATTATGAAGGGCAAAAAAAGCCCCTATCAAAGCCTATCAATATGAACAGGTGGGAGTGAAAAGATTTCAGGGTGGCTTATTCAAAGCTCTTTGTCTTTCGTTTGCTTTTATTAACACCTAGGTAACATCAATTATTAATTAATAGGCAAAATAAGAAAGCTTTTGCTAAAAGGTCCACTTTCCACTTTTTAAAATGTCAACTTTCATTCCTTTTCATTCAAACCACTAAATATTTCTCAAGTCTTCCCTTGTGCCTCAACTAGAAGACCAAAATGCCATTTCCAGTATTCTTCATGTGGCAAAGGTGCAGAATCTTATCCCGCCCCTCCTCCCCCTCCACTTGCAAGAAACAGTGCTATAAAACAGGGCCCTTCCCAACAGATTTATTTGGAAAGTCACACCAATATAAACCAAACAAATGCAATTTACAGCAGTTTCGGCATGCATTTTTTCTTATAAAATGGGAACTGACTATGCCCATTTTGCCACGTTTAATAGAGAAACAGATTTAGAGGGATTATTCTACAATATTGATCTGATACTGATCTCATATAATTCATATAATTGGTGGACAGGCTCCTTTTTGTTTTTATTAAAGGATTTTGAGGATAATTTATGGCATATTGACTTATGAACCCTCTCTTGTGTCTATCTGTTTAAACTTCTCTTTGAAACAACTAGTTTGGAGAAAGAGAGTCATTCCTGTCTTCCAAGTTGCAACTCAAGATGTTGAGTCCTCCTTTCAGAGAGCCTGGTGCCCACCACATATGTCTGATATATCTGGGCAGCAACAGACTGGAGACTTTCAAGGCTGATGAATGCAGAAGGCAGGGCTCTGGGGTGCTATGGCTTGGAAAGGGCAATTTCTCAGGATGCTGCCAGAGATGCTATTGTGACCAGGCTCTTTTCTTCCTTTCCACACATTCTTTCTTTCTTTTTCTTTTCTTTTTTTTTTTTTTTTTTTTTTAATTTGGTAGGCTCAGAATATGTGTGTGACAATAAGCTGCAAAGTGAGGTAGGTAGGAGGATGTAAATTCTGTGAATTCCAGTAGGAGGACATAAATTTTGTGAACTCCAGCAAGACTTAGTCATGAGTTTCTCCCTCTACAGCACTATCATTTGGATGTCTACCCACGAGCAGGGGAAAAAAAAAAAAAGAAAAAAGAACAGACTCTGAAGAACTTACCCTGTCAGATGAGAAGCAGTGAATAACAGTGGTGCTTAAGCTAAGTGCTGAGTTTTGGTGCTTACAGAGACATTTAGGCTATTGCTTTTGTGAAATGTGCAAGGTATCTGGGGCCTCGGATCATCTGATGAAGGATGACTCATGCCCACACTCTTCATGATTAGCCTCCCTGGAGCAGACCAGCAAAACGTAAAACGAATCTTGTATTGTCCTAATTCTACAACCTCTTCACACTAATTCACCAACATGCTCCAGGTGTAGCTTGACACGAACATGTCATTCACCATCCTCTGTGCTGAGCTCCACCCAATACCACAACGGAGGACTCCAAAAAGACACCCCACTTTGCTTATTATTCATTTTGGAGGCTGCCCCCCACTCCTGTTCCTGCTCCACTTACACTTGCACTCTCTGCTTCTCAACATATGACAGCAGAAGTCCTTCACTGGGGTGAAGTCAGCCTCTGGGGCCTGGCTGGGATGGGGACAAAGAAGGCTTTGATAAGAGGTGGCACCAAGCATGTAGCAAGCCTGGCCTAGGTCTTATTTTAGCTCAACACACCTCACTTACTTTCTAACAACCTGGCTGATGTTTGCAACCCATGACAGTCCTTCCCTCATATCAGAGAATCAGAGAATCATAGAATGCATAAGGTTGAGAGGGACCTCTAGAGATCATCTAGTCCAGGCCCCCTGTACCCACAGGGTCACCTAGAGCACGTGGCACAGGGCTGCGTCCAAGCGGGTTTGGAAGATCTCCAGAGAAGGAGACTCCACAACCTCTCTGGGCAGCCTGTTCCAGTGCTCTGGCACCCTCACTGTTAAGAATGTTTTCCTTAGATTCCTGTGGAGCTTTTGGTGCCTCAGCTTGTGGCCGTTTCCTCTAGTCCTATCGCTGGCCACCACTGAAAAGGGGTCAGTCCCCTCCTCCTCACTGCCTCCCTTGAGGTATTTATAGACACTGAACAGGCCCAGCTCCCTCAGCCTTTGCTCATAGGGCAGATGTTCCAGGCCCCTGATCATCCTCGTAGCCCTGCGCTGGACTCTCTCCAGCAGCTCCACATCCCTGACCATCCATGAGCCTGTGTCATTGAATAGGAGACAAGCACCTATCATTACCCAAGCACATGTGTAGCTGTGCTCACTGCTCTAGCAACAATCATCCTCTGAGTCTGACTCACCCAAGGTTAGCTCCTTCCTGCTTCCAGAAGCTTGGTGTCCTTCTGGAGCACCTTCTCCTGAGGAATTGTAGCATATAAGGATCCAACAGCGAGGTGGTCCTTTCTCCAGGAGTTAAAGCGATAAAGGTGGCAGCTGGGCTCCCAAGCTGGAGACCCAGTCCCAGCACCAGACCAGAGCGACCTAAATACAGTCGCTATTGGAAGGGGACACTGGAATACAGTCGTTGGAAGGAGAAGTCCAGTAAAAGTCTTGTCACCAAAGACCTGATGCTATTGGCATAGCGTGCACATTTATGTGGGGTTGCACCAGGCCTTCTAGTGGCATCTCTAGGCTTCACAAAGGCTGGCTGCAGTTCTTGAAATGCAAGCTGGCATTGCTCAGCACACCAGCTATAGCTGTCTGTGCCAAAGTGCCAAGGCACCTGCCAGAAGCTGCCTGATCCCTACAGCTTTGGTCTCCTCAGGGTCCCAGCTTGCTCCTCTGTGTCTCTACAATGTGCCAGTTGTTTTCAGTTTCCCAGATGGGGATAAAGAATATACAGCTAGAGAGTGAGTCTTGACAACCCGCAAGCACAGCATTTTCCTATCAGAAAGCAGTGATGTGTCATGCTTGTATGGGATGTAGGTGAGCACATGGCTTAGGGAGGTAATGCCAAAAAACTGGTGGACTGAGAGATGTGCCCTTGCACAGCCAACATCCTTACAAGTTTCATGGAGAATGTCCTGGAACCAAAGCGGCCACATCTGGGTTTCTTCTTGGGAGGAAATAGTTGGTTCGTTCCAAAAAGAAGCTCAGGAGCAAACTAGCATATATGCTCTGCAGTTGTTACAGCAGCTTTGGAGGAATCAAGGTCTGGGGCAACCCATGACAGAAGTGTTTTCTTTAGCACTCTCTTCTCCCTTGAAAAACTAGAGTCTCAAGTCCCTCATGAGCTAGCAATGCCTTAATTGGTAAAAGCTTTAGTCATTCTTGCTTTGAAAATATATGTGCAAGGAGTGGGATGGAAATATTCCTTTTAACAATGACCCTGAGATGATGTACATATATGGTCTCCTTGTCCTGGAAAGCTACCAGAAGTGCTGCTCCCCACTCCCTACTCAGAGTTTAGCTGGGGATTTCCATGAGGATAGAGAGTTTTCCTTTCAGTTTATCTGATGAGTCCACACAGTGAGTTCATGGTTTCCCCCCTTGACTCAGTCACACTCCTGTGAGCTTCCCAGCTGGAACCTGTGGCTTTCATTAACCCGTTCAGCACTCCTGGCTTTGGCGGGGTCAGCGTTACAGACATACACCTTAGCTAATTATCTGTCTGGACTTTCTGGCACTTGATTAAATTCCCAGAAATCCAGATGGTTAGCTTCACATAACTGAACATACCACAAACCATAGCCTCTCCCCTGGGCCATTTCCTATCCTTTACTGTTTACATTCCTACAATCCAATTCCCCATCTAATTTCTTCTCCTTGTTTCACTTGCAGCAAGGAGAGCTCCTCTGGAGTCAAGCAGCTGTACCTGAGGGTTGTCCAAGACATCACTGCCAGGTGCCTTTCTCCTCTCTTAACTAAAACCAGCCCTCAACAAACCATTTTCTGACACTATACACTTTGCTGTATTTGTTATTTTGGTGGATATTATTCAGAACCACATGCTGTATGTGCTAAGCATTACTTTTTAAAACAAAGGAGGTACAAGGTATTCAAATGCAAGAACAATATTCTTTTCTCTTAAAAAAATAGCTGGAAAAAATATTTCCAATTAAAGGACTTGTAGTAAAAGACAGATGCTGGGTAGGGAATGCAGGTGGCATTTTCTGAGTCGTTATTGAGCCAATTTACCAGCATGATGTGAAGGGGTCATAACACTCTATCATATAGAAGAGAGATAAAACCAAAGTCTCAATCACATCAATCACCTGGTACTCATTAGTTTTGATATATAAATGATACTATTTTTCTTAGGTGAACTCAGTAGATTTTTTTAAATGACTTTGCCTTTGCTTCTTGAAGAAACCAAACCTTAACCTAAGTTGTAATTCTGACTTTAAAGGAAATAAGGCAAGGTAATGCATGCAATACATGTTACCTGCAGCAGGCACCATTTCTGGCACAACTGTCACTGTGGGAAGGGCAGCAAGTGAGGGACTGTGGTCCTCCAGTGTTGTTGTTCTGTGGTCCTCCAGAGGAGATACTACATTATTGCAATTACTGCAAAGTGGCAAATGTTATTTTAATGACACCCAGCTTGGTAGTTTCCCAGGGGTGAAATCAATATTTCAATAGTTAAACTGAAGTTACCGTTTTATTACTGAGAACATACGTATGACCTTCTTGACAATACTCAGAATATTGAGTTGAGAAAGGGAAATCCCCCTGCTGCAAGGCTACAGACATCTAAATTCCTCTGCAAGATCAAAAAGACACATTCATTTAGGTAATGCTTGAAAACAGCAATGAAGTAGAGATAACTAAATGTTCATTATAGGCAGATTCCTTCTGCTGCTTCTAAGCATAAGCAGTAAAAGGTCACTCTGTCTCTAATTGAATTGCTCTGTATCGTGCTAATCTACCTAATGTCCTGTTTGCAAATACAGCATCATCTTAAGCACTTTGTGCCATGTGGGCTAAGACTCAAATTGTGCTCTTTATTGTACTTGTGCATTTCGTAATTAAGGAAGTGTGGTATCAGAAAACTTGTTCCACTTACAGCTTTGCAGCCTCATGAACGGACTATTTGCTACTGAATTCTTTCCTAACCCCTTATCTTTATCTGTCATCTTCAGAACTTTTAACTAGAAAATCCAATTCCATTTAAATCTGGGGAGACCCTCTTGCAGGGAGGGACTTTCCTCCTGAGAACAACGGTCCCGTTTTGTTTCCTGAGCTGAGAAGAGATGCTACATTGGCAAGGAGCTCTAAAAAGGTGCACAGGCTGCACTCTGGATACCTCTCTTCACTAAGATAACAGCAGGTTTGCCAGTTTTAGTGGAGGAGCAGGGCTTTTTGTTTGTTTGTTACAAAAGACAACTTTAGGAACTGTACCACTTCTGCAATTTTCTATCTGCTCTGCTCCTGCTTGTTCCTTCCAAGCTTTGAGCTTCACCTTACTGGAATTCCTTCACATTGAGATGCCAGGGATTGGAAAGTAGCCAGGGTTTTTGAAGTGAGGAAAACTTGTATGGCTATATCAGTACAGAACACAAAGAAATGAATCTAATTCCTTTCCAAAACTATAATTCTTAATGTGAAAAGCTGGAAAAACTTAACTGCATATTATTATATTTATTATAGAATATGTAATATTCTATTATTGAAAAAAAAAGCTTTCTAGATAATCCTTTGACAGAAATGGACAGAATTCAATAATATTAAGTAAAGCCCTCCACTCTCACTTTCTTTGCTTAGTTTGGACTGGGAATAACACATTAAACTGGCTTTGGGCTTAAAAATAATTAAGATCATGATCAAGTCTTAAGAATTTTTAAACTATTATTTCATGATTATTAAGAGACAAGAAAAATAATTTCATTCATATCTATACAGTTATTCTTGCTGGATGGAATATCTTATAAAATGATTGCCATGTAATGCTTAGCATACCAAATCTCACTGAAGAGTAACTTTTAGGAGTCCTTCATTTTTCACTAAGAATTCTGCAGTTTGCTTCAGAGATGAGGGGATACACTTGAGTTTACTGTGGACATTATTTCGTTAAAAGAGCTTATTTTGCTAGGAATGTGGTAGAGAAAATTCTAGATTAACTATGCAGACAAGAGACATGTTATCATCACTTAATAACCTCTTATTTCAAAAGCATGCAAGTCATGCTATTGTGCGCCTAAAAAAAAACAGAAAAAAAGAACAAAGGAAACAACCCAAAATACTCAACCATGAAAGCTGCAGCATACACATTTTGTGAATTTTTTCACAATGAGCAATTTTGTTAGAGAAAAAAAAAAAAAAAGAGAACAGGTTAAATGATGTCACATAGAACTGTGATATTCATAACTGTTTTACTTCTAATGGTTGAATTATAACTCGTTGGAAATCAGAGCAATGCAACTCTACAACTGTACATGTACTACAATACAACTGCACACAATACAACTGTAAGGTATAGGAGACCATAGATACTTCTGGCACTCCTAGCTCTCTGACTTTGGTAGCATTTCCCGAGGCTTAGTTTGGAACCAAAATCTTGCTCTACCGTTTAAATTATGGACAAATGACAACAAAATTCACCTAAGCATCCAGACAAGCTTCTCTAACTTTTGAAAGATGAAAGCTATTTAAAAGAATATCGATAATATAATGTTAAATAGTTAAATAAGAATTTAGAAATCCAAGTATGGATCTGGTAGATGAAGAATATTTGTAAGTGTGTTTGAAGGGCTACACTTGTTCAGCCAGTGCCAGTGCAAATTGGGTGTCATAAGGGGCTGCCCACATTCAAAAAATAAAGTTTTCTTTCACTAGAATTCACAGCCACAATGTGCTTAAAATGCAAGATTTTGAATGTAATTTGTGTTGTCATCTAAAAGCCACTGCCTTGTTGACAACAATCCAGAGTGTTTTAATAATACATATATATATATATATAATGTAGAACTCTCATACTAAATACCAGTGGATCTCTAAGTAGAAAGGAAGATAAATACGTCATTAGACATTATGGGAGCAGGACCACATGTGAAATCCAAACTAAATTATCCTACAATCATATGATGATCATAATCATTAGGAAAGACCTCCATGGTTATATCTGTCTGGTTCTATATCTGGTTCTATATCTACAACTATATCTGGTTATTAGGTAACAACAGATCAGAGGCTGTTTATCTAAAATATTTTTTCAACTGAAATTGCCTTCTTTTTCCATGAGATGGCTAGACTGTTAAACAAAATTGTGCAAGGGGAAAACACTTCAAAACAAAATTTTGACCATCTTCCAAATAACAAGATAAAATTTATTTGGAGTGCAATTATCTGATTTACTGAAGATTTATATATTTTTATTGTTTTATTTCCTTTTTCTTGGCAAGTTAGTAGAGGTACCTAATGCTAGGTAATAAAGTCAATATGCAAATAAACATAAGAGACATGCAATTTAAAATAAATAATTATCATAATAAGAATATTCTATTAGGATTTGCATTTCAGAGGAAGGTTGAAAAACTTCGCCTTAAGAATCACTCACTTCCCTGTAAATGTTATAAATATCAGGTAGAACTGCTAGACATTTCAGAATTCGGGTACTTGCAAATAGGAAATTCATGTGCAAAGCTGTGCCAAGACTGGGGAAGGTTTCCTCTGCAGTGGGACGTGGTTTTGAACAGGCAGCTGCTCGTGCCCCACGTGCAGGTTCATGGGACTGGGACAAGTAGCTGGCTGGAAGGAGCTAAGCGGGTGCCCTGACTGAGGACAAAGACTGGAGAAAGGAAGGTTTGGCAGCTGCGCATTAGCACCTGACTTTGCTGCTGCAATTCATCCTTGCAAAGAATTCACCAGGCTACTATAATCTCTAAGCTACTTGTGGGAAGGAAAGATCTGAAAAGTCTTTCTCTCTCTCCCCTCCAGCTGAAGCCCCAGTACATTATAACCACTGCAGAGAGAAGAATGTTTTAATTGAAATACAATGCTCACAACTTGAACAATCTGTTCTTTGCTGCTCTAAATCATCTCTCCTGGACCATTGTGTATAAGCTATTTTTGATGTTTCAGTGTAAATGCTTTTGCAGCACTATATTATTCTGTCAACTTCTCTCTGGACAAAACAGATGAAAGCAATTGCAAGTATTTTTTTCATGTATACCAGTACTAGCTATCTATTTCATTACACCTCATTACACCAAGCAGTGCCAATTCTCAGACCTTTTAAGTGTTAATAACCGTGTGTGTGGGGAAACAGATCTAACACAAAGTGCAAGTGACCTCACTTGCTCAGGGTGTGCAAACTGCTGGCTATAATGGGGCAACCTGTGTGTAAGAGAAAAGGACTCTTTCCCAGAAGATGTAGCCCTCATAGTAGAATTTCTTGCTTTACCTTTCATTTCTCACTTACCATCTTGTGCAGTTGTGCTATAACATTTGCAATACAGCATTTGGGTTGGGAAGCAGTCTGGCTTAAAATGCTATGTGATGTCCCTTAGGTTGCTCTCTGTGGCTTGTGAAACGCAGCCCTTCCCGCTGCCAGACCAGGGCTCAGGGACCCACCAGATGCTCCATGGTCTGCCTCAGCACCGAGCAGTGTCTTTGGGCTTCCTCACCTTGGTCAAGAGCATGCGATGGGAAAAGGCAGCTCGGCCGGCACCCTGGGCACCCGGAGCGCGCCTGGCAGCAGGGAAGCTCCGGCTGCAGCTCCGCGGCTCTGCCCGCAGCGCGCCCGAGGTGCAGGGTGAGGCCGGCCCCCAGCGAGCCTCATCGGGGAGGAGGATGCAGGCATCAATCACGCTGTGTTTTTACAGTATGCATTTCCAAACTGCAAACAAACAGACACGTTGCAGAAGTAACACTCGCCTAAACCAATGTGGAAATCCACGTAACGCTAAATCATGCTATGGAAATTTCTCCAACTGGAGCTACAAATGGTCCCAGAACTACCCATTTCAGAAGTTTCATCCCCCCATAACAATCTCATGCACGGCAAACAGACCCACTCATTCTTCTTCCTTGCACATAGGCCCAACCTCAAAGACAAAAACCAGGAGGCAATAACAAGACAACACATGAAAAAATTATGAACTAGCCTGTTAATTTCTTCTCTTTCCATCGGATAAAAGGTCTTTAAATATTGGGGAAGGCCCCATCGGGTATGGCAAGGAGCGGTGAAATGCAATATACACCTCATAATAAATGCTCCCTCAATTAAGGGTCTAGAATATAATGCAGTATTTCCTAACCCTGACTGGTAGCACTGTGATTTTTTTAAAATATTCTTCCTCTCTGGCCCAGTTTATTTTGTGGTCCTTGCCTATATTGTATTCTCTTCTGCAGTTAACTTTTGAAAGATAATTATAGATTGTGTCTAGAGAATAAAGCTAAACTTCAACCTCTAAAATAAAACAAGCGCCAGTTATAAAGTTTAAGCGTTCATTAGAAATGAATAACAAATGAATGGTCAGTTTTGTTTGCCAGCCTGCCAGCACCAAGCTACCAGGATGGCCGCTATGAGGGAACAACCTGCTGATTGTCCAGCTGCACCCAAATACCTGTGGGTGCACAACAGTTCTCCAGGTGCAGACCTGATACATAATGTAAGTAAGTGCCAACTTGCCACACTACTGCTGCTTTTCTGCAATGCTTGCAATTCCATAGCTAAAAGCTTAAAGTCAAGCTTCATTAGATATTGAGATTATTACAAATAAAATAGAATAAATCATAAGGATGTTCAAATTTGCTTCCTGCAAAACATGGAAGTGAGAAAATTCAGGATAGGGTTAAAACTGAACTTAGAAGAAAAGCAAGCAAGATCAGGTGCAGTTCGTGTGTGTCCAAACAGACTCCTACTACTTTGTATCAATCCAAAGAGAAAATAACAGAAGAGGCTGAAAAAAATTCAAAGCCGTGGTGAGAAACATTTCATCTGCAACCACAGGCTTTAAGCCTTGGTCTCCATGAAAAGTTACCCAAAGTTTTAACAGTTATAAGATCTCTGTATAAATGTACTTTCACATAACTGGACTTTATACTATATGTAGCATCAGTGATTAAATCCTGTCAAGAGTTAAATTTTCTCTTCACTGTGTGATGTAAGAAGAAATCACAGTGAGGACATTCAGAAAAAATATTAGATTGAACGACTAGAATCACATTTAAGGATTATCTGCAGCAATGCAACTCACTGTTCTCCACAAGAATGTTGTTTGCTTGATGAGAACAGCTTTTGCAGAAAGCAGGTAGTATGATGAATTCAGGGATTTTCAAGAAAATTGGTTAACAAACAACTGATGAGTAGCTGAAAAGAATAGTCTGGCAAAAGGAAAAAAAAAAAAATTAAAACAAGGCCAAACAATAGGTTCCCAAACATAAGCCTTGATCCAAAATAAAAGAATGACATCTGAAAGAAAAGAACCAGGTAAATCCCCCGAGGGAGAAAGTTATAGGGACTATTACTCATTAACTCTCTTGGCATAAAAAATAACCTCTGCTGATCAAAACGCTGCTTGCTTGTGCAACTTCATGTGGGTAAAAAAAATCACAGTTTGTATCCTAGTTTTGTAAAGTGAGAATAAAAGAATTTATTTTTATTTTCTAGTAGTTTTCCACCCACTCTATATTCTGAAGAAAGGCCCACATCCTGCTCGGCCGGCACAGGACTTGACACCTCAGGCAGGGCTGAGGTAGCTCAGCAGGGTTACAGAGCAGACAATACCGCATAAACAGGATGGGACAAACAAGAAGATCATTCTGATGGCAATGTTCCTCCCTAAATATCATGACCCCTCCCGGCAGAGTCAGAGGTAATAAACAGTTCTATTCTTGAGCCAACATCATTCTTTAGGGACAATCCAGAGAGAAACATAATATTAGGTCAGAACAAACATATCTGATGTCTAAAGGACCTTCAGAAGGCCAACAGGTCTACCTAAGGCATCCCTGCACAACCTTAAAGGCACTTACTCATTTCTATTTCTAGATGAGCAGAGAGGGCTGTTCCATTTTCACGTTTAAAAGTAGGGAATCTAAGCTATGCCTGTGTCAGGTGGACTGACCCCCCACTCCGTATGCATGTGCATGTGTTTCTTCTTTGTGGGTTCTGAAGGTCATACATAACATGCATTTTAGCGTCCTTCTTGTTGAAGGACTGTATTGAAGGAATGATGTTGAGAATATTATTCTGGGACCCAATGCTACAGTAAAACAAATCAAAAACTCAAAATTCTGCATTCCTCCTCCCCTTCCACTCCCCTCCCCCCAAAAAAAGGAAGAAAAGGGACAAGAATAAAATTACCGCATAAGATCCTGTCTACACTCTTGTATGTAGCAGCATATCTTGAGAAGACAAGAGGTGTTCTCTGAAATTCCTTTTTTTACTGTTTTCCAATACAGTCACCAGTAACAAGTACTTATATCAAGTGAAACAACTGTTACAATAAACTGGGAGCTCTTAAACACAAAAACATTTTTATGAGTGGACACTAAAGCTGCTTTTCCCTTCTAGTTGAACTGCCTTGGGTCTTGTATACATGTCTAGCATGCAACAACTAGCAGTTTCACAAAATCTAGGATAATCAAGTTCCTCTGTGACTTTCCTTTTTGCCCCAAAGAAGAGAGGGCACTGGGGTAGAAGAAGGCCTTAAAGACCATGTCAGCCTGCTGATAGATGTCTGTGGCACACAGCACCAGAGAAATGATTTCTCTGGACCAATATATACAGAGCCTCTTTCCTACCACAGCCCCACAAAGTGCCTCTAAAATTTAACTTAATTTCTCCCTCCGCTTTCTCAGTTGTGCAGCACATGTACCTCCCTCCACATGGGGATGCAGTACCATGAGAGTGGTATTTTTTTAATTCAGTCCTTCATTTAATACTTTTTTTTTGATTGCTGCTGCTGCTGCTATAGGTAACCTATCAGCTGGAAGAGGCCTCTCTCAGAGGCCTAAGGTAGACCTGAACTCCTGTGCTTGACAAGTCCTTTTGCATCAGCTGACGTATAGTCTCCTAGCCTAAAACACACAGAATCAGACCTTTTACACTGCTGCTTAAAATACTACATAACTGAGAGAAAACAGTTTGTAATTGTGGCTCAGCTGACGCACATGAACTTGCTCGTCCAAAGGACTGACACCTATGCCTGACTCCTGAGCGGTTAGTGTGAAACCTCAAAGTGCTGCCTAACTACTTCAGACGAAGCTTTAATGGGTTTCCTCTTGTGCAGGAGCTGTGCAACCAGAGGGAAGTGACAGCATTCAGTACAAGGGGCTGCGTGGGAGCTCTAGGTACCGCTCTCTTCTTGGCTCTTGTGCTTACCCTGAACACATAATTTTTGCTAATTCTATGTGCCAGTGTTCCTTATGAAGACAAATCCAACCCATCATACAACTTAGACTAAAATAGATAAGCACATGTGTTGATGTGATTTAACACCAGAAGCATTTCTTCTCACAAAGGAAAGGTTCATTTTATGTTTTTCAGAATGTTTACATCTCTGAAGACTACAATAGCAAGTTCTATGTGGGAGTTGGCCCAGCATATACTGCAAGAAAACCTCAGGGAAGGACTTGAAGGGTAAGCCACAAACTGCAATTTCTGAAACTCCTACATTGTGTTAATTTCTACCTGACCTTTTCTTGTTGTACTCTTGACTTTAGATCTGTGGATTAAACATAGTGCAGAGCTCATTCCTAAGTTCCCATCTCTCTTCTTCTGAGTCTCAGGACTCTTTAAGATGTTTGAAGATTATCCAAAACTGTATCATCCTGGACAAATCTTTTTTGGAGAAATGCACATAACTTCTCTTTTAAGTTTCCAAAGGTGATAAATTTTAAAAGGATATGGCTACTGTGATACTTCACCAAAGAATGCATGTGTGAGACTTATGAATCTACTGGCTATACATTTTTTTCTTGCTAGTTAACACCTTATATTGAGAGACAAAGCAGTTCAGAACTTCTACCACATTATGCTGTGAGTGGAAAGCTTTGGTAAATCAGCGAGAACTGAGACCTCCAAGATGAGATTCACCTGCACAGTGAATTTTCTAAGGACTGTCATCATATTCCAGTTATGGACCAAGCCCTTATAATCATCTCATGTCAATCAATCCTTGGATGGAAGTTTTCATAGAAAAGCAAGAAGATAACTTTGTTTCAGCAGAAAGTACTTTTTCGGCTCCTATCACATGAACTGAGGAGATCAGTTCAAACCAAGTATAGCTTGAGGTCCATCTTGTTTTTTTGTCATTGCCAAAGGCATGCACAGACCAAAGATGATTGAGGCCAAACCCTATCTTCTTCAGCAAAGTAGCTTTGTTTCATCTGGTGTCTACATCACCTTGAGCAAATATTCTCCATTTCCATATCTCCAGAACACCTAATCACTTGGGCTACTAATCTCCCACAAAAACAACAGCAACTAAGAATCTAGGTAAACTCCATGGTGACAATATTTCTCCAAAATAACTACCAACAGTTGAAGAGAAAATGGCCACAAGTTGTGCCAGGAGAAGTTCAGGCTGGATATTAGGAAAAATTTCTACACAGAGTGGTAAAGCATTGGAACAGGCTGCCTAGGGAAGTGGTGGAGTCACTGTTCCTGGCAGCATTCAACAAACGTATAGATGATGCACTCAGGGACAAGGTTTAGCAGGCATAGTAGTGTTGGGTTTATGGTTGGGCTTGATCTTGAAGCTCTCTTCCTACCATAATGATTCTATGATTTTATGACAGAAGCAAGGTAAAAGAAGACAAAATACCAATAGTGATGTTAATGTTGCTGTTTAGTGTCTGGGTATCTCAAAGGAGACTTTAAAAGCATTGCAAATGAGTTGGTGATTTGGGGGAAATTAGTTTATGAGGCAGATTCATATCCATGAATTTTAACAGAGAAAGCAGAAAACATGAGTAGATATCTAAAGACAGGACATGGTATTGTACAAATGAAAAGTCAGACAAAGTTTGGTCATGCAGTTGAAACGCTTGTGTGTTTGTTATACAAAGCTCCTATATGTATTTCTGTGACACAGTTCAGTGTGAGATATTGTTCATCCTCTTGCACATCCAAGATGAGAGAGGAATCTCTGAAGAAAGATGAAGTGACAAGTTTTAGGTTTCCTGTTTGAATATTCGCTATTCCTTACATTGTTCTTCTGGAAATTATAGAAGAGCTGTTCTTCAGAGAGTAGGGAGCACTTCTTTTGCATGACATATTTTCCATACATAAATATGAAGGCAAGCAATTGGAGATTTAGAAGCAACAAGTGCAAATGAGTTAATTAAATTAAAATGCCACTAGGAATTGCAGTGATGACTCTATCCCAGTTAGAAGTAGGTCATCACGATTACTCTCATCATAGGACTAAACTTGATGAGGGTCCTGGATTGCTGCCCTCATGGAAACAGGGACTGGAACTTTATTCCAAGCCCCTTGATGAGATACAGATGTAATCATGTTAATGTCAGAGGCAGCATTTACTGTAATCGATACAATATTTAGCAAAATAACATACAGTGGAACAGTAGAATAATGCTTGTTCTTTTTTTCTTTTTCTTTTTCCTTTTCTTCTTTTTTTTTTTTGTGTTAAAAAAAAAATAAAGGTGAAAACTGCCAAAATTTGCAGGCCATACTAAGACTGATATGATTTTGAGATGACCTTTGATCTGTATCTACAAATATGTGCTGGAAACCATTGGTGCTGGAAGTGGTTTGATCAAGCTGATGATAAAGCTTCCTTTGCAGGTCCCCGTCCTTCTCACACAGCTTAGCTGTTTCCACAGTGGTGCAGTTTCTTCCCAAGACACAGATGACTCTGTCTCTTTTTTGAATGAGTGGCTTCTGGAAGTGCTGAGAACTGAGCTTTCTTGGAATTGAAAAGAAGAACAATGAAATTCAGAAATACTTGTAAATTCTCTTCTTCATTAAGAAAACTCCTTAAAACCTTAAACCTAGTGGCAAATAACACCAAATCCCAGAGATTTCTGCCAGCTTTTTCTCAGGGAGTTACTAGCTTTTCCCTGGAGAAAGAACATGAATTTTTTTTCCTCAGAGAAATGCCATGCTGAATTTTCATGCAGTTTCTGATTTGAATAATGGACAAATAATTAAATGACATATAAATTTTTACTGAAACCCCTTCTTTGGCCCCTATCTGTATGTTTTTGCTCAAACATGGGCCAGATTTCTATTTTTTTTCAGGATTTGAGGGTAAGACAGAGCCAAATTCCATGGCTACTATATTGAAAATCATATTGCTGCTTGTACGAGCTTCTTGTCAGTAGCTTTAGATGCAGACTCACGCAAGTATTTATTAAAAAATAAAAGGCATGAAAACATGAAGTCATACCAGCCTCAATTCAAAAGATTAATTCATCCTTCAAGAATAATGATCTATGTGTGCAGTTAAACATCCCAACATGTTCCTCATAATGCCAATACCTGGACCATTTGTTGATCTTCATAATTTGATGATGACTCCATGACAAGATTATATCTGTATATGGATTATAAAACATTTTATGACAATGAACAGATGTATGAGAAACCTTACTAGAATCAGCTCTACGCATGCTCTTTGGTACCCCCTCCGTAACAAATGAGTTTTGAAATGTGTCAGTGAGTTAATTTTTAATCCATCTAACACAATGGCTGTAAATTACATAATTCAAGTGTTTTAATCAAGCTGTCAAGAAAGATGCCTTGACAATGTCAACTACTGTATCAATATAGTTACCTATGTCAACCAGACCCCTAATTATGTCAGACAAGACTGTTTTTTTTCTCTTTGACAAGACCTGAATTCCATGAAAATATGATTAAGTAAGAAACTTTTATAATTTGTAATAAATTAATTCAAAACTAAGTCATCTAAAATGAAATATGAAAATGTTCTGTTGTGGTAAGATCAAAAATGAATTTAAATAATTATTTTCATTTTTTTCTAAATACAAGCTTATTGAAATAAGCATATTTCACCCATTTTTGCTTCATATTTCATTTAAATATATTATAGTGCAAATTTTTAGTGGAAGATTGTTCACACTGAACTTTTTTGACCAGCTGTGAAACTCAAGTTGGCCAAAGTGATAACAGCTGTGGGGATGGTCGTGAGCCGGACAGAACAAGTTTGTGATCGGTTGTTCATGCAGCTTTTGTGGTCTCTCTGTGAGGCTGGTAACAAACCACAGATTACAAACTTCACAAAACACACATGTATAATGGACTAGATGATCTCCAGGGGTCCTTCCCAACCTCAACTATTCTGTGATAACCAGCCTCTTTTATTCTATTGGTACTATTTAATGTACAACATACCAGATGCAACAGGCATTAAACAGTCCCTACCAGACATTTGTGTATTTACCTAAAATCTCTACACTTTGCCAGGGGAGGGGAAAGAGGTAAAATTTTACAGTGAAGTAGGAAAGTACTTCCAGAATTAAGAAGAGGAGAGATGAGAGAGTACATAGGGAATCTGAGTTCTCAAAACAAAGGTCAATGGCCCTTGAAGTTAATACATGCCATAGACAGAAAAAGCTTGGCAAAGGGAACTCAATTAGATTTACTTCAGAAACTGAAGATAATATTCAGCATCTGTTGCACCTCAGTCCTCAAGCTTCACACTTGGAGGTTCTTGGATAGCAGAGGCTGGGTGCAAGAAAACTATAGAGGTACCAGCTAAGTGAGGGTTCTGTGACCTTTCCTGTATTTATTTCTAGTCTTGTAATGAAAAGTTTGACCTCTAATCTGATTTAATAAGAATACTCTATTTTGCCCCTGAAGCTTGTACAGGGATATGGGAGCAAAGTAGATGGGGGATGCAGCAAGAAAGTTACTGAAGTAGGGTACTGAGTCCAGCAACATGAACAGGGCCCCTAAATACCCTGCAAACATTTACACAACTATTCAGACATATTTTAGGGACTGATGTGCTGGGAGTATTTACTGCCACACCACAATTGTCTGGGCGCTGATTTAGGAGGAGGGTTTCCATCCTTCAGGCATGAACCAAACTTGCAAATAGCAAGGGAAAGACCACACAGTCCCAAGCAAACAAGTGGGACATCAGGCATGGATATAAAGCTGTCAGCACAACTCTGACACATTAGCATACAAAAGCATTCTTGCTCTTCTCATCATCTTTCAGTCATTTCTCAGCACACAGCATGGCCCAGTTTTCTTCTGAGTTCAAAAGAAAAATTGTTTTTCTCTCAGCCAGTAAAACTAAAATACTGGTGTATAATCAAGCAAAAGGCTGATTCCTCCTAGATAAAGGGATTTCAGTCCTTACTAACAAGCAACTTGCCTTCATTATCTTTTGGCCTGTTAGGAAACACGCAAACAGATAATTACAAGTGCTGAGGTCCCAAAAAAAGTATTCATGGTTGTATATGTCTAGGAACAACTAGCAGTCCCTGGCCCTCGAGTTGGAGGTGGTAACCCTGTTTTGCTGGGCTCTTACTTCCAGATCAATCACCTTCACAGGGCCGTGAAAAGCTCCGAACAGGTATAAACTTGTTTTGCCCATTCAGGTTTATTAAGAAACAGTGAAAGAATAACTTGCCCTTGCAAGCTTGATGCCAGGTCTGTTGTGCAGCCAGCATGAGGCATTACCACTGTGCTGCACACCTTGGACAGTTGCATGGAAATGTGCTTTCCTTTCTCACACTTTATCTGCATGAGATTTGTGTTGCCAGGTGATTTGGTAGGGCACAGACCTGGCAATAGCAACTACAGAGTCACAGCCTCCACTAGGTTTCAATCAAAACAACCCTGTGAGGTATTTTTGAGTTAATAAAGTTCACCATAGGCCAGTGGCTGCAAGGCTGTCTAATCCTGTGGTTAAGAGCCTTGAGGGGCTATCAGCACTGGCCTAACTTTGAGGGAGATTTGCATGGCTACACAATATCACAGTGTATTTGGAGATGACTGACAGGGATAGCAGCAGATATGCTGTCTTTCACTAAGTGAACATTTCTGCTAGTCTTCTTGCTCTCATGTTGAAACCATAATGCAAATCCTTTTTTCCTGATACTTGTACATCTTAATTTATATTGACTAAAATGCAGTTTTAGCAGATATTTTGCAGTTACAGATACATTTCAGTTTAAACCAGAAGAGTCAACAGCAATGGGCTCTTGGTACTCATACAAGGGTTCCTCGACATGGGTAGCTAAACCACATAATTAATTCATATGGGACAGTTTGGTTATCTACCACCCTGTGCATTGAGACCTGAGGCTAGGGAAGAGTGTTGACACTTCAGCACAAAGCAAGAGAGTGAATATAAGCTGTGTCTCATCTTGCAATAGTGAGAGCTCTGAAAAGACTCCAATAGGGCATTTGCAGCACATTAATCCTGGATGTCTTTGGGCGTTCCCTTACTTCCAGACACACTCCCAGAAAAGCCCTACCCCATTAAGGGAGGCCTCTGCTTAAGGCTCTTCCTGGTTAACACATCTTTTATAGTAAGCTTTGTAGGCAAGCCAGGCTAGTGATATTTATCATAGTCATCAAATACTGTGCAAGGTTATATTCTGTTTAACTTCTGTTAGCTTTGGATTTCCTATCTGTGCTAAATAAACTTTACTCCATTGGAAATAGCTAAAATTGTTGGCTTATATGTGGGGATATTCACTGTCACACATCCCTTCAGATAAATAATCAGCCTGCTGACCCTTAAGGAGATGAACATGGCAGTAGGAACTTTGTTTTAGTTACACTGGTTAGAAGTTTTCCAGATTAAATTGTTCCTTCAGAAAACACTGATCTCAGAAAAAGTTAATGGAGACATGACTTGGTTGCTGGTCACAGTTTTCATTTTAAAAGTAGTAATGCTTTTTATTTGATAGACCTGTGTGATTTATGTTGTTATGTGTTTATCTAAAAGTCAAAAAAAAAGAGAAAACTTAGAGAAAATATCCTACCCTAATCAAAATAAGACTTATGGACCTTTTCCAAATACAACATTTTATTTAAACATATTCTTGACATTTCTAAAACTAAATACCTCTAAAACTTTGTTTTGTCCTAAACATCAATATTTTAGGTTTTGATGTTGAACATGGTAGGATTATGGTTCTGAAATTTCTCCTGTAATAGAAGCTTTACTTCTGGACTAGTTGCAGTCCACAAAACTGAGGAAGCTGTGGAAAAACAACAGCAACAACAACAAAAAGTACTTTGCAAAGAAGATGACTTGGACTTTCCTGGGGTCAGAAAAAGTGAGGAGGACAGTGGGTGATGGCTAAGAAACTGCTACATGGAACAGCTCATTTCACTGTCTAGATGATAAGAGAACAACCAGAGAACTTCTCTCTCTTCCTATAAAAAGGAATCCTTGTGGATTATAAGATCTCCCTCTCAGCATAGAAGGTCCTCCTTTCAGTAACTCCCGACTATCATGGGGTGGCATCTGGAGCATTTCACAGCTCTATAGAAACAGACCAGCAGTCTAGTTTTCTCTTGCTCTGTAAGGCATTGAAACATCCCCTTTTGCTCGTTTTTATAAAGAGCAGAGGTCAGCTGTGAAGCAAGAAGAATATAGGTAGACCCTTAGGATAACTATCAGGCTGAAAATCCCGAAAGTATTACAACTGAACTCAGTGCCAGGGCACTAAGATGATTTGTTTTAGCAGTCTTTGTTGCCCTGAGCCCTCGTCAAGACCTAGGCATCAAAAGCGTGTTCATTTCTAGTGTCTTCCTCCTCTGTGTGAAGTCCTCCCTGTTCACTGCACACCACCTTCCACATTCCCTTTGCTGACCCAAGACCCATTAGCCAGGGATAACAAATATTTGCAATGAAAACTCCTATAACGTAGTCTACTGCTCCAAGAGAAAGAAGAGCTCACTATTTACATTTCTGTTTTTAAAAGAAAAAGATTTGATGCAGCCATAGTGCTAGTGGTGCTTTGCTCTCACATCAATGGAAGAAGAAAGCAGAGAGGGATGTGAGATTCAAACTCGCTGTTTGGATATGGCCATGTCGCCACTTCTTTTTTGTCTTTTATTTATTTTTGCCTCCTTTCCAGCTGCGTCTCTGTGGAGGAAGGACCCGGTCCCCGGCTCAGACCACGGAGCGGAACGCGCGGCAGACGCCCGGCATCCGCCACCACACACGTGAGCTTAGGCTGCGGGTGAAACCTCTCACAAGTTAACCCCATCCCCTCCTGTCGTCTGAGGAGACAACAGCCCTTTCCCCGCAAACAGCCAAAGAAGCCGCAGCTTCAGAAATCCCCACCAGACAGATGCGCAGAGGGGCCGGGCTGCCGCGGCCAGGAGTCCCCCTTGCACAGAGGCGGGAGCTGCCGAGGGCCTCAGGCAACATGGCCGGCCCTGAAGGCCGCAGCACCACGCGCAGCTATCACTCACATTGCTGTGTTGTGTGAGTTGCAGTCAGGCCTGCATTTTACATAAAAAAAAGTGGAAAAGAAAAAGGAAAAGGCCCCTCATAACATGCGCTGCAAGAATATCAAAAGAAAGGCAGGATAGAAATACCTTTTTCTCATAATGTAGCATGCCTCTATTTCTCTCCTTGTGGGTCCCTTATCAGGAGGTTTTGCCTCTTACCACTACTCCCTGTGCCCTTACCGAACCTTTCAGAAAGCGTTAACTCATGGCCAGGCTGCTTTCTGCCTTACAACTCCTCCAGACATCCCTTTTTTTTTTTCCAGAATATGTACTAAATGGGAGTTCAAATCATATTCACTCCATTTTCTCTGATTTGCCAAATATCTGTCAATGGCTTATGATATTTAACGGTGTTTCAAGACTTATTTATCATCAGGAGTGCAGCTACCCAGGAAGGTCTGAGCTGACATTCAGGCAGCCAAGGATGGTCCTTGGTCAGAAAACACCTTGTGAGGACCTCTGCGCCCTATGGGATTTGCAAGGGACTGGCAAAATTGATTGAAAGAAAGAAATCATGAAAAATATATATTCATTTTTGTATATGTGCTAGGAAAAAAAGAAAATAATCCACGTATGCATTCACTGCTATTCAGGCATATCTCACCTGTTTCATAACTACACTTTTAAACTCAGTACTAAGTGTTTTTCAGTGTGCTACTGTGCATTATGCATCATGCTGTGGCATTAACTGTTGTTTTAAAAATAAGGACCTAGGCTAACCACATGAGTAAAACAGGTTTTAGGACATTGGAAATAAATCCATCTAAAGACCCATCTTAAGCTGGTACTCAGATAAAATTCCTCTTATCTGTGATGTATGTGCAAGGCCCAAACATCCGCCTATGCAGTTATCCAGACGGTGCACATAAGTAAAAGCACCTGGCAGAGAACATTTGTAAAAACTATTTTTTGAAACTACATTTTTGTAAATACAGCCCATAGGCCCTAATCCATCAAAGGACAAAGAACATTGATAATTCTAAGCATGTGAATAATTGCCATGGTCTCTGCACAGTATTCCTAGGCAATCAGCTGGCTGTGCTTCAGAAATGCATTTAATAATAAAATTTTACTTGATTTCAGTAGGACTATACAAACATGCACTTCATGTTAAATTGCTGCCTTAGGTTCTTCACTACGGCTTTTTTGTTGCTAATATGGGATCCACCATTCTTCCATGCAAAAAAAAAATGGGACTAGTTTAGATGAAATTGTCATCAGAAAGCGAAAAAGAAAAATGAAAGTGCTGAAGCTGCAAAATTTGCTCAAGAAGGGCTCAGTGTGGAGGAGAGGAAACAATGGCATTAAGCCTGAAGCAGGCAGGACCACTACACTTTGAGGATGAGCCTTCACAGGCCCACTCATCCTAGCTGCTTTTGTCCCGAGGCTTCAAGTGCTGGTGGCTACAGCAAGCTCTGAGCTTTGCGAGGGGGAAGCCGGGACTTGGCATGCTCAGATGCAAGGCTCCTGGCTGGCACAGGCCAGCACTGAGGGTCCCTGCTGTACTGCTTGCGGAAAGGGGGATATTTAAGTGGTGCACAGTCACAACAGCTCCTTTTTAGAGTGACTACTCTGCCTGGGAACACAGCCTGTCAGCTGCAGGGCTCTAGGATAACAGAGGCACTGAGAGATGACTTCTTTTATTTTACACATGTGTATCATCTTGCATCGCACCACAGGTCCGGGCTCAGCAGTCAGACACAAGAGGATAGTTTGCAAGGTCCCTACCGCCAGGCAACAGTTTCTTTAGGCCACAGATGTTGGTTATTGCTTTTCAACACCTCCCTGTAACTTTACACACACTGTCTGAGTTTATTTTAAATCGACATATTACAGCATATAGTTTATAGCTGTCCTCAAACCCACTTCCAGGAAAGGATTCTTACCATGTCATCCCACACCACCACCATTTCTCCAGAGTGTCTGTTAAGGTCGTTGTGCCTAAACTCAAGCAAGGAAAAAGCATATTTTGAAAGAGCCCATCTTACCTGTTATTTTTCCTGTACTGGAATCACTGGAAAGCCAGATACACTCACTGCAAAGCCCTCTTATGGCATATTCTCTCACATCCATCTGAGAGAGAGAGTAGAAAATATTTGCTGTAGAAATAAATCTTATTCCAGACACAGCACCTAATCTCCCACCCCATCACCTCTCTATTGGATTTTTCAACCTAACTGACCTTCATGGCTTTGAGATACTGCTCTAATGAGATCAAATGAGTATATCCACACTCTTCCTAATACCCAAAGGGAAACAGTCTGCCCTAGCCAGCCTTCCTCTTGCTCACCTGACAACCTCATGCGTGGTTTGTAGATCCCATCTCGGCAGTGAGGGTACAAGCCTCCCTAATGGCATGCTGAGGTGGAATAATACCTGAGATGCTCTCTGACATGCACTCTTCCTCAGAGTAGGTTTCAGCATGCTTCAGATATTGGCCTCTAGCTGTACATAAGGTCATGCTTTCCACTTGAGTTCTGGATGGACAAGGCATCCTTATCTTGAGATAGTCCTCTAAGTATTGCAGATAAAGATAAATTCAGGGTTGCTGTGTCTCACAATCCTACCACAAATTGCTATGGTGTTTTGATATACCAAGAAAAGCATCAGAATCTGGAGTTAAAAATAAAGATACCTGCATATCTCTATTTTTCCTCAAAAAGAAACATGGGAAAAGAGAAAAATAAAAAGCTTTCAAATGTGCCATCAATATTCCCGAAATCTTAAAAACACACAGTTTTTAAAAGCAAAAAAAAGAATACCAATTTTTTTTTTACTCTAGTAATTTTAAAGTAAACTGCACGATTTTGTCATCTCTTAATCATGTTTATGACTGCTTAGGACAGTCATGCTTATAGATGAGGTAGAACTGAAGAAAAGAAATCCCGGTAAAACAGAAACATGCTGAAAAATAAGACAAACTGTTTGCCTCTCATATCTTGAAATAGCTCATTCATCAAAGACAACAGACTAACTTCACTAACATCACCAACTTCACTAACATCACTTCCCAATTAGAAGCAATTCTGCCCACGCCAACACCTATGTTCCTGCAAAAGATTAGACCCCTGAATTCCACTTGGCCTAAACTTACTAGGATGGGGAGGTGTCATCCACTGTAAACCGTAAGGATAAAGACATAAGTGGCAAGGCGGTGCTCTCTGCAGTAGTACAGGACATTCGATCTTCGGCTCAGACCAACCATGATCAATGAAACCAGAGAATGGAGATGCTTTGTGCAGCGTGTGCATGCATCAGCCCTAGGATCAGAAGGGGCTTCCCAGCAACACTGGCTCTCCAGCTGTCATATATTCCCAGACTGGCGTGAAGTAACGGCAGGCTGAGCATCTGGTTCTCTACATTCATGCTGGGTTTCCATAGCTCTTTTCCATAAACAGTCTGATCTCTATTTCGATAGTGCACATGTATTCTTCTCTGAGACTTGTGTTTCCATCTCTGGCTATTCACTCCACCCTTCCCTGCAGCATATCGCAGTCCCTTTCCCTGCCATCTGCTGCAAGGAGTTCATTTGTCAAAGGGACAAGATCTTTAAGGACACAAAGGAAGAAGGCCGTCAACACCGCTTTCGTCCCCTCGTACTGCTGGCAGCAAGCCAGGTGCTAGCCAGCCATGGAGAACTTTGCAGGGCCGGTTTGTTTAAATGCATTTTAGAATAAATGTTTGTCAAGGGCACAGTGCCCTCATGTCAATGGAAAGGGGCCCACCCCGAGAGGAAACCAGATATTTGAGAATGCCACTTCTCCCAGCCAAGGGCAGCCACCTGCCTGCTGCGCTGCAGGTGCAGGGGGAGCCCACTGAGGCTCGCACTGCACTCAGGCCTGGCTACCTCTGCGAGCAAGGACAGTGCCAGCTTGTTGCTGGTGTACGTGACACCCCCAGAAAGAGGAGAGGCAGAGCGAGGTGGGTGGACAGCAGATGAACATGCTGGAATCCGATGCAGCTGTCGGATGTGTCGCTGGGGGTCAGTGGAGCTGCTACCAGTTAGCTCCCCACCATCCCACTTCTGTCTACAGGCTGCACGGGTTCAGACCGTGCTGCACGGCCAAGAGCAACTCAAGCGGTTGCCTCTTGCCTCTGCTTTTACCTGCACAAACTCTACTGAAGTACCTGGACGACAGATTTGGAGAGAAACTTGCAGAAAGGCAGGAGGTTAATACTAGTACTGGGGTGCTTTGTGATGTTAAAAAACAGAGATATCCTATGCTGAGCACAGAGGCACAAATGGGAGGTAACTCACTCAAGTACCTGCTAATTCCAAGAAAATGACTAACAACATTTTCTTCACTGGCACAGAGCACAGGGGAGAGGCAGGACCTAGTATTCGAGATGCAAAGAGATGGACTGATCTACTTCCTGAGTGACAGAAGCGTGCACCCACTGCTTAGTGTTTTCTCAGAAGTAGACTTTTTTTCTGTCTCTCTCTCCCTCCCAACTCCTCCCATCCCCATTGCCTTCTATCTGTAATGAAACAAGACTCATGACTCAGAAATGTCTTGAAAGTACTTTTTAGAGGAACACAGTCCTGAGGCTGGCAAACCCTGCCAGATATTTGCCCTGGGTAGGGGAGACTGCATGGAGGAAAGCGAAAGACAGGAGCGTTAAGAGTCATTGGTGTGTACTAGCTGGGTGACTTTGCTCTGGCCAGACAAAAACCAGAAGTACAGTCAGGCCATCACAAACCACCATGGCTGGTGCTGATGCCACACCTCCAAGAAGAGCTATATGTCAGCTTGGATATTCCCTGTATGCCCTTATGTTCCCCCAAATTTAAACTACTTCAGTACCAAAGGGTTCTACACAGAGGCATAAAGGAGGAGGAACTTTTGGAAATTCAAAATCTCTAAAAGTGATAGAAGCCAGGTTTCCTGTAAATTCGTGTAGAGACTCCAGGGCCCACACCCATCCAGGACTTAAACACTTTACATTAATCAGGGGAGAGTAATGTACAGCCAGCTCTCCAGTGGGAAAGGGCTCGTTTTTTCAGACCTCAGGGTTTCTGTATCTGTTTAATGCTCCCTTGTATATGACTTTTTCAAGCCTGGATATCAGATCAATATACTTTGTTTGCATTTTATGGGCAAGCAGAAATACTGTAGCCAATCCCAAAGTGCTGAGTCAGCAGGAGATGGATGCAGGGAGAAATGCAAGTGCTTAAGCAGGGGGATATACTCCTGTGTTGGAGTCTGGGGTGCCATGTGCAATGAGGAGGATCCGCTGCTGTTTTGGCAGTAAGAACGAGCTGGAGCTTTAGCTAGTGGCCAATGCAGCACCCTGCTTCCCACCTCGGCAGTGAAACTGGCACCACAGCCCTCGTCCCGGCATCGTTTCCATAGGGTCCTTCCCCCAGCGCCTGCCTGCCCTGGGCTCGAGCGCGCCCAGCGTTGCCCGTCCTCTGCTCTCTCTGGCTCTCAAGAACTATTATCCCGTCCTTATTGTGGAAGGCTGAATGGAAAGGCTAGGCAGCAGCTCTGAGTCATAAAGACATGATGAAAACAAGCTGGAGAATTTAAAATGCCAGCTGCTGCCTGATGCCAAGTCCAAATTAATCAGGTACCTTGATCGCCATTGTGATCGCTAACAGAGAAGTATATGTATATTAACTTGGTTTCCTCTCTATTGTCCAATCTGCCCTGGGGCTGTATAATTTACAGGTAATTAAGTTCAGCAAAGATTACTGAAAAACACAAAAGGATGCCAACCTAACTCTCTTTTATTCATCTGCCAATGAAACTATGGTATAATTTACCATTTAGCTTTGGAAATCTCTCTTGTATATTTGCACTAAAGGGAGCTTTAACTAAGCCAAAACCTAAAGGGATCCTCCCTATCCCTTGGAAGGAATTGTATCAGACCAGAAAACAGTCCAGAAAACCAGTAAGGAAAATCGTTTCTGCCGTTTAAAGAGCCTAGACCTAAGAGCTAAAACTTAAAGTATTTACAGAGTCTAACTCCCATAAAAAACAAATTGAATAGAATCATTTTTGGTCCATGGAAAATTTACCTAGATCGCACATTAGAGACATGGAGAAGGAACATTGCTACTTACGACACTACTCAGGGTGACACAAGCTAACACCTATCTCGACATTCACCTGCAAGAGCAGTTTCCAAAGCTGTCATGGCCTAACTATGGAGTGAGATTGTTTGAGTACTTAGTGGCTTTTCTGTCCGTGATACAGGCTTGAGCATGTTCTATATATCTAAGGATGTTTGTGCTACCAAAGCACATGTCATATTTTTGATGGGTCTCACAGCCTTGTTGTCTATAGGACTGATGTGCCCAAGGTGACTGGTGTGAGGCTGCTAGTGACAGACTGGCTCCAGTAGCTAGATTTTCTGGCTGTCCTCCCTCTTCCCAGACCTTTGAATGATGTTGTCTCTCATCCCTCATCACTATCTCCCACTAATATTTAACCTTCTTTTTGCTGTACTGAAACTTATTTCCATTATTCTTCCATTCTCCTCTTTGATTCCTAACAATAACTTATGCCAAAGACACTTTGATAACCTTTCTTCATCTCAGTAAATGTAACCCCAGGCTGAAAATTCTGTGGAAAAGGGAAAAAAAAAAGAAAAGAAGAGAGCAGGAAAAGTTTTCCTCTTCCTCCCCCCTCCCCCCCCAATTTAACATGTATCCTTCCACAGGAAAAAAAAAAGGGATCCAAACTACTTAAAAATGTCTCCATGAATGTGCTCCTACATTTTCAAGCCACACAGCAAGATGAAGTTTTATATAATTTTTTAAAATGCAGAAAATTTGGTGTCTGAAATGTCATTAAAATATACAAAAATAAGTGTAACAATATAAAGACTAATGAACTTCATCTGGTGCTGTTAAAGTCCACTATAAGCAGAGGAAGATTATACTTACATCAGAGTCTTCACTTTATTCCTATAAGAATATGAAGCATCCCTACATATAAGAGAAGTCCATCTTCCCACCTGCCTCTGACAGTCACTATTGGCACCTGCCAAGGAAAAGGGGTTCCTTGCTGGGTTTGGTATGCAGTCCAGCCAGGAGAGGCCTGGTGATTTTCAGAGTCAGAGGTCATGTCCACACCATCATGTGCAATAGTTCTTCACAGAACTTTCTTCTGCCTTATTTAGTTGTCTTCTTTTGACTTTGATATATCTAGGCTATAAAACATCCCGTGGCAATGAGTTCTGCACTTTAGTTATGGGCTTCATGAAAAAGAACTTCTCTACTGTTGAATTTAGGTGTTTTATGGTGGTTTCATTTTTTTTTTTTAATCTTTTCATGAGGTACAAAAATTTAAACTAGAAATATGCATTACAGATCATTCTTAGAAGCATCAAAGACTTGGCTAACTAAGTTAAAATATGGTCACATAACATGGCTTGAAGTTTTGACAGCTTAAGAAATATTTTCGTAGTTATTTTTACAACTCATCTTTCGTTGAATTTGCCTTGTGTTCCTGGCTCGTGTTCCTCCTGAGCAATACCTCACAGAACCATAGCACAGGCTTCCTGCACTGGAGTGAGCCTCATCTTCTGTGGAGTCTCATCCCTTTTAAAGCCTTAACTCTCCCTCCAAAAATCCATTTCTTGTTCCACCGGACACATACAATTTTAGAATGACACCGTTAAAATCTAGGGAGGTAGACCAGATTCTGCTAATGTCAGAAATTGACCTATATTCCCCAAAGGAACACATCTCATGTTGAAAAAAAGCTCATTGTATTTACTCGCACTGCCTGCTGCATCTTGCCAGCGAGTGGCATGAAGCCATCCTGAGGTTAGTACCAGGATGGAGCAGCATTTTAAAATGTTCTGAAAATAAGTGACTCAGTACTCAGCTTTCCACCCCTGAGAGACTGGCTGTTTCAAATTAAACTGAATTATAGTAGGGCCCCTAGTCCACATCAGAGGATAAGAGCATGCAAAATTCAATTGGAAAGATGGAGCCACTTCGCATTCCTGTTTATGAACATGCAGACAAATCAGCAACTCAGAAATTAGCAGCTATTAGCTTATTGGCAATTCATATAGCTTAAAAATAGCCGTGGAAATGCGTACCCAGACCATTACACCCCCTCAAAATCAGCTCTTTGTGATTACAGTAACAACAGAGAGCCCAAGTGGTAGATTGGTAGGTGGTAGATTCCTGATGCAGCTGCTGTGCTGAGGCCAGAGATGGAATATAAAGCTAAAGGTAGAGGGTCTAGCAAAAAGCTTCCACAGCGCTAGCCCCAAGTATCTAGACCTCATGAGTCAGAATCGTGAGACTGATGTGGAAATTCTTGTAACAAATTAGGATTTTTGCCTTACAGATTTTGAGTCTTTGTAGTTTGCTCTTTTTGCAGGCACTTTCAAGTCAACAAAAGTTTCCTTAACAAATTTGGGAATCTCCTTCATTGCATACCCCGGGAGCCTTTCGGAAAAAGAAAAACACTTCAAACATGGCCTGATCTAAATGGGGAAGACACGTCACATCACATATCTCGTGCTGTGCACGTAGCACCGGGTACAATAGAGCAAGTTGTTTGAAACCCAGCAGCTGGGATCTGGAGAGAGAACAGAGATTGTCTAAAACAGTTTGAAAATTATCTCTCTCTCTTTATGCAACATCAGGAACAATCACCCCTTTGCACTTTATCGTTCTCATCTGCTTGTATTTGCCTTCTGCTCAGTGGTTCAATTTTGCTGCCTCTGATTACCTCACACCTATGTATTTCTAAGCACATGAATAGCCTACCTGGGAGCAAAATGCCTAACCATGAACTTATTTGTTTTTTTTTCTGTTTGACTGTGGTTTTCGATTACCTTTGCCAGCACAATATTCAGTAGGAAGAAGTGAAGGGTTTCCTCTCTTCCTCTGCTGTAGGTCCTGAGGCTTATTTATCAGCCTTACTTCAGGAGTAGAGAGAAGGATTGGAAGAAGAGGGAGAGGAAAAAAGCCTCACATATTTACTACTGTTTATCCTAGTTAGGGAACTCATACTCTCCCATGGCTAGGGAACAGCAGCTCTTGCAGACTAATACATATTGGCTGGAGCATGGAGATGGCTTCCCATTATCTGATGTTCTCTTCTTTTTGGTTTCCTCCTTTGAATGGCCTTTTTTTTTTCCCCAGGAACAAATTGGTTATGGATGATCCCATTCTAGAAACATTTCTATTTTTCTAACTAAATGATATGGCATTTCCACAGCCTCTGGACAATTGCTTGTTGAATTCACTCCTTTGGAGGGCTGAAGCTTTCATAATATTTCAAAGTTGTTCCAATGAGCTATTACAGATGGACCGAGAAGCAGAGGAGACCACAGTCCAAAACCTTCTCTCAGAGATGTGAGCTTTGAGCCCATTGTATTGGGCCAAGCGCACTCAAGCATCACACTGAGCAAAGCAATCCCAAATTCTGAATCTTTAGCCCTTCACATAGTCCTGGTTTTCAGATTTGAAGCATATTTAAGTATAAAAATTTTCTGAGCTTTGAGGTACTATTGGACATATGGAAGTTACAGCAGTGACATAGTGAAAACTTTTAGGGCCGTTTGGGATTTCCTGAGAAGCATATTCTTGGGGTCCTTCTAGCAGACAAGAGTTGCTCCATTTAATGTGGACCTTTTTCATGCTTGCGAGGTGTTGTCTGAATTTTGCTCTGGTGCATTCCTACGCTGGGATGTTACTGGGAACACTGCAGATCTTCCCAGATCTGCAGTCTGGTGATGAATGGTCCAAGTCACTTCTATAAGAAGTGTCTACACTGTCCAAAGGCAGCTCTATTATATGACCCAATCACAAAAGACCCAGCCTTAAACTTTTCTTAGTGTTTTTAACACCTTTATGTTTTTATACTATGGAGACAAATAATTCTTCCAATTTCAGGCACAGCAGCTGCCTATCCTGTACCACACTGGCAGCAGGGGTACCTTATGGCACAGAATATTGGCCATACACTCTAAGGAAAACAAACCTAGATAAACCAAATTAAATTACATTACAGCACAGCAGCTCAGACCAGATAGATGGCAATGAAACAGCTGGCACAATGTCTTCAAGCTCCACAAGTGAAAACTCTGATTTATGATGATAGCATGGGGAGAAAGTGGAGAATTACACATGCACAAACAGCACGTACACAAAGAACCACACTACCAGCTTACTTGCTTCTGAGTGTTTTAACTTTCTAGCCAAGCAGGCCCTTCTCCCGTCCTTCCTCTTTTTTTTACTGCGTGGTTTATCACCGTATGTATCTTTTTCATTTTTTTTTTCTGTACTTCTTTCTAAATAAAGACACTGAAGGAAAATCCCCTCTTCCCTGGAGGCTTAGATCTGAACTCATTCCATGTCAAAACACTAGTGCCAGTGAGTAGCACTAACATTCCAGTCCAGCGGATTTCGTGCCCTGAAATGCTCCAGAATTATACAGAGCTGGAATCCTCTAGCTTAACAGAGTAAGTAGGAATTTAATCTTCTATAGAAATGTCTGACATGGCAAGATGGCCTTGCCTACTTACAGAAGATTTTATTGTTGATAGTCAGTTCCGAGGTCATTTAGCAACCAAAGTTTGATGGACCACAGGAGGCAAGTTTGAGTCTTCGTGACCAACAGCAGGATAACCACTCTGTGTAACTGAGATACAGGGATGCCAGGCTGGGTGGGGCCTCACAGGACACTGAGAGCAACAGCCACCTCAGAAAACCAAGCCCTGTAATGATGGGGATGATAGCATAGATTGGCCAACTCAGATGTTTCAAACATCCTGGATTTCTGAGTGGCTGTGAAGAACAGGGCCAATGAGGGTGTACAGAACAGTTCTCCGTCATCTGCACAACCTACTCCAGGCACATCATGTATAGGATAGGGCATATGAGTAAGAAACTCACTATACATGCAGAATTCAGGTGTACCATCTCCATATAGTAGGTGTGACATGGTAGACATTGCTTCAGGACTAGCCAGTTTATTGAGCTCTGGTAAAATTATTAAGCATTTGATTTGGGTTTCATAAAAGGGTCTGTAAGTCCATATTCAGGTAGGCCTCAAAAAACACCTAGGAGGAAGATATCTTCCGCAGAAGAATTTCTTGAATTTCTTTCATCTCCTTAAGCCTAATCTACAGTATATGAGGATGTGTGCATGGGCAAAGCCAAGCAAGGAGCTGGCACAGAGAATCTACTGCTGTTTTCATCTTTTCACCATTCAGTGTAGAAAACAGAAGAGCTCCAGAAGAAAAAGAGCTCCAGTCAGCTGACAAAAGTACTTTCACAATTATACGGTGGGTCCTACTGGAGGAAAGTTTGTTTGATTTAGAAGAAATGACCTATCTTGTCAAAAACTTCTTTTAAAAACAGGAATGACAGAAGTAGGTCTAGGTCCTGGCAATGTCCTTCACTCTGAATCACCTCAAGTAGCCAGTCTCCACACATGCTTGCCTGCTTTTTGTGGCCTACATTTTCCAGAAACATTTTCAGAGGAACATAGGAGCCAATATACTATCCCTGATTGATCTCTCCTAGAAATCTGGTGTCATATCAAAATGTCTCAAAAGGGAGCAAAGCAGTTCTGAAAATTCAGATACAGATGAGATAGAAAAGAATAAATACATGTTCAGTCCCCGAAACACATTAGCTAGAACAAACAGTCTGATTGATGATAAACTCAACCCTCAAATCTGTGTGCTATTTTGGGCACCCACAACTTGGGCTTTTGCATAGTCTATATGGTTTGATTCTGTCTGCAAGAGATTTAACATGGCTTGCCATTGGCAGCTCCTAATCTTTCAAATACTCATCACAACCACTTGTCTGTCAGGAGCAGGATTCTGTGTCACATTCAGGAACCCTTGTGACAGGCAAAAAATAACACTGCACGATGCTGACAATCACATCATCTTGGGTATTGTCAGTCAGATCCACCACCATTGCCAAGGTCCCATCTGGAGACTTTGATTTGAAACAATGCCCTGCTTTGCTATAATCTGTCCTGCAGTGGGATTTCCCAGTGTTTCGCCTGTTCAGCAGACGGGTTTATCTCAACCAGTCTGATTATCAGACAGTACAGTTTAGAATAATAACGAGCCAAGAGTTAACCCAGTTTGACATGTCTTTGGGCACTCACAAGCAACAAGCTTCTTCGAGACAGAAGGCATTTACACGAGTCGCCCTTGTTTGGTGAGCATGAAATAGTTCCAGCTCTTTGCCGAAAGCCTCAGTGCTGTCAGGAGAGTGGGTTTCATAAGACACATTGAGTCATGAAAGGGGCAAAGATCCCCTTTCAAGTGGAAAAAACAACTCATGCTACTAATAGAGCCTTTTTTTTTTTTTTCTAGCAGAGCTAACTCTGCTCAATTCACTGCAAAGCTAGTTTCCATTGAAAGGATAAACAGGAAGATCCTTAACTCCAGGAATAGGTTGCTCTATAGGAGGTGAAAAGTTAAATGCGCCCTGCAGCAATTGTTCAGCTCATAATGATTAAAATTAAGGGCCTAGTAAGATATTACAAAGAATGATTAAAGCAGTGTCTCCTTTAGCCTTCAGTACCTCACTCGTCCACAAAAAAAAAAAAAAGAAGACCATGGTTACTTGCTTTTTTTTTTTTTATATTTTCATTATTTTAAGATTGCTAACAGTATACTGATCTGACTCCAATTTCTGACTAGAGAAAGAGCACAGCCATCATCTCCATGTTCAGACTGACCTGCCAGTTACACAGTAATGGATCAGTGTGAGCAGAGCAGAGAGGACTGGAGTCACAATGTGCCAAGCAATTAGAGCAACTATCTACTCAAGACCAAAAGCAGCTCCTCGGGCTCACACTTTTTGCACTAGATGCGCTCATTAGAGCATGTGACAGCAGTAATGCTCACAAAATGGGAAGGTTCATGGTTGCTTGTTATTAAAAAAAGATATTTCTTCTCTTATGAAAAAGCTAGAGGAATTTTTTTTTGGTTTTTTTTGTTTGTTTGTTTTGTCATGAAGAAGTGAGCATACCAATAGTAGACACATACCTGAGCACATCTCACTGGCCATCTCATGATGGTCGATGGTTTTTGACTCACTGTGTCTCATTCTTTTACTTCAAAGGGCCCTTTGTTAAGTACCTTCCAAAAGCACTTCACATGTAAGATCAAATTCTCTGATCCCTGTCCTGTGGGATATCTAGCAGTTTCAAAAGCCTCCGGGAGAGGTTTGTACCTCTAATGAGGAAATGCCCCTGCAGTAATACAGGTTACAGGTTTTTGGAAAGAAGGACTTCTCTCCCTGTCCTTGCCCACACTGGGAATCAGATGTCCTTGCTAGTCACCTGCACTTGTCCCAGGCTAGGTCCATATGCCTTTGTTTGCCTCTACAGCCTACAGCCTTGCAGTCAGGAAGAAACCATCAGCTACCTCTTCATAAAGTAAGTGAAATTTGTGTGACAGTCTGCTTAGCAGAGGGCAGCCACCCACCTCATAGCTTTTTGTAAGGCTATAAACTTAATGGACGAGGTTAGATTCATGTACATAGGCAGCACTACAAGAGTTTGAAGTAAAAATATTAGCACAAATGTTACAGTCTTCCCATATTCGAGTGGCACTTTTATACATATGTCACCAAAAAAGAGGTTTTTGCTCTGGTCACTATTAGCTTTAAATATAGCCCCTTGCTTTCTACATCATTACCAGAATCATCAGGTCATATATACAATTTACTCAGATCCATCCAATCCCACTGATATGAATGTCAATGTATGGGCATGCATCAGTTGCACAGGGCTGGGTAATAATCTCAGTATACTCAGATTTAAAGTCTTATTTTTCGAGATGCTAGTGGCTCTGTTTCAGAAAGAACTTGGTAACTATTAGTGGATGGCTTCATGCTTTATCTACTTATGTTTTAAGATATAAAAAAGCCTTACAACAATTTGAACAAAATATTCATTATCCTATTGATAAATCTACTAAACACAATGTGTTGTTCTGTCCCCAGTCCAGCTAGGACATCTGTTTTCTTGACTGTATGGTACTTAATACAATGAATCATTTGCCTCCAGTCATTCTGAGCCCTTTGCATGTTATGCTGCCTGAATCTTAGGAAAATTCCATGCCGCCTCCTCCAGATAGTCCAGCCACGCCACTCTTCTTGTTCCCAAAACTGCAGAAATGAGGTTTGCCTACCGCTTTATTCCACAGCATAAAAAGATCTATAGTTTACAAAACCTCCCTTTTTGTCTACATAAATTCTATTTTTCTCAGACAACATACCTTCTTTCTTCTCCCTCTATGCAGCATATTTCAAAACGCATTTATGAAGCTTTCCTGGTCATTAACAAATAAAACCGGTTGTCCTTTGGTCAGCATACACACTTCCCTGCAAAACAGAGGAGCCCTGTTCAGACCATCTCCAGCAACAGCCCCAAGCCAGGCTATAGTATGGGGCACATGATGCTAGAGGAGATTGATTCCCCTCCAGTTCCTGGATAGGTAGTCTTTATTAACTGCATTATTTCCAGAGAGTTTCCTGTACCTATGCAAAGGAGAAGCACAAGCAAAGGTAACATACTCTCATTACAGGGCAATATCTATCCTGGAGAAGGCATTATCTGGTAGGGATAACACAGAGGACTGTAATTTTTCAAATATATTCACCAATACAGGTTATATACTGAGGAAAGCATTCCCTTCCCTTTACCTTAGGGCTTATTTCAGACTGGGAAAAGAGCAACATTTCCCAGCTGAAGGGGACCTACCTTGTGTGCCGGTTCTGCAACACTCCCTGAAGAGTGATCTTCTGCCATAGGTGAAAGAGGAAGATGAGAAGACTAAGTTAAAAGTGCATCAGGCACTTAAAGCTCTCTAACTAGGAAACTAGTTACCATGCACCCCAACAAAAACAGTACTCCAACTTGATTTCTAATCATTAAAAAAATATATATTTTTAAAAATGGAGCAGAAGACACACATTTTACTGAGAACAGGAAAGAGGGACACAATGCCTCGAGCTGGGATTTGTAAGGAGTCAGCGCTGAAACGGCTGTAGAGCCTCAATCAATTCCTCTCTCCCCTGTAAGGCTGATGTGCTAAGAGCAACTTTGTGCTGTAAATGAAGATTAGGAGAAGCTGGTCAGGGGGTTTTGCCATAGCACTTTTCCTAGCTCACTAAAGAGGTAATATTATTTTTTCTTCCAGTTCTTAACTCTAAGCTCTTGGGAAGTTCCCAGCTGTGTGTTAGGCTGATTGTAGAGCACAATGCTGTTTATAATTGGTGGCATTAAGCACTAATGCAGAACTGATGCAAGTGTTAGCACGTTGCTTAGGCAGACTTTCTGCATCAGTCAGCCTTTGTTTGTTCTGTAAAATAAGCCTTTAGACCTGTTGCATGTGCCTGTAGGTCGGAGCAGGCCTAAGGTCTGCAAAGGAAGCAGGAAAAAGCAAGTCTTTCATGGGCTTGTTACTGCTTTTTCTTTCTTGCAGGTATTTAAGTTGTAGTTCTGAAGAAAAATGCCAAATATCTGATACCAATGTAAACCAGCAAATCTGCTAGTTTGGAGGCTTTTCTCAAGATTTGGGGAGCACTAAATTCAGTAAATAGTGGAAATAGCTCAGTATCTTTAATGGTATGAAAGCATGGAGTACCATCAAACAAAGGGGAAAAAATGGCTAAACAATTTCATAGTCCTCCCCAAAATAGTTTGGTCTTTAGCCAACAGTGCTCTTTCATTTCAGAAAAGTGAGTCTTTTTCTCATCACTAGCAAAGCAAAGTTCACATAACTGTGCTTTAGACAGTTCCGTGGCAATAATTTGATTTTTAAATGTAGTCTAAATAAAAGTGAATAGTCACTGCAGTCAGTCCAACAACAATCATTCTGATCTATTGATAGTAAGATTAAAATGTGTATATTAGAAGAAAGATGAGAAAGAATAAGCTGCTTTCCTAGAGACAAATTCTGTTCTTTACAGCTTGTATAGACTGAAGGGACATATAAAGTTGAAAAAACTTTGCCAGGTCTCTTGACAGCCTTTGCCCGCTAGGAAAACTTTGGCTTGCAGGAGGTTGCATAAGTACTGTGTTGCGTGAGGCAAGCACTCCATTATTTATTAAATAGTAAAGTAAACAATCACAAAAAGCCACTATGAATGGTCAGAAAAAAGAAATGATTTTTGCCTTTGGGCAGAACAGGCCTCCCATATGCACCTTTGCTTTGACAGCTTTTTTTTTTTTTTTTTTTTTTTTTCCAAAATATTCTTGCATTTTTAAAGTGTKATGKTYCTTGCTGGCTTTCAGCTGTGGCAGGACATTCTTTTTTTTCCCTTCTACCAATTAAATTTCATAGAAAACACATGTAAGTCTTGATCTTAAATGGGAGACTCATTCCAAATGCACAGATAATTCCTTGCTTGCTTAGTTTCTTTCCTTCAAGTTATTGCTCAGCCGTTAACCTGCTTAGTATTTGCTAGAAACACGATGGAAAAGTTCAACTCACTTCTGATTTTCTCTTCTTTCCCAGAAAAGGCACAAAGCCTGTCCCACGGCTGAGGGCCTCCTAGGCCCTGACTGCTCTGCAGAGAGGCTCAGACACCACATCAAGAAGGGAGTGTGCCCTCAAAGAAATGTTTGCTGCAGAGCTGTACTGCTTCATGGCCCTGTAAAATGGGGTTGTTGTATTAGTGAGGCTAGAGTTGATTTACTAACATTGTGTGGGCCTGGGCAAGAGTACCAGAAGTAACCCAGGGCCGTTCCATGCTGTCAGTCCTAGGCCTTGAGCTGCTCTGGAGGTGTGGGAGGGAGCTGGGCTTGGCCTCTATAGCTTAAGCCTGAGAACAGCTGGCAAAAGCCATGCTGGCAAAACCACCAAAACTGCTAATTTCTATGTAAGAGTATTAAACTGGCCCACCTTTGCTAAGAAAGCGCAGCCACAGGTGTCCCGGCCTTCTGTTTTCCCGCCGAGCTTTCAGCGTTCCCCACCAGGCCTTCCTCCCCTCACTGGCACCATGGCCTGCGGCTGGGAATTTGCTTTCTTGTCCTGTCCTTCCAACGCCGGCGGCGAACCTCTGGCGCCCTGAATCACGTGGCAAAGCCAGACTGCGCTCACCACAGTGCGCTCGCCGCGCCAAGGTTTAAATAACAGGGCTATCGCAAGTGATATAGGAGGGAAAGAGGAAATTGCAGTAGTCAAGCTGGGAAGTAAATCAGGTATTAAGAAGGATTTCACGAGGGGAAAGGTCGGAGTATTGGCAGATCATGGCATCATTCCAGGCAGGGCAGCTGGCAGATTTACAGGCAGGGAAGATGGATACCAGCATCCTGCCACTGCTTTTGCCCACCGGACGATGTGTTGGGGAAGCAAAATGAAGAGCCACATAGCGCATCTCCATCGCACCAGTGCCCTGGATGGGGCAGGCGACTGTTTCCTGACTACTGGGTAAGGAGCTGGCAACCTAAAGCACCAGCTTTAATTATCTCTGTCTGTGTGCATGTATAGCAGGAAGCATCAGCAGCTGTAAAATTACCCAGACAGGTTTAAAATACCAGTCATAATGTTTTCTTCTTTGACTGCATCTAGTAGTGAATGTCAGAGGGGAGTTCTGTGAAGTTCACTCTTGTATTTGTTTTTATAATTTAGAAACCTATTTTTATGAGATAATTTGGTCCATAGACACTTCCCAGCATGCAGTATAATGACACTTGGCATTACTTATTTGTAGGATCCCAGTGTGTTAGCACTGGTCATTCCCAGAGCAAAAATGTGGTACCTGCTCCTCTAAACTGACAAACACTGCCAGTAACCCTCCTCTGCTTTTCCTTTTAAAGCTATGTATCCCTGTTTCTCCATCTTTAATCCTGCATCAATGATGATCTCCCTTGCTAGGAAAAGGGAACACCACAGAGATGCCCAGAGGTGACGATGAAGAAAGTGTCCCAAGTGTCTTCAGAAAGAACACGCTTGTTCAGATCTTCTTCAGAAAGACCAGACCAAACCCCTTACACTGACTATATTTCTATATCCCTATAGTGACCACAGTCATTGCCGTGGGTCATATTTCACTTAAATCCTTTTTTTTTTTCTCTAATTCACTAAGCTGCCCTATTTTATTTCATGCTTACAGATACCAGGCATTTGTTCTATCATGTCTCCCAAACCTTGCAGCAGATCTTCTCCCTGTACACCTACAAGAAGTGCTTCTGTTATTTAGCAGGCATCCACTCATGTTTGTTCTCTGTTTAGCACAGCAGAGAGAAGTGGGGGAAATAGTCATAGCTGAGATTTGACAGTACTATTTTCTGATGCCTGCAGGGAGCTGCACTGCCCTTAGAAGTTGGATAGCAAAGGCTGAATAACTCTGCATCAATTCTTCAATGGTAGTGAATACCAGTGTAACCAGAAGTTACGATGTCAGGGAAGTAATCTGACTTGCCATTTCCTATTTAGATTTTTTTTTAAACTGCTGTGACATTTTCCAAAGCTTATGTTTCTGGGCAGGTTCATATAGAAGCAAAAGCCTGGAAAAGGCCTTCTGTCCCACAGACTTTGGTCCTCTGCTATCAGAAGAAACCACATCATTTAAATCCTTTCATAAACCAAAGGGTAATTAAGATTTTGCCTCTTTATTCCTAAATTCCAGATTAACATAGCTTTGGAAGCTGGAAATTAAGCGAAGAAAAAATGCTATAGCTTAGTGCTTTTACGGCTCAAAGCGACACAGGGCTACCAGCAAGCTTCCCTGCGTTACCATTTTGAATTCTGCCAGCTCAGTAGGTTATAGTTAGGCAATTAGCCCAAATGCTTGACCTCAACTCAGGATGTTGTAGATTGCTTCTGCTGGGAGAAGAAGTAGCACAGTCCTATTTTTCTTAGCAAGTAAACTGACAGATGTCCTGTTTCTGCAAGTACAGTAGGCTGCTTTTCTACTCACACTTCTAAGCCTCTCACCATCCAAAATTGCTCAAAAAGCCTTACTGCTGCTTGGCCTTCCCACTTGCACCTGTGCTTCATCTGATACCTCTATTTTTTTGGTAGTGCTGATCAGATCAATTGTCATTTAACTGAGGGAGATTGAACTGTTCTCATTTAGTCCTTAGATAAGATAGCTGCTAGCGCCAGTGAAGTATATGATTGCTCACAGACATAAGACATACTAGAAGATTCACCAACTGATCAGTGTAAAAATGTTAAACAGGACAAGCCTCACAGTAACCCTTTTGTCATCCTGCAGTCAACATATTTCAGCACAAACAGTGCCAAAGCCCTGAAATCCTTTCTTTCTCTACTACTTATCCAGACACTAATTGACAAAAGATTTTGCCCTTTTCCCATGGTTAGTTATTTGCTTTAATGTATTCCTTATTGAGATCCATATCAAAAGTTTTTTGAAAAGCTGAGCAAATGGTAATACTTTTCATCTTCTCCTCTAGTGAATCCTAACAGCTTTCTGCTTTGTAGGAGCAGTATTGATTTGGTAGCATATGTAGGCCTGCTTTGAACAACTGCAAAAGTGCAAAGCATGGGAGATTTGGGCAATTTATCTGTAGATACGCTAGCCCAGCCTGTACAGGGAGTCAGGTTCCTTGCAATACCCCAGTCCTGCATGGACACACACATTCTCTCTCATCAGGAAAAAAAAAAAAAAGAAAAGAAAAGAAAACCACTCTGAATTTGATTCTCCTTTATTGTAAAGTAGCCTGGCAGGTTATTGACAGAATAAAAAGATTTTAAAATAATTTACACCCATTTTAGTGTGCTACTGCAGAGACACAGTGCATGTAAGAATTTATATTTCTGACTTTTGAAATATCATCATCTATATTTCATTTTTTTCCTGTGGTTGTTAAATGAGTAATATCTTGTCCCAGTGGAAGCCTTCACAGAGGATCCAGAGGATCTCTACCACCCACTGCATTTTTCAAGTAGCTATGTTATGTACCAGCTGGTATCAGTCATCTGATCTCCTGTAAAAGAGCCTTGAAAGATGACTTTCCGTATCATCTTCCTCAGTTCACCACGATACATCTTCCTTCTCCCTTTGCCACACTTCTTAAATGGTCCTCTTGGCAGGGACCAGCGACACATACTGCCTTTTGCTTCTGAGAGACTGAAATAATTTGTAGCTATTATTTACCCTAATATCTTTGGCACTGTAACACTCATATCATTTACCCTTTCAGTTTCATCTTTATGCTTAATGTGGCAATTTCTGCACCATTCCAAGGTATTTCTTGTGCTTGGATGGGTGTTTCTTTTTATATACAAAGGAGATTGGCCAGTTTGGGGTGTGGTGGGAGGTCAAGTCTTAATAAATCTTTGGGTTTCTGCCTGATCATGTAACTTTTACTCTTTTTGCATCATCCTTATTGCAGATGGCAGCTGTGAGGGAAAAGGAAGCCACATAAAAAGTGAAAGATGATGCCAGTGTTGCTGGGGCTCATGTGCAAAGTCACAGTCTGATTTCAAGAGGAACTTTACAGTGTTTGAGTTCTGCAGGTGAAAGAGAATAAAGGTAGGTAACTTGGTGCACCCACACACTGTGCTGTCTCACAAAGGGAGCCCCCCTTTCCATGGGAGCTGGAGACTCAGGTCTTGCTCGGCCTTGGACAGCTCTGGCTGCTCCAACCTGCTGCAGCTCCACAAGGTTCTTTGGAAGCAGCTGGGAAAGAGAGCTAAAATTAGGCTAACCTTTGTCTTGTACATAAGGTCTGAACTTCAGGACGAGGGATCCTTGTCCTGACAAACAAAACACAACACAGGTGGTGGTCGTATGTCATGGCAAATGAAAGAAACCCAAGTATATGCTACTGCTGCATTGTGACAATGGATCGGTTACAGGCAAGCACAAAACACCCCGAGAGAAATGTTGGGGATTTTATGATGGAAAGGGAAGGCACAGACCAGTCAAAAAGCAGACTTGTTCTAAAAGACAAGAAAAGAAACACTGTGCAGATGTTTTCAAAGAGAAATGCCCAGATAGCTCACCTGGAAAAATAGAACCCATAAGACCTTATAGGCATTTAGAGGCCAAAGGGAAGTTGGATGACTGAAAGATGAAATGGGAAAGAAAAGCAAAGCAGAGAGATCTATTTTAAAATGTACTTCTCACATTCCCAGTACAGAGTGAGATGCTGCTAGAGTGCCAGCTGTAGGATACAGGGGCTGGTGCCGAGGCAGAAGCATCATGTGAATTAAAGCAATTGAAAGCCAACAAATCATGGGGACCAGAGAAGGAATTAACCCTGATTATTAGAGGAGACTGGAAACCAAATGTCAAAGCCAAGGGCACAGAGCTTCATTCAGGGTTGAAATTTTCCCACTGACTGTAAAAACGAAGAAAATATGGTGCAATCCCAGGCTTCCAAATGGAGAATGGGGTTAATCCACTAGAAAAAGGTACATAAATATCCAAAATCATGAAAAGAAGAAATCAGATTTCTCCTACCCAATCAGAATGGAGAATGAAGGATATAGAATTAAAAACTGAAGCCTTATATGGCCTATTTTGGATGTATGGTATATGGAGCAATTTTTTTTTTCTTCTTTTTTTTTTTTGCTGGCTTCTACCAACTTTAATGCGATAATCATTTAGTGAAGCTGAAACTTGTTGCAAAGAAACTCTTTTATCTGGTCTATTAGAGTATCCTCTTATAATGTGGTAGCTGCCTTTCTTAGTGCTTCTGATGCTGTCCACTGGCATCGTCGCTGTGTTCTGCAGGAGAGATCTGTTCCTGGCAGGGTCCCTGTGCTTCTGTCGCATCTCCTTGTGGCCTCTTCACTGAACACAGATTGTAATACAAGGCAATGAATCAGCAGCACAAGAAACAGTCTGATGTCCAAGGAGAGAGAAAGAAAACGTGCAGAGAAGGCTTTTAGTCCTAAGGCAGCTGTTATCTTAGTTTATATAACAGCTTGAGGGAGAAATAAAGAGCAAATTAAAGATGGCTCATTTTTCCTAGAGTCAAAAAGAAAAAGAAGAAACTGACAAATGGGCCAACTCCTTAATAGCTAGCCTGTGCACACCCTCACGTGTGCTCACCCGCAGACACGCACAAGCGGAGTTTTATGTGCAGTGTAATGGGATGCCGTTGCCAGTGAACTGAGAGTGGAAATTAATTTGCTTTGATGGCAAAGCTGCAAGTATATTAAGAACAAAACTGAACAGAGACAAGAAATCAGGCCATTGTCATAAAACGTTGGCCTGTGTTATTACTTGGATAGAAGATCACCAAAATAAAAGCAAGTTGTTCCAGAAAATAGTTTTGGTGATTTAATATGTAGTATACCTCCAAGTCAATACTGAAATCATGATCCCACAGATGATTAGGAAGAGCTATGCTGTTAGAGACTCTCTAAAAGAAAGTGCTCTTTAAAAGGTCCCACAGCACCTTGCACAAGAGTAGGTGATATTAATCAAGGTGCCCAGAACAAAATCCATATCTTGGTTATTATATTCAGAAGACGTTTAGAATTCCCTGTAGTTTCTATCATCTTTATTTTCTTTCCTGAATTATTGAGTTCTGTTGCTGTGCTCTGTTCTTCACTTTCTTACAGTTCACCCTGGAAGTGGCTGAATTCATTAGTGAAAAAAGGCACCTCAAACACTTGTGCATTCAGAATACTTATGGCTGCCTTATATAGATATTCCAAATGACACTTTTATTCCATGGACTTGTATTGTGCAGTTATGTCAGCTAGAAAATCTACTTTTCAAAGCTTTGACAAGTTTATGAAAATCATTGTTGTTGTTCTCAGCCTGCATTCATCTTCCTACAAGGTCTTAGCTCCTAACTCAGCAAAGCACTTCAAGCAGGTTAATGATTGCACTGGTTTCAACCGACTAGTAAAATTAGGAAAGTATTTCATTAATTGGCTACATCAGCACTTTTTTTGTCTGCATTCCAAGTAAGTATGCTTCAGAGGAGCCACTGGATTCTTTAAATGATTCATGTCAGTCTGAGTAAAGGCTAGAAACTGTCTATGTCCCATTTATTCATTAGACAACTTATAAAAACTCCTGGCCTCAGCATAGCCAGTGCATGGTTTGACTGTAGCAAAGCCAATATTTCGTTCCATCATTCAAGTTCCAGAGCACCTGGGTATTCTCTCCTGATTTGTAATACTGTCTGTATAATAATTAATTTCAAATACAGAGGATGAAAGCTCAGTTTGTCTTCAGCTGGGCACCTATGTGCAGGTTCCATTTGTCAGACTGTTACTTGGGAAAGTGGTGTATTGGCTATGAAAATCCTGTTTAAACAAATCTTTCATTGTTGATGTTTCATTACCTCAAACTCTCTTTAATTTCATGTCAAAGGGTAATAATAAGGAAGTATGTGAGAGTTAGTAAGAAAAGCTGGCATTGATAGCAGGAAGACTGAACCAACAATAGAGGTTAAAGTAGTTACAATTGCATCAGATTAAGAGAGTAGCTTAGAAGGGAATGGTGTTTTATAGTTCTTTGGAGACTCCTTATTGCCTAACAGTTTTACCTATTCAGTCCAGGAGTACTGACTTCTGCAATGTCAATGTTGGTTACCTTAATTGTCTCCCTTGTAAGTGTTCAAACACGCCTCTCCATGCCTTCACTCCTGACACATTTAATCTTGGCAGGAAACCTCCATAAATATTTCCAAAGGTCTCTTACTCTTTTTCTTTCAGACTTTCACTGATATTATGCTTTGCAAGGTTTAAAAACAAGACTGAACATACTGGCCCCTGCTTTACAGCTGCCACATCCTTGCAAGCTGACCAGTCTTGTAATATCCTCGTGGCCCCTCGCTGTCTAGCCATATTCTGTAGATTTTGTTCTTTGCAGTCTAGCTCAGGGTTTATCTGTGTTTGGAGAGTGCGTAGAGCAATGCAGTCCTGTTCTGTGACTAGACTTTGGTTGCTCATGTAGCATCTGTGCTTTTAATAGTAATAGTAGTTGCTAGTAATAGTAATCACAAATTCAAACAGTTCTTTTGACTAGAGACTATTTATCTAGGCTGAACATTATCTGTGTTGTGGATGCAGAAACTGGAGCAGATACATTGCAGGTTATAAACAGGGGTGCAGGCCTCTCGAAAAACCTGTTTCTAAAGTCAATGCAAACCCAGCAGCAGTGCACTAACTTCTGTGTATCTCCAGCCCATGCTAATAAATCCCTTTTGACTACGTGTCAAGCTAGGTCAGATCTCCCTGCATCACCGGGTGCCAGGGAGGACAGTGTAGGAGACTCACAAGGCTCTTCATGAAATCAGCCTGTGTGTCCATGGGCCTGTCCTACACTGGACATGAAGAGCTGAGCTGTCTTTGGGCTGTGCTCACTGGCCACCCATCCTCTGGCAGGATGTGTAACCTCCAGCCTACATGTTGCAAGGACCAAAGACCTTTTCTGAACACCTCCATGTTTGAAATCTTGACACCAGCTTGGCAAGTTTTGCCAAATCTTAAAATGCTCTGAAATATTTGTCCTTCTTTCCATCCCACCTTCTTTTTCACTTGCCAGAGAGTAACCGCTCTCCTCCTGTTACTGCCACCTGGTTCAGGAGAAAGGGCACACAATTCCCTCCACCACTGGCACGAAGGTCTTGCCTGCGAATTATGTGGTAATCTATATTCCTGGTATGCTGCTGCCTTGGTTTCTGGACACAGTATCGCTAACATAGGCTTCCAAAACTCTGCAGCCGGCCACTGCTGGGCCTGGTTTCAGCAGCATGAGATGGTTGAATGGTTTCCAGAAATCCCCCCTGGATGTGTAATCACTGCAAGGAATGCTGGACAAGTCACGCTCGCCACGAGCACGGTCACACTCCTGTGCCTGGTGGGCTCACTGCGAGTTCAGTCACTGTGTCCACCGCTCTCCATCGCCTCCGGGCCTGGCAGTGCCACAGGCACGGTTTCTTTCTCAGAAAGCAGCATTGTAGCTGAATTCTGAAACAGTCAGGAGTTCTCGAGCATGGGGAGTTGCATGGAGAGTGCGGACTCACAGTTGGAGTTTGGAGCTAGTCAAAATTCAGGTGCTGACTATCTTCCCAGGTGCTGACTTGCTCCCCAGTATAAGAGGGACGTGGAGCTTCTGGAAAGGGTCCAGAGAAGGGCAACCAGGATGATTAAGGGAATGGAACATCTCTCGTATGAAGAGAGGCTGACTGAGCTGGGCCTGTTTTCTCTGGAGAAGAGACGGCTCAGAGGGGATATGATTAATATGTATAAGTTCAGGAAGGGAGAATGCAGGGAGGAAGGGGACARGCTGTTCTCACTGGTGGCCAGCGATAGGACGAGGGGTAATGGCCACAAGCTGGAGCACAGGAAGTTCCGTCTCCAGGTGAGGAGCAACTTCTTTACTGTTAGGGTGACAGAGCAGTGGAACAGGCTGCCCAGGGAGGTTGTGGAGTCTCCTACTCTGGAGGTCTTCAAAACCCGCCTGGATGCCACCCTGTGCCACATGCTGTAGGTGTGCCTGCTTGAGCAGGAAGGTTGGACTAGATGATCTGTAGAGGTCCCTTCCAACCTTAAATATTCTGTGAATCTGTGATTCCAGCCATGGAGCGGTGGCAATCGGCTTCACTATTGGGATCCAAATGCTCCGGGTATGCGGCTAAAGAGAGAAATAGAAAGCGATGTTTCGCTACCCACCAAATTAAGAACAGTAACAACAACAAAATTACCATCCGTAAAGCAATCATTTCATGGCCCTGAAGCAGTAACCATGTTGCTGTTGTTAAAAAGAAGATATAAATGGAAAATCAATTCCAGATATATCACAGAAGGAAATTAAGTGTATTCCTTAGCTATAATGACTTATGAGGTCACTATGACTTATGCCACGTTCTCAGTTTTTGTCTTCCTTGAAGAGACATTTTATTTTAAAAGTGACTAATGAGCAGAATTTTTTGTTATTATGACTATGTGTTTTTTCTCTGCTAACAATGTTTGAGTCACACAGAATAAAATGAATCTTTATTCTCTTGTCCTTGAACTACAAGACTGCTAGTGCCCCCCATTGTGCTAATAAATATATATATATAGAGAGAGAGAGAGAGAGAAGGGGGGCTTTTACTTCTCTAATCACTTCTCACTGCTGCTAGAAATAGCTCAGCAAGGACTACCCAGGCACTATACATTCATCAAAGTTGTTTTGCATTAGGCCAAGCAGAGGTCAGGCACCAGAGAAGATCAGTTAAAAGCCTGAGTTTTGGTTTGTGCTGCTGTTTGGTTTTTGAATATTCAGAGTGAGATTCCCCTTCCTGATAGGATTATCATCTTTAAAAATTGCTAATGCTTTTCTGTTTGAAAAGAGAGGACAGCTAAAAGTCTTCATCCCGACTACAACAACAAAAAAAAAAAAGTGAGAGGGAGACATGATGTAACCAACAGCTTAAAATAAATTGCAATAGATACACAAATTAGGATAATGATTACACATGCCACATACACACGTATAACTCATTCTCGACAAGTTAAGTAATTGATTACATGCACAAATCAGGTGAATGATTGCCACAGAGATTTTTCATCTCCCGTAAATCTGAACGTCTGTGCAGTTGCAGCAGGACGCCTGCTTGTTTGGACACTTGCTGCCAGGGCCTCTGCAGCCCTGGGGAACCGAGGCCGAGGCGGCGGCGCTTCCTTGGCCGGGCTATGCTCAGGGCAGTGGGGACGGCTCAGAGAGACCAGCACAGCAGGTACCGTGGTGAGTGACCAGCCTCATGTCCTTGGCCAGCCTTGGTCTGCGTCAGGTAGGGAAAAGTAGCAGTTTCTGCTTGCCGTGTGCCAGTGGACACAAGTTGGACAGAGACATGTTGCATGTTTTTCCAGCCTCCCCCCTCATCCCCACGGTGGTGGGAAGCAGTCCTGGAAAGCTGGAGCACTGTGCAAGGAGCAGCAGCCGTGCAGAAACCACTGAAGCGAGTGACTCCCAGAAATGACTGTTCTGGAAACGATATTTGCAGGGTACAGTGGGAAAAGCTTTCCTTCGCAGCAGAAGTGGTCTCTCTCTCCACTTGACTTAGTCGCTGCCTCATCACACTAGTATTAGGTTTTTTTCGCGATCAGGGGCACAACGCTCTCTGATTTCTGATCATCTGTCAGGATCATTTTGCTGCCATTTTCACTGGCTACAACATTTTGGGAAGATATTTAAAAACTATCACGTTGACAAAGCTAAAATGCTGGAGGCAGGACGTCAACAAGAACCTTGCTTACCTGTTGGGAAGCATTTTGCTTCCCGTGCTGTGCAAGGCACTGCAGCAACACGAGGAGAGCAGAGCTCTGCCCCAGCTGCGTCAGGGGCAGGAGGGAGCAGCAGCTGCCTTCTCACAGAGACGTTAGGGCCGATGCAATAGCCACAAAGCACATTTCCAAACACGAAGCACATCTAATCCCCTTGCAATTATAGTTCCCTGTTAAGCCATCAAGCATGCAGAATCTAAGCCATGGGAAATTTCAGTGGGGAGCTCAGAGGACAGTTGGGAAGGCAGCGAAAGAAGCTTTTAAGGTTGCTTTCCCTAGGAAGCAGCAGGAATAACCAACCCACGGTGCTGTGCCCTGTCCGTGCCACCCCTGCACGTGGCCTCCTGCCCCATAGCTCCGTACCCCTGTGCCGGTGGGGACCAGGACAGGGCAATAACCATGCTGGGAGCTTTGCTTCTCAGCCCGGCTGCCCTTGGGAGCTGCCGGCTCTCGAGGGAGCCCAAGGCACCCAGGCAACAAATGCGGCTCTCGCCCAGGGTCCGGCAGCTGCAGGTTTCAGAGGGCAAAGTTGTTTGTCTCCTGCCATGAAGGAAGGTTTTCCTCCTTATAACAAAGCATGTCATGCCTTGCCAAAAAGTGGGTAAGCTTAGCACAGGCATTCAGATCAGAGATGGGGCTGTGAAGACAAGAGCTTGAATGGCTCTGCAGCCTTGGCCTGTTTTCTGCTCCATCCTGACTCACCTGTAAGAAGTTTCTCAAATTTGATCATGTCAAAGCATTCCAGAACTTGCGGTTCCTCAGAACCATAGTTAATGTCAGAAAGAGGTTAACAAGCAAACTAAACCCCAGGGAAAACACAGTAGCCTGCTTAGAGGCAGCAACAGTCTCTCCTCCAGTGGAAATCCCACAGCAGCCGTGCCGTTTCCTCTTTGCTGCTGAAATACATCCCACCTTCCTCCCATGTGCTCATATGCGATGTCCTGTTTAAACCAGCCACCGCAGACCTGCTCCTCACATGCACAAAGTAATTGCATTCTATTTTTTATTGAAGTCCTTGCCTTCAAAGTTAGACAGACTGCTGCCATCCTTCAATTCCAGCTTCCCTATCCCCACATGGCAGTAATTTCTCAGTGAAGTCAAAATCACAACCCCATCAGCAATCTTCATAGAAGGTGAAGTTTTTAAAGAAGTGTGAGGCATATCCTTGAGTAGAATATTTTTAAAATGCTTGTATCTAAACAGCTGCCTGATACCTCTATGTTTGACAGTTGATCTGCTCTTGGTGTGTTTCACATCAAAGCCAGAATACCATTTTGATCTAGTAATCCTTTGCTGAAGTCAGGTATGCTGATCAGAATAAAACTCCCTAACTGTCTTACATGCTAGGCTACATTTTATACATCCCTTTATAGGTGTTTATTGTTGGGTATGTGTTTTGCTTAGATGTGTAAGGGCATGACATCCTTCATGCCGTGTTCAAACTCCTCAAGAACTCGTTGCAGTCCAAACTCCATACAGTGAACTGACTGTTATGTGACCTTTAGATATAATGCCATAAATCCAAGCACTCCTCCTGCATCAGCGGGGAGAGAAAAAAAGAAGCAGTCTGTGAAATGGTACAGTGGTCCAGGTGCTAAGGACTGGCACTCCAGAGGCCAAACATCTTTTCAATGAACAAGAAATACGACTATGAAGCGAGGTCGAATCTTTTTTAACGATATGGTCATTTAAAAAAAAAAAAAAAAAAAAAAGCAGTTAAAGACTTTAAAAATACTTGTGTTTTATTCTAAGGAAAGATGTTACCATGAGGCCCAAGCACTTCAAAGGGTTTCCACCAGGAAGCCCAGCTCACTGCGAATGTAATTTGAGTGATCAGCTCCATGAGAGCCATGTTTTGGAATGTAGGCTCTAAGTTATGGCCGTGTTTGTACATGCCTCTCCGGCAGCAGTAAATCTTGTCTTCACCCCTAGGTACGGCATACAAATGCAGAGGCTCAGTGCCCTAACTGATGGTGCCATCTCAACACAGGCACCCGTCTTCAAGGAAAAAAAAGGGGGGCAGAGAGAGAGAGGATGTTGGACTGAAGCAATGGTCTCATCCTGATGCTTAGCACATACGCTTTTCATCCAGAGATCTTTCATCAGAGAACATTATCATCTCCTTTAGAAAAGATGTAGTAGAATTCAAATCCATCCAAACTTTGCTAAACCCTAGGATTAGGAGTGAGATTTGTGTGGAAGTGACAAATCTCAGAAGCATGCCAGGATCTAATAGGAACAACGAGACTCAGTCAGCTAAACACGTTCTGCCGGGCCCTTGGCAAACTGTCCTCTGCCCTAGTGCACAGAGAGAAGTAGATTAGAGAATCAAAAGGGGTGTTTTACAGTATAAGAAGCTGGAGCTGGTTATAAGTATATTAGCATAACAAAAAGGAATGTACCAAGAAGGGAGAGCTGCCAAGGGGAGCGCCTGGTAATTGCAGGCTCGGGAAGAGCAAACAGGGCTCCTGCAGAGGCTGGGTGGGAGGGAGCGCAGCTAAAGCGTGCGAGGGTGTCCAGGGGGGTTAGGAGAAATAAAGAAACTCTTATTCTTTCTGGTTTGATCCTGTGCAGTTATGCAGAAGAACAAAAGAGCTCAGTCAGTACTGAGCAGGGGAAATATTTCTGCATTTCCAAAGTACTTGCTGTTTGGACAGGTGATGAAGAGAAAAGTATGTGTCTAAATTTACTCCTAGGAGCCACCAGTAGAGCAGCAACTCAATAGGCCTGTCAAAGTGTGTTCGCCTACTCCAGCTGGCTCGAGGAAAAGAAGTAAAGTTTAGTGCACCTCTTGCTGCCTGCAAATATATATGTCCCCGCCATATATCTCTTGAATACGCAGGCACTGAGCCGGATAGTGCCAGGATGGCACAGTGTCACCGAGCAGCAGCAGATTTGCCCAGTTCTTTAGCTTGCTTTTTAGTTCCACTTGCTGTGATTATTTATTTATCTATTCATTTATTTATTTATTTTCCAACCAATAGAACTGTTTTTACCATCCTTACTCTTCCATCCTAATAAATTAAACCGAAAGAGAGAAGGGAGAAATAAAGTACACATGACCACCATCCTGAGATGATAATTTGGAGCTGACCAGCAACTATCCCAGTATTCTATTGAGTGAGATTTATTTCATTTATTTCAGGACACTAAAAATGTTTTGTTCAAGCAAACATGTTTTTGTTTCAAAACTAAAGCTTTGGTATTGCATACAGTAGTTCCTTAATATAACAGAAAAGAGACACTTTCAAAAGTTCTCTCTTTCCACAATCATCTCTGTTTCAATTGCCAAATATGATCAGAATATAAGAAGTATTTTATTCTACTTGAAGCTGATTTTTTATTTGGAAAGAAATCTGACTGAAGAGGGGGAAACAACTGCCATGTTTAACTTCTCATAAGACTTGCCCAAGAGTTCAGGAAAAAAAACCACTTTATAACCACCATTTCAAAGCCTCTCCCTCCTACCTGGCCTGGGCCATTTTAAGCTCTCTGCAGCTGTTTCTAAGCTGTGGAAGCCAGAAGCATTTCCCAGCACTTCTGTGCAAATCTGTACCCTGACTCTCATCCTTGCTCCCTCAAGGCACATCCAGGAGGGATACCAGCTATGGGGGAGAATATGAGAAGCTGTGCCTGAGTACAAGCTAAGTTATGCAGCTCCAGGCTACATACTGTATTTGCAGAAGATGGCATGAGAATTGGTGGACTTAAGCTTGTCTAGGTGTCTGTAGCAGAAATAGCAGGAAAACCAGAGAGAAGACAGCAAGCAAAGAAGTAGACAGACCTGAAGAGAAGATGAGAGAAAGATAGAGGCCAAGAACTGCTAAAAGAGTTGTGACCACAAGGATGTCCTGCTCCTTGCTTCCACCTGAGCTCTGAGTGCCAGGATTCTGCTAAACAGAAAAGTTTGAAGATATCAGACTCCATTGTCCATTTCTCTCCAAGAAAAACATGACGAAAACAGAAAACCTCTGGCTGCCTCTATATGTCACACTGGAATAACAATGCGATGAGAACAACTGTCTCGTGAGGTTATTTATTGTGATAAAAGTGCCAAGTAGTGCAAAGAGGCTGACACACTCATTGATTGTGTTGTTAATGCAGCTCGTGCTGCTCAAACAACTCCCCATGCACTACTTCAAAAGTTACCTGGCCTTGCCACATGATCTCCAAGCAAGCAAGCCAAGGTTTTTAACAATATCTATTTTCCTGTATTTCACAGGTCAGTGCTTGTTTTAAACAAGCAATGTTCTCCCAAAAGATTTATTGTCAAAGGCAGCATAGAAAATATTTGTGCAAAACTAACAGTATTGCTTCTCCTTAGAAGGAACTCACCTCCATGCAACGTGCAAAAGAATTTTGCTTGGAAATATTCTTTTTATCCATGCAGGATCACGATCCCATTAGTCTTTGGAGCATTTCAATAGCACTTGCTCAGAAAAAGGTTTGTTCACTCATAAAACAGGCAACACCATGAAGCTAACTGCACTGACTCCAAGCAATACTTCACCAATGCAAACTCATGAACTGTTAGCAGCCAAATACGCTTAAGATTTATTCAAGCTAGAGAACTACTACCTACCAGTTCAGGTCATATTTCATCTCCTGATCCTTTTTAAATTATGTGCTTCCATAGTGCTCAGTAGCTTCCAAGTTGTGTACATGTTTCTTTAATGCAACAAGTCTGCAGTTGGCAATAACTTTGGGGGTTTTCTGGATATGAATGTCACGTTTCAGTTTATTCTGTGTTGCCCACTGTTGTTTCCAGCCAATGTCAGTCAAAACCCCTTACTATGTTTCTCCTGTAAGAGTGGAGCCATTCTTATGCAGACCTCTACCACTACAAACAATATAGCAAAAACAGTGCTAAAAAAAAGGGGGGAGGTGGGGAGAAGAGTCTGCTATAAATACTTTTATTGCTGGCATAGGTGATTTACTGCCCACTTAGTTAATCCCTATAAAATAGCACAGCTGAACGCCTTTAAGTTACATGCATACAGATGACTAATTAAATACACAGTTAAATAGCTTGACCTGGCACAATTCTGACCATTAAAATCATTAAAGAAATAGAGCTTGCAGTTCCCTTGAGGCAAAACCTTCCGATTAATAATTTTGGTCTCACAAGGGCTTGAGGCAGTTTGAACAGGGTACGTAGAAGCGACAGGGAGAGCCACGCAGCTATCTGATCCCTTGTCTTAGCCTGTGACCCCACATCCCTGCTCTGCTCCATGGAGACTCTGGTAGCAGGACAGAGGGGACACGAGCAGCAGGGCTAACAGAAGTTAGAACAAATTAACCAGACGTAGTCACTCATATTTTATGACAAAGCCTCGCTTAAATTAAGAACTTTTGGATGGGAGCCCTCTCTGCCAACAAGACCCATCCCACACTGATCCTGTATCTTGAGAGCCTGGCACTTACTAATTTCCCTTTTTTCTCAGGCTGTTTCAGACCATCCTTGTGTCTCCCCTACATTTCTGCCTCAAGAATAAGTTAGCCACGACGCAGACTGGGTGGAGGCTGACAGCCTTCTGCTCATGGAGAGTGGTCTGTGAGAATATAGGCCACGTGCAAGTGAATTTACCTACAGGCTACCAGTATGAGAATTGTGTTTTTTTTTTTTAACAAATGCTTCAAGACAAGCACAAACTCCCTCGTTCTCCTTCTTTCTCACAGCACATTCGTCATGCTCCCTCCCTTGAGGCTGATTAACGCGGCAGTTCTGCTGTGATGCTGATTTCTTGTGGTGCTCATGGGTGGCTTGAGCTACGTGAAGAGCTGCATTCTGGTGACAAGAAAGAGAGTTTGATTAAAACAGGAACATCCTTGAAAGGATGAGACATTCAAACCTGTGCTTTCATTAGAAAGTTTGCTCTGCATTTTCTACGCTCAAGAGTTTGCCACTTGTCCTCCTGTTTGCTGCTGTGTACTAGGCTAGAGCAGATAACTTGCTGCTACAAACCACAGCTCAGCCTTTAGGATGACTGTGCTCCTTTCAATAGATCTACTTCTTCAACAGAAGTACTATTTCAACAGAAGCAATTAAAAAGCTGTGCTATTATGGCAAGGTACCCACTTCTATCAAAGTTTCATTTAGCTTATCGTTCTGCTTGACTTTCTGGAGTAAATTTTTGAACAGGCAAGAGGATTTTTTTTTTACCTACTAAGAACATTTCTCTCTGAGAAATAACCTTATTAATTAGAAATGTTCTTGTGTCACACAGATTGTAAAACTGAACTGCCATGAAGTTTTTGACTTTTTCAGAGGACAGTAGATAAAGCTCTCTCACTTTTATGCACTAATTACCAGGGGAAAAGAATTATGACATATGTGAAAACATCACAAATAGTGAACTATACCATGTTTTCAGTGGTGATGTTGGCATTAATGGAGCCCAAAGCCAAAAATCTTAACAAAATTGTTGTAGCTACAGCGTAAGGTGCATGTGTACCCAGGAGAATGAAAATCTGATTTATGTTTACCAAACACAGCATGAAGTGATGTTTTGATTTTATATGAAGTTCACCTTTTTTTGCAAGCAACTTCATTTATCATAAGGCATTGTCTAGGAGTCTGATTGAAAGCTGCTTGCTGGGTTTCCCAGTAAACAGAATCCAGAGGCAAATATGAATGCACCGTTAGGTGCACATACTCCTATTCACCCATCTGCAAAGCTCAGGTGATGAAGTTGTAGGTGAATGTGCCATTGCGTACACATCTCAGCTGCTGACCAGAACATGAGGTATAGACATGCAGCTGATACTGTTCCATTGCAAATAATGGCAAGGAAGGGTTTTCATGGAAATTTGACTGACACAACCACACACAAAAAAACTGTCGAAACTAGAACTTCTTTTGTAGATATTGATACCTCTCACCCATTAGGCAGCAGTCAGCAAGTGTTTTGCTCTGCTTTCCTATTTCAGGAGCAGCTGATACTTTCTCTTTAGCCACGGGGTGTTGATCCCAACTATCTCTTTGACTGAGCCAAGCCTGCCTGGTCAATGGGCAAGATTTTCAAGGAGCCACCCTGTAATATTTAGAAATGATGCCTCCGATGAAGACAGCCCATCAAAGCATTTGCTTTGAGCGTGGGCAGAGCAGCAGCAGCTGCAGAGCCAGAGTCACCTGAGGCCAAAGCACTAGGCCTCTTACAGATCACGCGTAGCATTTTGAATTACATCCTAAAGGGAGCTGACATCCATTATAAAGTATGTGGAGCCTTTACACCTTTATGGCTCTCCCATTTTTTACAAGCATCCACTTACTCCTTTTAAGAGAAAACTCTGTCCTTGAAGTTCTGAGCACTGCAAAGCTGAAACATTTATTCCTGTCAGCTTTAACACTGCTCTGGTAGCTCCAGAGACCGTTTCTTTTTCCTAAACATGCTTGGTTTTTCCTGTGCAGCATAATAAAAGGGGCTTTGGAGAAAATATTTACCTCCGAGGCAGTCTGGGTTAATATGAATACTGGATAAGTTGAGAATGATGAGGCAGAAAAGCTTTCACCAAGATCACAAGGGACACAAGCTCACCAGAAAACAACCAGCTAGAACTGACATTGATCATCTTTTCATCTCTTCTCCTCTTCCTCCCGTCCTCAGAAACCGGCGAGCTCTTGTGACTCCCCACAGAGCTAATTTGGCGAGCCAGGCAGGAGCATGCGGGCAGCTCCCTCTGAAGGGCCATGCCTCTGCACGAGACGTTCCTGGGTGACTAAGGCATGAAAGCATCAGCTTGCAGCTCCGCACGTGGTCAAGGACGATGCTGCTCACGCACTGTTTAAGTCTTCACCTAGCAGGTAAGAAAATGCAAGGGAAATAATAACAGCTTCTTAATGTGATTTATTTGTTCCTAATCCCACTCTGACAACTATGGTATCTTCTCCAAGTTTTTACCCCGTGTGTGTGTGTAAATATATATACATATATATATATATATTTCCTTGCTACCTATCTGACTTGCCTTGTAATAACACTGACACTGTCAGTGTAATAACATTGACAGTGCTCCTTGTTTCTGGGAACTTTGCCCTCCCGTGGATACAACATCCTATCTCCCTTTTATGAATGGAAATTAAGGATCAGGTGAGAAGTTTTTCCAAGGCCACACAGAGCACTGGAGCAGAGCTGCAGAAGACCTCAGTATCTGCAGGTAGAATCTATCCTTTGCACCTTTCCAGGAGAAATAGTGATATGGTTGCCTGGCCAGGAAGCAGGAGCAATATCACACAAATTTGTCTGACCAATCATCACATTTATATGTCACATTATTAGCGCATACCTCACCAAATGGCAGAGACTTTTTTGCTGAGAAGTCTTGTGATTCACTGAGTTGATATTCACCTTTCTTTTCACTGGGATGCTTAAATATATATATATATATAAATAAATCATATTCATGGGGATACTCACAAGAAGTTGATGAACAGCATTCAATAAATATTTGCAGGGGTATTTGCACCAAAATTGCCCTTCTGTCTGTTGTTTAAGTTGTAAATTGATTGAACACTTATGAATATTAGCTGGTAATCTGTGAATGTAAAATAGGTTTATGTAAGATGCTCACCATCTGATCAGGAACTGGACACAATGCCTCGCAACAAAGATGAGAAGAGATGAATATTGAATTTTCCTATTTATTTGGCCCTTAGTGTTTATATTTTTTTGCACGTGCATCTCATGGAATGCAGAACATAAATAACCCCATAAAAACGTGACTTCATGGGGGCAATCTCCAAACAGAAATTAGACTGCATTTTAAGTAAGTTGTGTCTAGTTGCACAACAGATAGTTTCCTTACCTCTAATAAAAACTGGCCAACAGAGATCAAATAGCACCTATGATATTCATTTGTGAATCCAGTCTACAAATAATATTCTTGAAACCTTTGGAAGTAAATTCCAATACTTTCAAAGAAATCACAGTTGACTCCAGGATAATGTTTGAGCAGAAAATGAGACAAAATGGGCTGAATAAGATATTCTCAGTGAATTGTCCCTTTGTCTCTAAAATTTGATAACAATCTTCTTGGGGAAGTACCTTTTTAAATGGATAACGTGCCATTACATTTCAGGGGAAAAAAAAAAGGTCTATTAAACTTCTATTAATGAAGCATTCTGAATTATCGCTAGTGTAAAACTTTATTTAATGGATATGTCAAGGAAAAAGCAGGAAAGAGTACTGGAAAAACCTGTTTTGTATGACTTGCATGTCACCTTTAATTTCCCTCTATCCCTCCGCACTGACCCACAGTGAAACTCCTGCATTACTGGTTCCACATTTGAGTTAGTTCCAACTCACAATTTTTATTGGATGGTTTTGGTTTTCCCCGTTCCCATAATTTTGATGATTACACTCCCTGGCAATTCCTTTGAGCTTTGTTTGTAGTCTTTTCTGGCTTGTGGATAACACACACTGGAGTATTTATATTGTCCTTTTATTTTCCTACAACCTAAGTTTTTGTTTCGTCTCATGGGCAAAAGCAGGAGGAACAAACAATGCCATAACTCCTTGCAGTATATTTTGAAATTATTGCCATAAAGTGTCAACTCCATTTTAAAATCCAGAATTTAAGCATACATTAGGTTGCACGCAGACTGAAAAATAGAATAGAGTGAACAGCTTATTTGAAGTGGTGCTTCTCCAGCCTAAGCATCCACTGGCAGGCAGTTCCGTAGGGCGGGAAGAGCAGCCTTGTCCTGTCACGATCTTTCACCTCCTTGTGAGATGTGGCACCAGGAAAAGGAAGGAGCGAAGCTGCTAATCTAGACCATAAAGTAATATTCAAAATTGTTAAATTATTATGTGTCTGGGACAGAGATCTGCTATTGACGATACACTTCCTGGTTGGTAATTTATGGTGGCAGTGCGGCTAGCATAGCCTTCATGTGACCGATGTCACTGTGAACAGTTGTGGACAAGTCATGGGAAGATAGTTAGACAGGAGCTGCAGCAGTGGGTCACAACTCTGGTTTGTTCCCACACTCGGACACCCAGCCCAAAGACATCCTCAAGGGAGAGGATGGATAAAGCTTGTTTGCAGAGAGGTGACCCACCACAGGAGGGTGTCACCAGAGAACATTTCATACCACCTAGTTGACTACAAAAGAGCAGGTTGGTTTTGCTCCCGTGTTAGTGACTCTAAGATGGGAAGCTGGGGGCAGAAAAGAGGGATTTGCAGCTCGTTTCCTCTATTCATTTCATCCTCTAGCCCATAGCTGCAGCATTTCTTGCGCCCTAGTCCCAGTAGGTTCTTGCAGCAGGGTTTCCAAAGCCATTTGGTTACTGGAGTTTGCTATTCCGGTGTCTCAGCTAAATCCTCATCCAGGACGAGGCTGCAGATTCTTCCTCTGAATAACGCAGCTAAATGGGGAGCCGCTTTTAATGCAGCAAGAGTGATGACGGGTGTGATGTGGGAGGAAGCAGTTATATATGTTGATTCTCCTAAACCAGACCAAAAGGACAAGCTGTTCAAGCCAATACAGCTCTCATCTATAATGAGACCAATTATATCTGAAGCTCCCTAGGCACTGACAGAACGGGAACATTTACAACCCTGCGTCTCCTCGGTTCGAATTAGCCAAGGCGGACAGAGCGCCTGCGGCTGCCTTTCCTCTCCCCGTGCTGAACCGCTCACAACGCAGCCACTCGCCGCTGCTGCACGGCTTGCAGAAGTAAGTGTGCCAGCGCCCGGCAGAGCTCCCGGTCCCCGGCTCCTTCCACACGCACACAACTGCACACCGCAGCGCGGCTGACGCAGCAGGGACGAGCAGCGCTGTCCTCGCCGCCGCCGGGCCTGGCCGCCCCAGCCCCGCTGCTCGCTGCCCTCGCTCCTCCTCTGAGGCCTCTGCTGCCTTTCCCACCTTGCTGCCTTTCCCACCTTTCTCTCTTCGGGAGCTGTCTCACAGGTTGCTCTGCTCAGGCTTGCCTCAGGCTTACCTCTGACATCTCCTTGTAAACTCCATCACTCTTGCAGCCCAGGCACCTACCATGCAGCAGCCCAGCATTTGCTCTGCTCATCAGCTGCTGCCTCCTAAGCTCATGGCATCTTATCAGAGCACAGACAAGACTGCAAGTTTTTCCCTCCAGTACCTATCTTTTAAGAAATGTAGCTGTTTTTTTTAAATGACTGTTGACTTGTCTGCCAGCCCATAGCTCTATAAAAATATTGCCTCTCCTCTACAAAAAATATCACCTCTCTTCTTCTCCTTCTTCTGGATCACATTTTCTTTTAACCCAAATTCAGTACCTCAGCACAATTGCTGGAAATACAAACATGGGACCTGGGCATCCAGCACTGTTTACAGCATAGGAAGAGCAAAAGAGGGGACAGAAGGCAGAAGGATGTGGGTAGGAAAGCCAGAGAATTGCTGCTGAGAATTTGCTGTGCTCATCACACCTAAGTGAGGGCCCATAGAAGCCTGTATCACTTGTCATGCTTTCCCTATAGCCCATGCAACCTGTGTCCATCTGGCACAGCACTTACAGTGCGTGGCTTGAATGCTGTCACCTCAACTTTGCTGACTGTATTCAAGGAAGAACTGAGTCAAGGAGCCTCTTGGGCATTAAAAAAAAAAAGAGAAAGGGGAGGAGAAGAAGAATTTGCAGTGACAATGTAACTTCTTCAGAGTCTTCATCTCCTTCCTCTCTTCCCCTCCCACAACCTAGTCCTCTATAAGGTTTTCCAAAAAAAATCAGGTATTTTTTGTCCCCAGCAGCCCAGATCTCCAGACACAGCACTCAATGTTTTGGATGATCTCATAGCAGTCTCCAGAGCAAATGATAATTGCTGCAGATTTTGCCATTATTTTTTTCTAGAATAATTCCCTTGTTTTTCAGCACCCTGATAATCAGCTTATGGCTTTTAAGCAACCTGAGGACTTCAGTAATTCCACCTCCTCTCACGTTTCCTTCCCAGGTTGCAGCTCCGTTGGCAAAAGGGCAGAGCCCTTTTTCTATCCCCATTTAGGGCATCCTGCCCCTTTCCATCCTACCCAGCTGCAAGTAGAGAGTACAAAACTGGTAGCAGGAAATTTGGGTGGACATCTCTTTGCTCCAGGATAGACACAGACACAAACTGACTGTTGTACTTCAAAGCTACTTTTCAAAATGTGAAATTATTATGATTATTTATATAGCAGGTTTTTTTTTTTTTTTTTTTTTTAGTTTTAATTTTAATTAACTCATAGAGCACTAAGTATTGCTGGTGATTGTTAACATCTAAGAAGATCTGAATGGAGAGAAGAGGCAGTTGGCCTCCACTGAGGGTGAATTCACTGTTTTCTTTATGTAGAAAGATAAAGAACCAAGTCATAGATCTCCCACCTCTGCAAGAATGCTGGTATAAATCTAAGATGAGACATGATAAATATGCCAGTTGCTCCTACTTGTCAGTCCATGAGCACATCAAAACTTCAGAAAAAGTGAAGAACCTATAATAAAACCTTGCTCAAGCTATGTAAGATTCCAAGAGCCTTGTTTTCTGAGACGAGAAGGATACGTTTATACATTCCAATTGCATTGATTCAGTTATCAATTTCACTAATTAGTGAAATAATTTTAATGTACCCCAAAATGTGCATTATTCAATCAATGTCAAATGAGGCTGTCAGAGAAACTCTTCTATTTCATTGACACATTAATGATACCTTTCCAGATTGCTACAATTTTGATTGAAATTCTTTTTAGAATTGAAAGTTTTTCAAAATTGAAATTTCCAAGAACCTTGTTTGTTTGATATTTATTACAATAATAGAAATCTTGGATCAGACCAATAAAACTTCCCTCTCTCATATTTCTTCAGCCACAAGCAATGAAGGACCAAAAAAGTATTGATCATAGGAAACTGATTGGAGAGTTATGCTGGGGAATAAGGCATCTCCTTAAATATGTTACAGTGTAAATAGGAGCACTGGGTGAACCATTGATTTTTGGTTCATTGGTCAAACTAGAAAACAAATTACATCTGACTTGACCCAAAAGATATTTATATTTTTTTCCTGGTGGAACGAGCTGAAATTAACATTTAAAAGAATGCTTTCTCTTGGGCAAAACAATGGCTTTGAAATTGAGCATGTTAACATTTTTGCGGTTTACTTGAACTTTTAACAGTCAACAGGAAGCGGGAGATCAGAGTTTTCTTCGGGGTAGATCTATCCAGTGGGAGAATGTAGCTGGGTGCTTTTGCCTCAGTTCTGGCTGCGTCTGCCCTGTTGTGCCACACAGGCTCTGCTTTCCCACATAAATCACACATATTTTTCCCTATAGTTTCACTTAATAAACAAATTAATTTGTCATTCTTTTTTTTTTTTTCCATATGAATTTCTATTTATTCATTAGCTCAAACATAGTGTTTTTTTAAAGGTAGGAGAAAGCTTTCCAGTGTTCATGTGCTAAAATCGTGCAAGGGAGGCAAGCTATGCAAGCATTTTGACATCAAGGGGTCAACTGCACTCAGGAATATAGTATCAGAAGAAAATGGAGATTAAACACTGCAAAAAAAACGTATCTGTAGATTATGGCAAGCTTGGTCCCTTGGGTCAAATAAGAGTGGGTTACAACACTCCCAGCATAGCACAGGGAATAGTTAGGAATTTGCAGAAAGATGGGATAGAATATGTAGATCTTTGACATTTCACATCTATGTGATGCTATGAAATTCTTCTCTGGAACTGTTTAATAAACCAGAATTAATATCGCTCTTTCCCATGAAAATGCAAGAGCGTTTTCCTTGCTAATGTTGTCTGGAAATGTTTCCTCTGAACCACAGGAGATAGCAAAAGCAGAAACTTTAGCCATATCATTTAGAAAGTATAAAAAGTCAATAACTTCTTAGTTTTTTACCATGTGTCAAAGATATCTGAGGCTGTTCCTCAAAATAGCTTGCCTGTGTACTTTGTAACACATGCTGGAATTTCCCTTCTCCTCCTCCACCCTCACTTCATCTCTATATTCAAACACCGATGAGCACAATCTGTACAAAATTGTGATATTATAGTAAAACCACAGATAATTCCATTCTCTGATTAAAAATACATTCAATTATCTTGAGGTGTATGTTGCCCCCATTTGTTATAGCCTGTTGTTACAGCATTTTATAGTCTTTCTAGACAAACTCTTTTTCCAAAGTGCACTATAAGGCAAAGTCATGCTGCTGAATAGTATCACCCATTGATTTAATTACTTCAAGGAACCTTTTAAAAATCCCCCATTCCAACACTCAGAGGATTTTCTTCAGTCTTCACTGAGCCTTGAAGCCAGAGATGTGCAAATGACATAGATGTCAGAAAACCAGAACTTTTCTTTGACTGTAAGCATTGAACATTCACTTTAATATTTACTGTATTATTGCTATTCATATTTTACTAATTAATCCTAAACTTCTCACAAACTAGGAAAAATCATGTCTTTGACTGTGTTCGACTAGGGTCTTGCCTGTTCATTCTTGCAGTCACAAACTTTTGGGATTTCCTTTCTCCAGATACTGACCACCTTTTTTACCTGGTTGCTATTTAATAGATTATTCAAGGGTCATCTGCTGTTGCCAGTCCCCATCTCCAAATAAGGTCCGTTTCTTCAATCTGTGCCTTGCACTGCAGTTGATAATACTCTCTAATCACGTAGGCATTAATCAATCAGGCTCAAGGGTTAGTTGTAAACTCACTTGCCTATATCTATAAATGACTAATGGGATTTGAAATACACAGTTCATATACATCTTTCCTTAAATGTCACTATCACCCGCATTTTGGCCATCTAGGAACATGACTTTTTTTCTTTTTCCTCCTTGTGGATGGCTCCGTGTCTCTTTTGATGAAGGTGGCCTTTGATGCAGCAGCAGAGCCACACACACTGGTCTGCTCCCACTGCCAGCTTCTCTGATGTTATGAAGGTCACTGGACCTGGAAGAGTGGCACCAGCTAAGTCAAAATTAGCAGGTTTCTGAGATGTAGCTAGTGATACCAACAGCAAAACTCACGTTGCCTTCGTGACCTGTAGTTTGAGCTGCACTGTATACTTAAAAGATAAGAGCTAAGTAGTCAATGTATTCCCTGAGTCTTAGTCTATCTTCTTGAAGGATTTACAGTAAAGCTACCACTTATTGCCAATATTGATTGACTGTTTTGATACTGATACCCACTTAAGACCAGCTGCTGCATTCACATCAGCTGTCTGTCACAAGACACCGGGAAAAAAATGTCAGTCTCTGTCAACCTGGGCTGGATGGTAACCAATAACCTAAATGTAGAAAATCGCGTGTTCTGACTACTTATCCACTGTGCTGCCCAGGTCCTCAAAATAGCTTCTAAATGAGCTGGGTGTTTAATAATACACCATTTCGCTTGAGTGTTTGACTGTGCAAGGGGACCTGTGCCAATGAACTTAGGCATTTATTAAAAAATTTCCCATGCAACTTTTAAATAGAAAATGAGAAGGGAGAGAAGGGAAAAAGCCTGTCAGTCTGTCAGACCACCTGACTTTGCAGCCCTGCTGTGCTGTCTTCTGGCCTTAGGCCAGCAATCAACACATGAAGTTTTTCTACATTTTTTTTCTATTGTATATAGTTTTAAATATATATCCATATAGTATTATACATCTCTTTTGTATTTTCTAAACCGTGAAGCTACAATTTACTCTATCATATCTCCATGCATCTTCCTTCTGGAAAGTAGTTGCTAAAATACAGGGTATTATGTGTCCATTATTCATACTAAAAAAAAATCATTCCTTTACATGAAACAAAGAGAGAAACTCTTTCAGTCTAAGCAAGCTATGTAGGCAGCTTTATTCAATGCTGCAGTGATCAAAAATGGTGGATAGATTTACATATAAGCTGGGAACTTTAGTTTCCTTTTAAAGCCAACTGGGATTTTCAGAAGAACATGGGGGTAACCTAGGAACACCAGCTGACAAGACCAATATCCTAGGAAGACAAATGAAAAACCAAACAAAACAAAAAACAAGTATCCGGCATATCAGGCTTAACGGGTTTAATAGAAAGCAATTGGTACAAATAGATTGAAAGTGAACTTTACATGTCTTTGCCTGCTAACAGTCTAGCACTGAAGGTTTAATCAATGAACATTGTTCATCTTCTAGAAGGAAAAAAAAAGAAAATTAGCTATGTTGTTGGAGTGAGCTTTCCAAACATATTCAGTCATGGCACAGCTTCTAAGAGTAATCTTTTTAAGAAAAAAATCCAAAATTCTACAAACCCTATTAAACAATATCCGAACTTTTTATGAATAAGAAGGCAACACTAGAAAACTTTCCACAGTTTCTTATGATAATTTTTTTTCCATCTCCTTCTAACAGAATTTAGGGTAAGAACAGTTTTAAAATATCTTTGGTGAAGTTGTGATTTAACAGAAAATCTTCCTTTATCTGAATATTCATGTTCACAAGGTGATTTTTTTCACTGTGGCTACCAGCTCCCCACCATGTACTTGTTCCTCATAGTGCCTACACCCTTCTCCAATACCCAGTGAAGCACTACACTAAAAAGCTCTTTTAAGACACTGTGCAGCATATCTGGATCATGCTGTTTAATATTTTAGTCAGTGTTCTCCTCTAGTTTGAATAAGTGTCATTTTTAGTAGGGAAAAAAAAATCAAGTTCCCCCTTAGGTCTGTTGCTGTCTACCAGTGAAGTCAGAATGTGCATTGGATTCAGCTACCTGAGTTTTTATGATCTCTGATGAGAGAGAGCTTTAAAAGCTCAGTCAGATACTTTACTCTTTAGGTATTTTATTTTCCTTTCCAGTTCATTCACTTTTACAATTTTTATGTATTTAGGCTACCATTCGCAGAGTTTTGGGAACTATCTCTAACAACACAACCACCACTCCTGATGGTATCTTCCTGCAGTAACTTCACTGCTAAAGAGTCACCTCAGCATGAAAGGCTGCATTTGGTACAAACTACTGGGCAACTGATTGAGTTGCTTAGAAATGCTCTATGATACCAAGCAAGAGCATCAAAATTGCCATTGGATATGAAATTGGGGAAAAGTAAAGGAGCAGAAATGCTGCATCAAAGCTTATTGTCATAACACTTAACTGGGAATGCAAACACAGCTTGCACGAAAGCTTTGAATGTTGTTGATGTGGTCCTGTGTTTACATACCAGTGGTTTGTTATGAATCTTCTCCCAGAGAAAAGCAAAATAAAATCCCTAGCATCGTTACCTTAAAATAGCTTTTTATTGTTCTTGAAAGTGAATGTGAGTCTTAAATTCCCTGCTACCATATAGAATGATCCCGCTTTCCTGACCTTCCCCAGCAATTAGAAAAAGTAATAAATTATCTCACAAATATTACAGGGTACCCCGGGAAGACCTTAAATTTGGATTTCTACTGCCTTTGTAAAAAGAGCATCTCCTATTTTGGGGACTTCATAATATGAGGCATAGATAAAGCATGTGCACTAGCATCAACAGAAAATCTTTTAAGTATCCTGCTCTACGTAGAAATTTTCACCCCACTGATCTCCATGATCTGTATTAAATTCAGACTTAGTCATATCTCCTCCAAGATGCTGCACAGCTTCTTTCCTCCTCCCTTCTCCACTACCCATTCCCTTCCTAAATCTTCCATTGCTCATTTTAACTCACGTGGCCTTCGGCTGTAGCATTAAGGATCTGTGGTTACCCGGAGAGTTTATCTCCATGAGCCATTTACTGAACTAAGAGGTGTCTAGAGGATGCAGTGAGGATGCAGTGCTCTCTCAAACCTATTTAGCTCAAAGAAGCACTTGGCAGTTCAGAATCTCTGTTCCTGCTATTGCTAATTCCACGAATCACCATGAGGCAGAGGCTCTTCCAAGATCTGAGAAATCATAGCTTGTCATCCCTAGAAGACAGAGCCTGAAGTTGTGGAATCAGCCCTCTGAGCACTATTTATGCTTCTTCCAGTCTTCAACAGGCCTCTACAAAACAAGGAGTAACTCTATTCAGTGCCATGGAGGGAATGCTGCTCTTCACTGGCACATGCATGGAAAAATACCTAAATCCTCTGGCGATCTATTGCCAGATATCCACTGTGCATATCTATTCAAATGTGCAACCAAGAGGAAAAACTTCCAGAAATGTGATAGCAAATATGTTGACTGAACATAAGTATAATAAATTTAACATCTCCAAAACACTCTACATGAAGCATTATAACATTTTCCATTAATCTGCCTCTTCCTAGATGCCCAGGAGAGGAGGTGGGTTTTGCAGACCATCCAGAAATCCATAATCTGGGAAACCACCCGGGAAGACTGAGCGTAAGGTCAATGACCAAGTGTAGTGGTCCTTATCACAGCCCTCATCTCTCTCATCCAGGAAGACTTTATCTTGAGCCTTTAGCTGGCCACGTTATCCATTGTTCCAGGCCATCCCTTGTATTCCTTTCTTTCCTGGGCTGCAGAGGAGCTGCTGCACACTGCAATGGAATCAGAGTGCAATGGAGTTATGCAGCAATTCCTTTGAACTCTTGAGTGCTCCCGTGTCCACTAATACAGATGTAGAAACGCAGCTATAGACACAGAGTCTTAAATAACCTGGCCCCAGGACACTCAAAGGTATACAAGTTAAAACTGACCCACTCAAACCTCCTTGTGGTTTTGCACTTCACTGAGAGATACCCAATACAGCAGGGGAGAGATACACCTAGGGACAACATCTGTGTCAGGGGCTTGCTGTCTGAATAAACTCTCAGCAGCTCCATGGTTCTTGTGCCTCTCAGCACAGTCCCCCTGAGCACAGATAGGCAACCTGAAATCCCAAGGAATCCCGGGTTTGGTTGGGACTGTGAACAAAGGTAGAGCAAATTTTCAAAAAAAAAAAAAAACTCAGAAAAAGACCACACATGGTCAGATCTGCAATATCTGTAAACCAATAGTATGTATTTATCCTAAGACAGAGAAGGAATACTAGAATGCCTTAAATCTGTGCAAGGCAGCCATGCTAATATAGACTCTCTGGTCTTCCTTTTTGGCTCCTGGTCTGCTGTAGCTGTTAGAGCTTCCGAACTGCATGGACATAGATGTTTGGATTTAACTTTAGAGAAGGGCTGTCAGAATCATAAGATATTTCAGAGTTTGACAGCCTGCACAATTCACGTCAGAAATTTCTTTTTCTGTACAGTAGTTGCTAACAGGAACATAACAGCCTCCTACTGTTTTTGTGCATGTTTAGTCTCTGAACGGCACGAAGACATTGATGAGTGATGAATAGAAGACCCTTTTTTACTCCTCTGAAACTCCACTAGTGTACTTTAACTTTAAATTATGGGGCAGATTTTTCCCTGTCTGATATCCTGTGGTTAGTGAACCTGCACGTAGGATGCAAGGTAGATGGAAGAGAAGCTGGTCAGAAGCTGGATCTCAGCATTTTCCATGCTACCAGTTCATTAACAATGCCAAGAGCATGAAATCAAATTATTGCAGCTTGATTCTTTTTTCTCCATCTAAAATTGTCAGTTACTTAAAAATAGATTTAAGTGCATTTGTCCAAGACCAGATGGGCTCAGACATCTTCAGACTGAGGATACATGATGTAAATGTAGCCAAGGTCATATAAGAGAGACTTATTTGGCAGAACCATTCACAGTCCTTGCCTAGGCCGTACAACTTCATCTATGTACATCATGCTTTCTCAGTTGGACGAAGCAGGTTTTTTTGCATCTTATTAGTATTTTCTCATTTATTATCTTTAAGATTTAGCTAGTCACACGTTTGAAAAAAAGGAAAAAACAAGCCTTCTGAAACATACTCTATAGAACCCTCTCATGGTCATTTACTTGCAAGAATGGATCCAGAGATGACAATAATTCTCCAATCTACCTAAGTTGCTATAGGCGTTATGAAACCTCCACAGTTTTGATATCTAAGCAGTAATTAGGAGACCAACCACTGCAGTCTGGTCAGGGATGCAGTGGCAAAGCCCTGTGGGTTAACTTGTCTGCAACCCTTCTGAAGAGACAAAAGATTTCTCTCTCCAGGAGGGGGCATCCAGTAATATTGAAAAGAATCATGTTCTTCAGAAGTCTTTTGACAAGAAAAAAAAATCAGCATGATTTCTTTGACAAGAAAAAAAAATCAGCATAAAACTAAGGCATATACAAAATTGCAAGAGGTAAAAGGCAGCTATTTGCAACAGCCTGCTTTTGTATTAAATTTCTGGATATTTGTCCTTCTTTTCCCTGCCTAAACCAACTGTGTTCTTACCATAGAAGCGAACATTTTTTGTAACTGCATGACACTCTGAATTAAGCAAAAAATAGGAAAGTAAGCTTTTCAATTGTTTTTGCTTTTTTTTTCCCCATTGAAGAGTATAAAATAACCTAGACCTATTGGGTTAATACTTTTTATAAAATTCTCTGAATGATTTGCTAATAGCAATTACAAGCACATTGAAAAGTAGAAGTGGCTGCATCCAAACCATGAAGCTCAAAAGTCTCTATTGGGATATCTGTAATCTATTCCTTTGTGCATCACTCTGGAAAAAAAAAATGCCTAAGTGTTTTTGGGGGCAACCTGGCAATATGCTGTAGTTTTGGACCTCCACATTTTTTTAGTGAGTGTGATGAATGCTGGTGGCAGATTAGTATCTCTAAAGCCTGCTCTGATGTTCCTTACATTCCCTGGAAATGTGGTGCCTAAGGCCTTGGCAGTTGTGTAAGCCACACTCCCCCAGGGAGCACTAACATGCCAGAGCTGCAGGAGCTGGACTGGGAGGAAGGCTCTCACCAACCGCCTGCGTTGGCAGGGCTGAGGTTAACAGCATTTGCTTCTACCTCCAGGCTGTAACCAAGCAAGGCAGTGTGGCCCGTGTTGTGACGTGGCTATTTTTCTGCTTTTACCACAGGAATGCAGGACCAAAGGCGTTTGTTTTGCTAGTGAAACTTCCTTGATTTCCAATAATTAGGTGCAGAAACAGAAGCAAAATGATAGAAATGGAGGTTTGCTTGCTTTGTGTTGCACGGGTTTCTGGAGCTTTTGTTGTAAGCATTGTAGGAGATCATGAAAAGTCCCAGTTCTGGAAAAGAAAGATAAATCAAACCACTGTACCTAATCACTTTCCCTTACCAGTCTTGCCTATGTCTTTTCTTTCTCAGGACTGACATCCTGCAAGATGTTCTTTAAGTGCCACGGTGTTCCGTGCTGGCCACAGTAGCCCAGATGTGTGACACGAGGTATGGCAGCAGCCCAGGCATTGGGCAGTGCTGCCCAGCCCTCCCCAGGCCCAAGGGTACCATTTGGAAAAGAAACACCAATGCTCTGATGGACCCTTGGGGGCCTCCAATACAAATCAACGATCTGAATCCCGTCACGTTCCACTGGGACCGTGCTCCCGGCCTTAGGAGGAAGGGATCATCTGTGCGGAGTTTGTTTGTTTGTTTTGTGGGCTGTTTTGTTCCAAGTTTTTTTGTTTGTTTGCTTGTTTTTTTGCAATGATTTCACAAGCAGGCTTTTTCAAACCGAGATGGCATGATAAGGCACGGCTGCACGTCAGCTGCAGACTTTAAGCCCTTCTCCCCGTGCCCCAGCTGCCCTCGGCCAGGGCAGGAGGGAAGGAGGGCATCCTCGCTGCCCCTTTCTGTGGGCACCGAGCCAGCTCCTCACCCAGAGCAGCCACATTTCCCTCGTGTTTCATCATCTCCATCCAGCTATGATTTTCAGTTATATGGATCAGTGTAACAGTGCAGTTAATCATCTCAGTGCCAAGCGAGCTCTCCTGGCCATTTCAACTCCCTATTGCGCCATAGCCCCAAAGAAGAATAAAAAGAGCCTCTTTTGAAGAAGATACCACGTGGGTAGTGTACAGATGGAAATGCAACACTGCTAAGGGCATGCAAAAGATGGGACCCATACATGCTGTAGGTTAAATGACTTACAGGCATGTCATGGTCTCTAGGAAGCATCAGACTCTCAAAGAGCCAAGTGAGTGTGCTGCAAGTAGCTACCATGGTGGTGGATTGTTAATGGAAGGAGAAATTGGAAAATCCTGCTGTATGTTTCTCAGTGTGTATCTACAGGCTAGATTCTCTTCAGGAAATTTTCTCAAGCTGGCTGCAATCTAGCAGACATTGGCTTGCCATGACCACCCAAACCTTCTCTGATGGTACAAGGAGTCTCACGCAGAAGCATCAGGCCGAGGTGAGCATTGAAGAAGAATGGGAACCACTAAGCCAGTTTAAAATATGCAGGAAATATTTCAAGAAGTGCCCGAAGTGAGATTTACAGTCACCATCCATTCAAATATATGTATAACAATTCATACAGTGTCATACATTAGAAACTGGCATTTTTTTCAACAGAGATCAGTCTGCTTTCGCTCAAAACCTGTGCACTGCTTATGATCACATGGTATCTCATAAACACCTCATTCCAGCATGAGCTCTGGATGTTGGAAATGATGCATTAAACCTAATTTCACAGTATTCGGCAATATCGAAGAGAGTTTTATTTGATTTTTTGTTGCTGATTTTTCACATGTTAATAGGGCTGAGTGTGAACAGACATGTCAGCGCATAGGGTATGTATGTATATATAATGACATGGGGCCCTAAACAGGTTTTGAAATGTTTAGAAAAGACCTAAAAGCTCGATGGTTCTCTTTCAAACCTGTGTAATTTTCTTTTTTATTTAGAGGTCATGTTCTAGTTCAATCCCAATCATAATCAATCAGCATAAGCCCCAGATAAGGATTGCCTGACAGCTGGATATTAGAAGAAAGCTCTTCTTCATGCATGTTTTAAAAACTACACTATTAATCTTGCCATAAAATCTCAGTTAAATGATTGTGGAATATTACATCAAAGTTATCCAGTCATCAGCAATGTGGCTTATTTTCTGACAAGTACAACTTTGTCATTTTTATCTGATGGTCATCACAACTTCACACAAAAATAGCTCTCTCTTTTTTTTTTCTCAGCTCCTTTTTCCCCCAGCTTGACTACAGTACAGATTTGTATTCTTGGCATTCTCACCCTGTTTGATGAGTTTTAGGAAAGTCCTATTGTTGTTTTGTCCCCAGAAGCAAAGCAAACACTGGCCTAAACTGATAACAACACAATTTAGTTGTCCTATAAACAGTCATTTTAACTTCATGATATGTGGCTGCTGCTTCAACATTCAAGCAATGGAAATGACATCATTATCAGACAACTCTAGATGATGAAAAATGGCTTACATTAAAGAACACTCTGAACCCAAGAAATCTTCAGCTATCAGTCATCACCATTATAATGTACTTGCCTCTATCTGCAAATATAGACCTAAGATGAGGATGAACTCGCAAGGGAAAGAAACACACTTTCCAAGGTGTGTTTGTATAATTAAGCAGAAACATTACCCCAGGGACTGTGCAGTTCTGAGGAGGATCTTTGCATAGAAGCCTACAAAAACCTGAGACCTAAGAGCTTTCAGATGTGCAAGAAGTGTAACCACCTCCATGCAAAATGCTTGTAGATGTGCACTGTGGCTGTTAAAATAGAAACTAGGGTGATTCTTTTTAGAATAAAATGTACTTTTTTATGGCCAATTTCCCCTGTGGGTTTTTGTCTGCTGTAAACAGTAGTTTGCAGTGGTGCTGTACAAAAGAAATATATTCTCTCTAGTATGTGTTGTTATGAGGGCAACACCAAAGCTTTATATGTGCAAGAATGTAAGATCTCTGAAAGACAGAAACTCAAAAGAGTTCTTCCAAAAGGCAGGAGCTGCAGGGAGCTTGCATGAGTCTTGTTAGGATTACACCACAATTCCCTGTGAGCCAAAGAACTACCATGGAACAAGGAGATATATAAAGCAAGGAAAGCAAACTGAAAAGGAAAGCTGCTTCAGGAGATGCTGCATCAGTCTGGAGCAGAACAAGGTGATTTCTGAGTACTGAGAGCAAAACAATTACAGAAAGCAACATCTAGAGGTACAGAAACCTGTCTAAAAACAACTGTGGTACTACCTATTCTGTAAATCTGTAGCTTCCCATCTGTTTCCAACTGCGACTGATACGGGTAGTGTTAAAGACCACTTAGAGAGAAGGTTTGTCTGGAGTATATCCAGATCAGCCACATCTCAGGAATGTGGGAAGCCCTGGAAAGGCAGTCTGTTCTTGGGAATTTTAAATCAACACCTCAACACTAGTAAGGAAGAATTTGTCTTTGGAAAACTTTGGAAAACTCAAGTTAACTCGTGCTTCCAGATTTTCAAAAAGATTTAACTGCTACCTATATCCAAGCATCTGCTAGAAAAGAAATAAATATGCTGTCAGGTTTCCTCACTCCAGAGCTTGGTTTTTCCTCCACCTGCCTCGAGTCTGCTCTCCTTGCTGCACTGATGCCATGGGAGCAGGATGGTCTCCAGAGTGTGCCCAGCTTCTGCATTGAGCCTCCTGCATGCACAGAGGATGTTGGAACATGCTTGTGCTCTTAGCAATAGGAGGTTGTGTGCACCCTTTCCTCCTTTTGGTCCACTTTTACATGGAAAAAAAAAAAAACAAAGTTGGAGTCTCCATCATGTCTAAATGGCATTATTGTGCAGGTAACCCATGAAACTCAGTGATTCAAGCAGCACTGGACATCGTTTCAGTAAATCAGCAAGATTTCTTTAGTCAAAATGAATGGTCTGTGACCTTTTCAACAGAAGTGTCATTAACATATTAAACTAAAAAAATCCAAATAGTGTATACTTCAGAACAAATGTTGTTTCAAATGTTGTCATATAGAAACAATTTAGAAATTTCAAAAGTTTATTTTTTCTTCCTTCCTAGTGATTTGAGTGGGATTGCTGTATAGTCACGAACCCTAAATGAAGCTTCACCTCTCTGCTCCCTCCAGCTTCCAGAATCCTATCACATCTTCCTATGTTTTACACTCTTAAAGTCTCACCACCCAAGGCAGGAAATTACATGAGAATTGCAGTTGTTATTTGGGTTTTGCTTTGTTTTGATTTTTTTAAGAACATTTCAAGAATGTTTTTTTATCCCCGTGTTTATGAAGAAAAGCTTGAAAATGTGACTCACAGAGGTTCAGAAGCTGGCAACTAAATAAAAGGAAACACAGATCGGCAGCTCTGTTATTCTCAAACCTGAGTTCTGCACGGCAGCATGGGAGGGGGGAAGGCTGACACATGGGTTTTGAATGTGGGATCTCTAGCTAGGGCTCAGTTTTGCAGCCCACAGCGGGGTCAGAGCATGTCCCAAGGGCCTCACCTTGAGCCAGGCCTGGAATGTTGGCTCCCAAAGCTGAGAGGGTGCCACAACCCCCTGGGGCCACAGCTGAGCCAAGCACTTTCACAACCACCCCCTGTAATTACTTCAGTGCCCTCAATTTTTTTCTCTCCCACAAACATCAGCCGAAGTTCTGCTCTGTGCTTGGAAAAGGCAGGATTTGCCCCTGCGATCTCCACATACTGATGTTTCCCGGCAAATATAGATGGTGACTCCGGCTTCCCCGTCATCGCCGCGGCACATGGAGACACCGCAGCACCGCGGCCGCTGTGTGGGGATGGGAGGCTCCAGCATGGAGCCAGAAGCAGCCGCGGGGCCCTGGGGCACTCGCGGCCCGGCCTCTGGCACTGCCATGGCGCAGGAGCAGCATTCCCTGCGGAAGCGAGGGGACATCCGCAGCGCGTTGCCGGGCAACGTGTGCCGGGAGCCGCCTTGCGCTGCTGCCGGCGTCTCACCCCGCTGGAAGGGCATCGGAGCCCAGGCCTCGGAGCTCGGGCTGCTTCCTCTGCTTGGACCTCGGAGCTCGTGCTCCTGACAGGGAGGAGGGCTAAAATGGGTGGCTCGCGGGAAGCCTGATAAAGACAGCGTGAGCCTCTTCCAGGGACTGCCATTTTAAGGCTAAAACAACAAAATTGTCACTCTGAAATGAGGCCTTTGAGACACCCAGGGCTCCCAGGAGGAAGACAGAGCTTGGCCTCAGGGATCAGCACTGGAGAGAGAAAGAGGGGCAGGACCTTCCTCTGCATGCCAGTGTTGTTGATCAGAAATTAAACAACATCTGTTGTGAGGGAGGGA
>NW_020454093.1:5479162-5496831 GCF_003342845.1 Nothoprocta perdicaria | reverse complement strand
AAGGAAGGAAGGAAGGAAGGAAGGAAGGAAGGAAGGAAGGAAGGAAGGAAGGAAGGAAGGAAGGAAGGAAGGAAGGAAGGAAGGAAGGAAGGAAAACTCCTTCTGGCAGTGCCTTCAGGAAGTCTGAGCTCTGCTTTTCCCACAGAGATGAGACCTGTCCCTGTCCCTGCTCTACTGGAGATCCACTCTTCCACCCTGGCGGTGCAGGTGCAGCAGGATGCCTCTCACAACTTTAGTGACACGTATTTCTCACACTGATGATGAACAGAATTTGACATTTTGCCAAGGCACATCTTGCTGATTCATCAGCTCTGTTTAATGGCATCCTGGTGGGGAAGTGACTTGCTTTATAGAAGTGCTTCTGCTAACCTCCTCTAACCCCATCAGCCAGGAGCGCTCTGCACTGGCAGTTAAACTCCCCTGCATCTTGTTCCTCAGAATGAGGAGGTTTCTGACTTCTTTCATAGAAAAATAATATACATAGCACTAACCAGAATGAGACCTGAGACACGTAGGTCAGCACAGAGCTAAACAAGAATCAGGTTTTACTAAGTTTCAACAAGGAGACACCTCTGACGAAGAGAAGATAAAATTAATACATACTGGTATATAAATACTCATGAAGCTGATGAAAATGGGGAGTTCTGTGAAGATAAATATGAAAACTATTGACCGGACCACTGACCACAATGGGATTATGACAATACCCATTAAGTAAAGACGATCCACAACTCTGTGTTGAAAAGACCACAATTTCCTTCTCCATTTTATTCTCAGGCCTCCTATTCCTAATAGCAACAATAATTCCTGTCCACAAGAATCATGCCAGCTAATAGGTTTTGTGGCTGGCCTTCTCTGAAAGATAATAGGAATTACAATATCTTGAATTTGCCACATCCTATCAATATTCAGAGGGAACAAGAATCCCTTAACTATCAAAGCTGTGACAAGTTGAAATGATGGAAATAAAAACACACTGTGGATTTCTTTAGTGAGAGGCAGCGAGCAAAGTTTCAAAGCTGAAAAGGGAAAGCACATTCTTTAAATTTAAACCAAAAATCACATGAAAGTTTTTTTTAAGTTATAAAAAGATAGATAGAGAGAGAGAGAGAGAGAGAAACCAAATTCATCTCTAGGAAACAATCTCAGGGAAATTATTCCAGGGAAGAATTTGTTCACTATACATACTGCATTATATGTCACATGGTCTAATTATAGGAATGAAAGCAACATAGGAATTAGATGGTCTTTTCAAGCCTGTAAGGAGTGTGAACAAAGAATATAATTACACATCGAGCCCGTTGATTAACCAATTACTTGTTAAAGCAGATTTAGACTTTAAATTAATTTGGTTCTGAATTCTGGGGATTTGGGGGCTAAGATAAACAGTGTTTGAAGATTAATTATCCTTGTCTAAGATGAAGAAACTCATTTCAATTTTGTTAGCATGTCGAAAGGCTCTGGCTGTTGCATGGGAGAGGGTAGACTGCAAATCTCAGCAGAATTGAACTGATTAAAGTGAATTCTGAGACTCCTAATCACTCTAATCCTCACAGAGAGTGGCAATATTACACATTGCATTTTGCCAATCCAAATTAATATTTTAATGAAAAAAGACCAACTTTTACCTAAAGGAGAAAGTGCACCATCTCCAAGAGACTAAGGGAATTCCAGCCAAGGAGTTACAAACTCACTAGTGAAGAAGCACTGGAGCACAGCTCTGTACACATCTCTGACCAAAAAATAATAATAGGGAAAAGTGCTGTTGTGGTTCCTGCCATTTTTATGTGTAGTACCAATACCACCTGAACTGAACGTTGTGGTAGCAGCAACATGACACTTTACTTCTCTGTGAGAAGTTGAATATGGCCCCAGGAAAACATTTGGAAATGGAAAGATTTCACAAGCTGTGGGATCTCCTGGCCAGGCGTCCTGGTCAGCATGTCATAGGAAGGTCCTTAGCTGCCTCTCACATGTGGGGAGCGTGCACGGCATGTGTCAGTGAATGCCATGGACCGGCACAGCCTGCTCCTGAGCCACAGCTGGGCCAGTCCACACTGGCATCCCCAGGAAACGACCCTGGCTCGCCTTAGTCGGGGATGACCAACCAAGTCCACAGCAGGAGGAGGTTGTGGAGTCTCCCTCTCTGGAGATCTTCAAAACCCTCTTGGACGCAGCCCTGTGCCACATGCTCTAGGAGACCCTGTGTGTGCAGAGGGGTTGGATTAGATGACCTCTAGAAGTCCCTTCCAATCTTAAGGATTGTAGGAATGTGGTGGAGGAGGAGGCTTGCCATTGCAGGAGGCAGCACCAGCCCTAATCTCAACCCTAGTTTCATTTCGAGGCTGGTCAATGTGATCAGTGACTTCTCAGAACACCTGTCTCAGAATACCTGGACAGGCTGGAGAGTTGGGCAGAGAGGAACCTCATGAGGTTCAATAAGGACAAGTGCAGGGTCCTGCACCTGGGGAGGAATAACCCCAGGCATCAGTACAGATTAGGGGTCGACCTGTTGGAAAGCAGCTCCACGGAGAGGGACCTGGGAGTGTCCTGGTTGACACTAAGTTAACCATGAGTGAGCAGTGTGCCCTCGTGGCCAAGAAGGCCAATGGGATCCTGGCCTGCATCAGGAGGAGTGTTGCCAGCAGGTCAAGGGAGGTGATTCTGCCCCTCAGCTCTGGTGAGGCCGCACCTGGAGTACTGTGTTCAGTTCTGGGCTCCCCAGTATAGGAGGGACGTGGAGCTTCTGGAGAGGGTCCAGAGAAGGGCAACCAGGATGATTAAGGGAATGGAACATCTCTCGTATGAAGAGAGGCTGAGTGAGCTGGGCCTGTTTTCTCTGGAGAAGAGACGGCTCAGAGGGGATATGATTAATATGTATAAGTTCAGGAAGGGAGAATGCAGGGAGGAAGGGGACAAGCTGTTCTCACTGGTGGCCAGCGATAGGACGAGGGGTAATGGCCACAAGCTGAAGCACAAGAAGTTCCGTCTCTAGGTGAGGAGGAACTTCTTTACTGTTAGGGTGACAGAGCAGTGGAACAGGCTGCCCAGGGAGGTTGTGGAGTCTCCTACTCTGGAGGTCTTCAAAACCCGCCTGGATGCTGCCCTGTGCCACATGCTGTAGGTGTGCCTGCTTGAGCAGGAAGGTTGGACTAGATGATCTGTAGAGGTCCCTTCCAACCTTAAATATTCTGTGAATCTGTGAATCTGTCTCACAGCCCAAAGCAGAGTGCACTTACATCATTGTCTGTTGAGCACCAGCTCTTTACTAAGCTATCAGCAGCAAAGAAAAGGGTTAGTTTCTTTAGATGAAGTTTAATCCAGTAAGGCCATTTTACATACTCTTTAGACAGCCCATTTCCGCTGGAGTCAGTACAAGGCACTGTGGTTTGCAAGGGTAAGCAGAAGGAACAAAGTGTTCTGTTGACCCCAGCCGTGAGTCTGGAACCATTTTACTAGAAACTATGAAGAAAAAGTCAGTCCATGCAAAGAATAACCTATACTGAGAGCTTCCCTGAGTTGGCCAAATCCATCACTTCATGTCATCTCCTCAGCCTGAGCTACATCTGGCTTGGATGTGCTTCCAGGTGGGGTCTTGACTGCCCTGGAGCTCCTCCAGCTGCAGGCTGCCCCTAGCTGTGAGAGGCAACTATCTCAATAGCCCAATGTTAACCCAGAAACGTCCTCATGCGATGACAGTCAAAAGCTCAGTCCCAGGCTTTAATGCTCTGCCCTCTCCATCAGGAGGCCAGTGCTGCTAACGGTTCTGCTGAGTCACAGAAGGCAAATGTAGCATAAACAAGCAATAAGGCAGGTCCAGTGGGTTTTCTGGAGTCCAGCGGAGCAAAGGAAATCCGTCAGCAGCTGTGAGACTTCAGGGAAAAGGCAAAAAGTATCACCCATGCCACCAAATAACATTCCTGTTGTGTCTCATTGCTTTCAGCTCAAATCCAGCCTCACTTAGGTGTTTCTGTCCTACGGAATGGATGGCTATGGGGCACCATAAGCTGCCTCAAGGAAGGGGCTCCAGCTGTGACCCCAAGTAATGGTCGACTCTCCAGTGTAGCATTGCATGAAATTGTGGAATCTTACAGTATTTTTTAATGAGAGGTGGCAATTACATTCTTGGCCAAAATTATTAATTGCTCTGATATCACGCTTTTTTATTATCCTAACTCAGTCTAGCCAGGCCAGGAGTCAGGCCTTGGAGTGAACCTCATTTCGCTAGATGCAAGACAAACACGTAGCTAGAAGTTTCCTACCTTACTGCATTGGTGGTCCTAATTCTAGGCTAGGGGGCAATGCACTGAGTATCAGCTGGTTCCAGATTCCAGACGTGGCTACCTTTTGGTGATGGGGATCTGGGACGCACACAGAATAGTCTATGGGTTTCAGGTGAAATTCAAAATGCATGATAAAGAGAACTGTGTCTTTGTGCATGAGAACATCTTCAAAAATAGGACTCTAGAAAATTGCTCTTGCAAGGAACTGCACCAGTCGGTATTTAACAATTTGTTACAACAAAGGTTGTAGGAACAACACATCTGACATCCAAGCGTCTCTTACATCCAGGAAACTCATCCCTTTAAAAAAAACCATATCACTGTGAACCCCAAACTTCAGTTATCATGAACTTCATGCAAACCATTTTGAAAAGCATCAAAGCCATCTTTCCTCCCCTCTTTCCTCTCCTCTCTGAGTCACCCTTTCACATTCCCTCCAGTGCTTGCTGGGTGCTCACTCCCACCATTCAGCCAAAGGAAGGTGACATTCTTCCCTCTCACCCTTCTGCGAGCCCTGAAGCCACGAGCAATGGCTCCCTATAGGCAAGAAACCCACATCCTCACACCCATCCCGCAGCAAAGACTCAGCTTCCCCTTTTCCTCTTCTGATTTTGAACCACAAGCACAAGGGAGAGTCACTTTTTATTTTCCAGGGGGACACACTCTTAGGTCCCTCTCCCATTGACCAGCTCCGGCTTCCCCAAAACTGCCTGGACCCAAGCTGGCCCTATGCACCCAGCCCCAGCCCAAACCTGCCTCTGAGCAGTGTCCACGATGCACCCAGCCCCAGGCATGGCTCAAATGGCAACAGGGCCACAGCCAAGGCTCTGTGCAGCGCCTGCAAGTCTTTGCCGAGCTGGCATGAGCAGAGCCTTGCAGTTCGGTCACATCTGCATGGGAGATTTGTATGGATATGACCAAGCACACCATGCTGCTCAGCTGCACTCCCATTTCAGAACACAACAGTATTGCCAGATTTTACATACATATATATATATATATATATATAAATATACACACAGATTAAATAGGTGAAGCGATGTGTTTTCCACAGCCCTTATTTTCAGAAACAATGGCAATGTTTGAGATGAAATTTAAATAAAACAGTAGCTTGAGGCAGATACACTTGGCAAAAGGAGAAGCAACTGGAAACAGACTCTTACAATGGAAAATATTGTGCAGGCCTTGTAACAGGAGGTGCCACCAGCTCTGCCTAAAGCCGTAAATTTCTCATTCTAGCCCCTGTATCTCACAGGAGTTTCACAAGAATGGAAATAAAATCCCTAATCGCCCCAGCAGGAAGAGCAGCATCACTGCTGTCCAAGTGCAGCTGCAGTCCTAGCAGTGCCCCAGCCATGTAAAGCTGGCTGGACCCATTCAGCTCTGCTCCGGCCCCAAGGATCTTCTGCTGCCAAGGTCCCATGGGTGCACGGGAGAGCTCGGTGTGGAGGAGCCCCTGGGCTGGACCCCTACAGCCTGGGCGCCGCGGCAGCTCCGCCGTCCTCTCTGCAGCCCCAGGCTGCGCCTCGCTGCTCACACATCTGCACCCATGTCGCACGGGAGGCTCGTGCGCCCCTTCCCTCCATCCTTGTGCGCCCCTTCCCTCCATCCTTGTGAGCCCCTTCCCTCCATCCTTGTGCGCCCCTTCCCTTCACCCTGATGTTGCCTCCCCTTGGCCGGAGGCTGCTTCCCCCACCTGCCTCCATCAGAAACCTACCCAGCCCAGTGCAGCCCTCACCAGATCTAGTGTTTTCTGAGATGTTCTGCTGAAGTTACCATTTATTTGGTCTGGGAGCTGTCATGCCCTCCGGAGCTCCAGTCTGTGCCAGCAGCTCGGAAGCATAAGTTTCTCTCTGGTGCTGTGAGCCTGGATTGACGTGTTGCCTGTTTAAACTGCAGCTGTTTGCACTGCAGCGTCCTAGGAGTTGAAGTTGTCCTATGCACAAGAAATGTGAAATAAAGATGGAGCTGGAGCTTGTTAAAAGTGTCACCGCAGGACCGCAAGCAGGTTTTGTTTTGTGAAATTAAAGGGGTGCCCAAGGGCATTTTGAGCTACTTCTGTCACCAGAACCTGCCCCCCAGCATTGCTGTCCTCCCGCGGCTGCTCCCCGCTCAGTGCCGGTGCCCTCAGCATTGCCATCTGCAGCTGCAGTTGTGATTTATTTCTCTCTACAGAGCTGGGGGTGGGTGAGTCACCCTGCGAAACACTAGAGGAGCGCGGGGCCGGGCGCTGTGCTCGGATGTGCCCCAGCAAACCCGGGTGGTCTCTCCCACCCCGGGGAGCTCTCACCACCATTTCTGTGGCCTACAGCAAAATCGGTGACCAGCCCAGAGGCACCTGGCTCCAGCAGCCCCAGGGCACACAGGGCATGCAGATGATGACTCATTCTTGCCTAAAGAGCAGGAAAGCAGAAGCCTCTGGAACAGAGAGAGCAGCCAGGCAGGCACAGCAGTATTCTCACTTCCAGGGGCTCTGAGTGCAGTGGCTCGCCAAGAGTTTAGTCTTTTGCAGGACTTTGCTGTGCAGAAGGAAAACAGGGGAAGGTGGGTGGTACGCTCGGGTGCTACACCAAAGCTGGCCGGGATATGCTGACCAACAGAAATCTCAAGGCCTCCATCACCCCCAGTGCCCTCCACACAGCAAGAAGTGAAAGGAGAGGTAGGGACAGCCAGGCACCAGGAGACCTGCAGTCAGTGAAGCCAGTGCTACAAGGATATCTGTGCTGTCATGTTCCTTCATTGCTGGCTTGCTCTTGGACCAAACCACTGTCCATTCAATCAGCAGACCTATAGATAGGAAACTCAGGCACATGATGGAGAGTGGTCTGGATTTGTATCTTATTGCTATATGCAGTGAGAACACAGTGACTTAGGCCACATGGCACAGGGAATCAATGGCATGCTTGGGCATAGCTAGCAAAAGGTAGTAGAGGTTTCACCTTCACGATCATTGCACTGAAAGTAGCTTGGAGCAGCTCTCAAGGTGCTTTCAAAATTATGCCCCAAGATTTTTTGAGTTCCAGGGAACAAAGACAACAGGAATTGCTTTCCTTCTGTTCTCAGCTGTGCAGATCATGAACATAATGCAGTGATACTTTGCCCCATAGAAAGAGATCTACAAAGAGAATTAGGCATCAAACTCAGTGACAAGTTGGATATACAACAAGAAAGAGCTTGACTCCCAAAGCGCCCTGTGGGTCTGGCTTTTAGCTTTGAACATTCACGTTCCAATGTGATTTCATTTCCTTCAACCTTTTGTCTCTAGCAATATTATAAATAATGATTCAGAGGTGGAAAAAAAAGTCTTCAGTGTGCCCAGCCACTTGGGCAGTTCTCTCACACATGTGCAGACATAGCCCAGAGGGGACCAGCTGCAGCACAGGAGGGTGAAACCCAGCCCTGGTTATCTTAGCCATATGTGTGGTAGCCAATGATAACTATATTAGCCAACACTCCTTAAAAATCCAGCCATACATGCCTGACATTGAATATCTACATCAGTGAAAACCACAGGCTATTTATTCAGTGTACAAACCAATATCCCTTGCAATTCTTTCTAAATTCACTGCCTTTAATGTCATAGAGACCTATTGCTCTCCTACTATGGGGTAGCATCAAATGGGAGAAGTCAAATGCTTTGCAACTTTGCTCCTTTCTCAGGTAGAGAAGGGTTTCTCTGGGCATAGCTTTTGCAATTTCTCACCATATGGGGCATTTCTTTTTCCCTAGCAGCTCTTGTACTTTTCAATTGAGATGAATCAAACCATGGGCATTGAACCCGTGGGTGAGTCAGAGAAGCTGTCTCCTAGGTCTCATTATCGCTCCAAGTGGGGATGATAGATACCAAGCCATGTGCGTGGGCAACCTTGGAGATGCACAGATGAAAAGTGCTAGCAGTTTGCTAAGCGTTTGTGTCGCAGAGAGTGGCAGCAGGATGAACACCCAGCTCCTCTCGGGCAGCGCTGCAACGAATGTGAGGCTGTGTGGGCACATCCGCCCAGGCACAGAAACGCACCAGGGGCAGCACAGTCATGTCACTCTGCCCGTCTTCCCTGGCTAACCTGCCCAAAGTCATGCCTAGGCACCACGCTAGCGCTGTACTGCACATGTTGGCATGTATTTTCCATCATCTGTTAGCCCAACAGACATCACACTCTAGCAAACAGCAGATAGAAGTGGGAAATAAGCTCCTCCATCTCACGGTGCCATTGCTGCTGCAAATCCCTGGGGACATTCATAAACCCAAGGTACTTCTGCACCAGATGAGAGGCTTTGCTCAGAGACGTATATAAAATAGCTGCTGAGATTAATCAGCTGCCCAAGGCAATGGATTCAGTCGTGTCTGCGGGTTATTGGGGTAGCAGGACTGAAGCCAGCTGCCCAGAAGTATACCAATGCAACAAGAAAAAGTGGGTTATGTTTATGGAACAACTTTCCAATGGCTGGAGCAGTAGCACCAGAAGCAAAGATGTAGGCATGGGTGAACAGGCCAGCAGTATGAGCAGATATTCACGTCTTCTGAGGGACTTGGGCTGGTTTCTACTGTACAAGCAAAGCCTCCTCACTCATCACCCATCACCGACATCCTCTGTGCTGACTAGAAGATGCACAACCCATTGTACTCAGTTATTAATTGCAGATATATTGTACACCTTATGTGGTGCTTCCCTTTCTGGAACTCTTACCGAAATCTGTCCCGCATGGCTGACACGAGCGGGTTTGTTGTTTTCTGCACGGGCTCAGCCCAACTGATGTCAGTAGCAGGGCAGTTTCGCACTGTGATTGGGGCTGGCTGTCGTGCAATGCCTCCTTGGCCCGTGCCGTCCTGGCTGCTGAGTTCGAGGCAACCAGCCCAAGGTGCACAGGTATCACTATATGTGTAAAGGTGTGAAAAAAAGGTTCCATGGCAATTCTTAAACAACTAAATAGCTTACAAATGCTCCAATCCTCATATGAAAACTAGTCTCCAGGCTTTGATTACTTAGCTCTGCAAGTGCTAAGGCTCCCATTTCAGAGAGGAGGTTAAACGACGTGCCCCAACAGTCACACATGGCAGAGGCGAGGCCAGACGAGAGATGTGGGCTCCTGTCTCGCCGGCAGGACGGCAGGCCATACTGACACTATAATTATATATTCCCCTTTGGCCCCCAGGGCTTTTGACTAGAGCAAGATAATTAAGCTCTCCTCCCGGCTATCCTCTTTTAATGAAATGGCGTACGTAACGCAGCTTGGTATTTATTAACGATAATGAGTTTTTAAAACAATTTGAGGCAGCAACTCACCTTTCACTTGTGCGGGTGCGGTGCGTGCCCGGCGTTGCCCTCGGCTTAACGATGCCGCGCGGCGCGGGTCAGCCTCCTTCGGGAAGCCGCCTGTGCCCTAAAACCCAGCAGCCTCCGTTTGCAGTTGGGTCATTCTGAGCGAAAAACAGGTCCAGGCTTGAACTAGCCTGAGCAGATGTAAGCGTCCCCTCTGCTCGAGGTGCTGAAGGGGGTTTATTAATTTTTAGAACAAGGTCACAAGTTTACTTGCCTGCTGAATCCGAGTTAGCAACCCTGTAGGCAAGTAAACACAAGCCTCCACTATCTGACACTCCCAATGTTTCTTAAGGGGGAGAAGCAAAAATGCAAACCTCGAGTTTGCAAGAGCCAACTGAGGTTACGTATTAATATCTCGCCGCGTTGCTCGGGCCGGGAGAGCCCGGCACATCAGCGGAGCTTGGTGCAGATCAGCTTTCTGCCACGAGGGGCTGGCGCTGGCAGCTGCTGCCCGCAGAGCCGAGTGTGCTCGATGGTGTCTCTAAGGGGCTCTGGTCTCCCGTGTACCATTCTTGGAGTTACCGTGCTCTTCAAGAGGTGTCTGTGCGGCCTGCCCATTCAACTGATGCAGAAGGCCACAACAGTATTTCTGTTTGTTACTAGAACATCTTCCCCCTGGAGAGCTCTGGATGAGGCCTCAGAAAGTCCCCAGGTGACACCCATCCCGGCACCCACCTGTGCAGGAGGACGTGGGAGCACCAACCACAGTGCTGTGGCACCTGCGGACGGAGAGCTGCCTTCGTGCAGGAGCTTGCACCAGCCCGGGGGTGTTGCCCAAACACCTTTTCCTCCCGTATTTGCCTGCTTCCCGGAGGGCACAGAGCCCTGCCGTGTGCACCCGGCCGGGTCCGCGTGTCCCCCCGTGCTCCCCAGCAGGGACGGGGCACGGAAAACTCGGCCAGCTCCCCGAGTGCTCCAGCCGCAGCGCCCGGCTCGGCAGCCCTCAGGAGCCGCACAGGAGCAGCCCGACACTGCAGGCGTGTTCTGCCGTCCCCACAGTGTGTTTGCTAGTGAAACACCAGGCAGGATGGGGTTACGAACCGCACGGTGCCAGGCACGGCTCGCCCTAGTCAGGGGGCAACTCCAGCAGGGACCGCGGAGCTGCACTGGCTGGCACCCAAGCTCAGCTTAGCAAATACCGTTTGACTTTTCCACGAGCCCTCAGTGAGTCTAATAAATCCCTGCCTAACACCTTCATTAAGCGGGATTTACTGTAATATACTATATACGCTTTATGCCTCACCTGCATAAACAGTCATGTTAGCACTATAAATTGCAGCATTCGTATTAATGTATTGCAGACACCTCGACCAAGGTGAAATGCTTAATGGCTTTCAGTAAGCACCAGAACTGCACAAGGAAAGTGTGGAAGAAGGGAGAAGCTTCTTTAGAAGCTGACACAGACTGTACGAGGGCTGCAAGCCTCACAAAATTATTCTTTCAAAAAAAATAAGGAGAAGAAAAGATCTAAACCTCTGAAGTTTTGCATATTGCAGCATTAGTGCAAGGCTTCAAGGCTTTGCAGCGGAAATTGGCTCCATTTTTTGAGCTGTGCATTACATCATAGGCTTCTTTTAGGGCATTATGTCATCCCTGCTGAGACGCATTATCTCGGCTTGGCCCAGCATTAGCGATTTTTGCGGGCCTACTGCAGTGCTCCCAAAGCACTGCTGGGAACCACAGATTGAAATCTGAAACGTTTATCTTTTACAAAGCAGAAAAAGAGGAAAGATGTTAACATCAGGCATCATTTACTTCCTTAACCCTCTCCTGACTCTGATTCTTACCAGAGCTCGGTTTTGATGTTTCTGAACATGCTGCACAAATGAGGTAACCTTTAAAAACTCACATTGGAGGGGGCATAATACAGTGTTTCTTCCCACTCTCCGAGAAGTGCCCTTGCAGCTGCCTGCATAACACCTCCCCGGTCTTTACAAGATGTCAACATGAATCAGATTGTACCTACACACACTGACAAGCTATATTCCACAGCCATGGTTGGAACATATATTAAGAATAAAAGGGGAAGGCAGTGAAAAGCTTTATGTGACTTGCCTCGTATTAAAATTTTTATATAGAATCAAGCAACCTCGATATTTTATTTTGCAGTATGTGCAGAGATCGCACTCACACACACAGATCCCTCACATCCTGATCCTTTTGAGGTGACAAAAGCAGAATTCCAGGAGGCTTGTGCTAGAGAGCAGGTTTTTGTGCAGGGCACTGAGCAGATATTATCTCTTCTGACTTCAACCATGAAATCAGAAGCCCATTTTGTCTCACTGCATCCAGGGCAGGATCAGGAGTTGTGCTGTGGAGGGAACGGGCAGGTGCTTTCAGGATAAGGCAGGGATATTCCCCAAAGCCCAGAGAATCCCAGCACCTCTCTTTCCACAAAAGCCAATTATCAAAAGGGGCCCTGAATGCTAGGAGGAAATAGGAAACATTCAGCCATGACTAAATTGCTATTCCCTCTCTTATTATAAACTAACGCTCTTCATTGGAGGGCTTTTATTTCTCTGCTCCATTTTTCACTCAGACTGTGTATTTCAGTGGTTTGCCACATTCTGGTGCTCCCTGCTACAGTTGCAGTGCGTTTTCTAGACAGATTGTAACGGCAGCTCTTTACATCATACAGGAATGATTAGCAGCATAACCAGAACTCAGGAAGGCAAGACATCATCTAATCCTGCCAGGCATCTCTTCCCCATTTTGACCCCGTTTTGACTGCAAGCTTTTCCTTTTCCTCATTTCCTTTTGGACTGCAGAGCCTGAATTAACACTTGAAGGATTAGGAAGGAGAACAAGTGCCCAGATGAAGCTGGTGCCTGCTTTTCCCATCCCAGACTCTATGCTTATAAGGTCACTTTCTGGTCCTAGCAATCTCTTTTCACAGACAGGAGCTTTATGAGTTGAGGGCCAATGACTTGTAGTGCTTTTGCCTGAAGGGATGAACATGGCAAGCCACCTCGCCAGCTTCTGCTGCACTTCAGAGGCATGACAAGGTATTGCAGATAACTCTTCTTCACCTGTAAAACTGCTACCCACAAGTGAGAAAATCCAGACCATTTTGCTGGACCTCTTTGTGAAAGGAGGGTTCTAGATATTTTAAAGAAATACATGCTCGTTGGGATTTTGGGCAGTTTCATTTCACCAAGAAAAGATGAAGAAATGCTGTAATAATTCATCCAAGGGAAATGCACGTGTTATAACAAATGTGTGGGTCACCTGCCTCTTGAAGAAGCAGCAAAGAAACCCATAGATGGGTGGCATTACTGACTGCTGAGCTTCCCGAAAGGTCAGGGAGTAATATTGTGTATAATGTAGTGGGAGCCACTAGATTTGGAGAGATGAAATGTTGTTGGAGGCTGGTATTTTATGGGTCCTGCATGGTTCAGGATGAAAGGCCACAATTCACCAATAGAGGAGAATATACTGGTCTGCGAGATCCACATTTCTGAAGGATGCTGTAGTTAAGGTACAAAAGGCAAAAGGCACTTAAAATTCAGAGCAAGTAAATACAAATACTTTTGCTCTGAACCCTGAGGACTAGTAAAACTGCAGTCACAGTGTTATAAAATCACAGGACCAAACTCTGCTCTTAATCAGTGTGGCATAAATCTGGATTATCTCCTCTGACTCTAGTGGGGCTACTTTAGATTTATGCAGGTTTAAATGAGAGCACAATTTGGCCAATGGCGCCTAGTGATGGATTAATACCAGAATGAGCTCATTAGCGGGGACGCATGCAAGCTTCGTGTTGAAGAGCATGTCCTGTGAGCTGTGCAAAGACGAGCAGCTAGCAGGAGGCTTGGGATGACCGAAGTGAAGCACAAGGTGGGAGCCCCTCATAGGCAGCTCATTTCGGCTGGGGAGAGGCCAAGGAGGGAAGCAGTTGCCTGGTGGATTCCCTTGAAACCACGGGGCTGCCCAAGCCCTTGTCCCTCTTGCCACCGCTCTCCTACCTGGAGGAAAGTGGCTCCTCCTGCCCTGCTGGGCACCCTGCCTGACACTGTGACCCCCCTGCAGCTGGTGCCCATTCACCTCGACACCCTAAACCTTCTGCAGACCAGTTGCCCCTGCCTCCTGGACGCACTCCTTCTCCACATGCTTCTGCATGCCTACAGCGCGTGAAAGTCTATCCTGGGACTCCTAACTTGTCACCATGCCTCTAAATACCATGGGCACTAGGGACTAGGTGGGAGTCCTTTCCAGCAAGGAGCTGAAGGTGATGCACAAGTGTAGTAGCCATTTCTCACTGTCAGAAGATCGTGGGCTCCACACCACGTGTGCCTCTTGGGAATATACCCTGTACAGATAATTCCCATTATGAGCAAGAAAGACAACAAGGCCAAAGGTGAGCAATACCAGGTCATGACAGAATTAGTGAAGTTCTTCATCTTAAATATAATTTGCCTTTTGTCCTTTTCACTCAGACAACCTCAGACACAATTTACAGTGGGATTCTTTTGATTTTAATTAAACTCCTTTTTTTTTTTTCTTAGAAATGTGAAATTATGCCTAACTCCCCACTGCATGGCTCTGGTTTTACAACTGTGTGGCTCAACCGATTTTATTCTTCACTGAATTATGAGGCTTTCTGGTGAATTTATGACAGGAGAAGATACCAGTCTGCAACAGCCCCAGTGACAAAGTCTTAATTCAAGGGGCTGCAGCTCACAGCTTTAACACCAGGTTAAATGGGAAAAGCCTCTTTTGAAGAGCGAGCAAATCTGTTACAGATTTTTGAAAGAACTGGGTCAAATATAATGGGTTTCCAAGAAAAAAAAAATGGAAAAGTACTTCCAAGTTTGAGACTTCTATATTTTCAACACTCAAGGTTTTATTTTGGAAATGCTGCAATCGAGTGTTGGAAAGCAAGAGTTTTCGGCTCCTTGTTTTGAAGCACCATTCTCCTCTTTGATACCAATCCAAGTGTCTCCTAACATGGAAAAAAGGTTATAGAGAACATCAAGCAATGTTAGGATGCAACTGAAATATCTCTAGCAGGTTAGCTAGTATTCTGCCATTAATCCAGCTGAAATTCTCCAAGTTTTCTTATTATTTATTAGATATTTTCCCCTTATGTTTGTTTTCTGATTGCAGAATCATGAAGTTCATTTTTCATCCAGCTGTATTGCCCAAGTCACAGGAAAAGCAGCATGGATTCAGTGCACCTGCCTGTTCTGGGCTGAAGATACGGGGAGCTAAGAAAAGCCCAAGTGCTTATTGCATGTATCTCAACTTGCCATTCACTGCCGTTTCATAGATCACCAGACCACAGGCACAGAAACCCTTAAGCCACCACTTTGGGCTTCCCAGGCAGCATCATGAGCACACGGTACCCAGCCATGCTCTGGGATCCTTAGGAACCAGCCTGTTCATCAATCACCCATCTAGTCTTGGAGGTAAACAGGCAGAATTGCCCCTAACTGCTGAACTTTTCTGATCTAGTGAATATAACTGTACTAGGTAATTCTTTAAAATACATGCCATATTTCCCACTACAGCTTAGTTGCTAAACTCAGTGCTTTGTAGGTTTACCTATTTACTCATTAACCTATTTTCCAAGAATGTCTATTTAGTGAGTCCCTTTCATTTAGGAGAGCTGTGTCCTTGGCCAGGTTTCTGTTAGGACTGTCTTGGAAAAGAGGCTCTCACCTCTTCTATCTGAACATACTGAAGATGGGGATTTGGAGAGAGGAATCTTTTTTGGTAGTGTCTTGATATTCAGGGAGGGAGACTTTAGGCTGGCTGCATGTGAGCAAAATAGGACAATATTTAAAAGCGTGCCTGCAATGATCTGCCATTCATTTTATAGCCTTGTAACTTAAAGGCTTTTTACTTTCAGACTGTTAAGGAAAACCCACTGTGACTGAACTCTAATGCAGTCCAGCTTACCCCGATACAAGGGTCTGAGGTGAGGTGCAGCAGCAGTGCTGCTCTTTGCCCCGTGTGACATGAGTGTCTGGACGAGAACGTGCTGGCATCTCTACTGGCATCCTGGAGGTGAAAGCTGCTGCAATATTGTATTTCAGAGCAGTAGACACATGCTCCATGTTGCATCAGCTTGTCCCAGGGACGGGGTGAGCAGAATGGCAGCCAGGATGCATCGCTGATACACAGAGGGACAGCACATGGGAGTGAGTGAGGAAAGGCCTGTACTGCAGGGCCCTCACTTTTCATCAGAAACTCATCACAGGCAGAAGCAGATCTCTGTGGTCAATGGCAAAATGTAGGAAATTTCACTCACTCAGACCTAGATTACAGGGAGTTGCAAGGGGATGTTGTGTCATACCGAAAATAGATGCAAATGGGGACAGGCTCACATTTGAGAGAGAGAGAAGGGCAAGGGGCATCCATCCCTGTGATGTGTGGAAACTGCTACCAGAGCCCTGTCATATTTAGACCCCAGAGCTCCTGGCTAAGCTGCGAGCTAGGCAAGCAGCCAGTGCTTCATATGCAGAGCCCTCCTGGGGCAGCCGTGAAGGAGAGCCGAAGGGGTACACGCCGTGTCCCTTGCCTCGCTCTTCCTCAGGAAGGGCACCAGGTTTGAACCAGCTGCACTATGTCTGCTTCCCTTGTCACCGTCCCAAGCGCTGTCCCTCCCAGACATCTTTCCCCTCTTTCCCCTCATGCTGAGGGCACACTCGGGCTGCCCCGATCAGGAGGTCATGCAACACGTGCACGGCTCCCTTCCAGCCTCTCCCATGGTCTAGGGGAGGCCTGAGGACCTTCCCTTCCTTGCTCGGGCACTTCCTGAAAAGGGGAACATTGGGGACTGTATCTATCTCAAACATGGTGCAGGAAGGGATCGCCTGGGGTGCAGCAGCACGGGGACATGGTTGATGGGAAGGTGCAACATCTCCAAGCCTCCGAGCAAGGGTCACAGTGTGGTTAGAAGAGCCAGTGAGAACAAGAGCCACCTGTGGCAGTTTGCAGATCGCTCCTGGGGACACGGCGGTGGAGTTGGCAGCTCTCCTCCCAGCAATGGGGACCATGACGCGGGTGTCCCGCAAGAACTGAGAGGAGTCTTTGTCACCCCGTTGTGCCTTCGCTCTGCTGGGGCTCGCTGCCCGGGGCTCGCTGTCCGGGGTGCAAGCCGGCGGGGTGGAGGGAGCCCAACTGACACAGTTAGGAAAATGAACCCATTGAGGTGAAAAGATCATTTTTCTCTCCTGACATTTTCAACTACTTAGTTGCTTAATTATCTGTTAACAGAATGCCTCCGTACAAGCACCAGCAATTTCACCCATTAGCAATTAGTGCGAACAGTTATTTTATTGAACTTTGTGCAGTTGAATAAATAGATTAAAACCCACCCTTCTGCATAGGACTACATGGGGCAGATTCCCAGCTAGAGTAAGCTGACTTAGCATTATTTATATTAACATTTTACTTGTATATTTAAAAAAGCAATTGAAAACGATAAATCTTCTTTCTTTATGAAGAACGACTTTATATCTGTTTATTTGGGTGTTCTAGCAGCCATATGCACTTTTGTCAAGCAAATAATTTCAGTAGGGATCCAATGAACAAATAAATTCCTGCTTGGTCCATATTCTTGCAATTAATATATGCATTTTTATAAACAATAATCAGTAGAAATTCCTTAAAATACTGACTTATTCCTTAAAATATCTGACTTTTAATTCCTTAAAATATCTGACTTAAAATATCAGACTTATATCTGACTAGAGTAATCTCTAAGGAAACCACCTTCACTTTAATGTGTGATCAAGTCTTCCAGCTCCAAAGTATCATTTTATCTGCAGATAAAATACCCATCTCCAGAAGCTAAGCAGTTGTGTCCTATCTTCCAAGACTTTGCAATACAGCAAATTTAATGTTTGCTCGTTAGAAGTTCTTATATAAAAATAAAGACCAGTAAAAGACGAGGAGGAATGAGAGAGATATATCTTAAAGAAAAGACAGATTCTTGTAAGATGACTGGAAAAAAAGGAAGGAAGGAAGGAAGGAAAAGGAAGGAAGGAAGGAAAAGGAAGGAAGGAAGGAAAAGGAAGGAAGGAAGGAAGGAAAAGGAAGGAAGGAAGGAAAAGGAAGGAAG
>NW_020454093.1:5465318-5479062 GCF_003342845.1 Nothoprocta perdicaria | reverse complement strand
AGGAAGGAAGGAAGGAAGGAAGGAAGGAAGGAAGGAAGGAAGGAAGGAAGGAAGGAAGGAAGGAAGGAAGGAAGGAAGGAAGGAAGGAAGATAACTAGAGGAGTTCCTTTCTCTAAGTTTTCCCTCATGGTGTTGATAAGGCCTTTATAACCACGTCTCCAAAAACTGATCTGCACTATTTGAAAACAATGCCAACTTTCTGCACACATGAATGGTATCTCTCATTAATTCATGAGGTTTCCTTTCCTAAGAGCTGCTCCCTTGTTACTGAAAGCAAGAAAGAGAAAACCAGCAAGCCAGCAAGCAAGTCCTTACAGCTGCCCAGAGCTCCATGTGACTGTGATAAACTCCAGGAACTCGGCAGACCAGCTGCATCCATGTGTATATCTGTGATTAGAAGGCAGGTCAGCCCATACGGAGAGGACAGAAACTCTCTGTGTGCGTGTGGTGCAGTCCAAGAGCAGAAATGCAAGCTGCCCTATCAGGTATCCCATGGCTTGAGGTGTGAGGCAGCCTGAGACACCTTTGCCTTTAGCTGACCCAGCTCATCATGTCTGGGCATCTGCACGCAGCCTGTGCATGCCCGAAACGAGCGGCAGGTTTAATCCCTGTGCTGATGGGTGTCCCTGGGCCTGCACAGCGGGGACACTGGGGCAGGCACAGCAAAAGTGGCATTTCTGCAAGTGCACCAGGCGCCCGGGGCTAGGGGCAGCCCGGGAAAGGGCTGTGGGAAGGCTGGTGCTGGAGGGAGCGTGGCGGGAGCCAGGCCCGGCGGCCTGGTCCGCGGACCCTGGCGAGGAGCGCGCGGGCTGAGCCCTCCTCGGGAAGCTGGATTCAGTCACCTCTACAGAGGACACTCACACTATTTATAGCTGCGCGCTGGAGCATGGGGATATTTATTTATAAACAGCCTGTGTTACTTTAACCCTTGCCTCCTGGAGCCGGCCTTGCCAGAGCGCCCTCTCCTCAGGGCCGGCCCACAGCATTAGCCCCAAAGCAGACAACTTCAGCATTGTTTCTTCCCAAAAAAGCTTCTGGAGCCTGCAATTCCTGATATAAATGCCCAAGAAAAGCTTTCATAGAAGTGAGAGAAATCCCAGGAGCTGCTGTGGGCCTTGGGGCCTGGGAAAAAGCACAGCAACTCACAGGGACACCAGATCTACCTATCCTGAAGGACTCAATTTTACACTTTCAGCTCACTATTTTAGGTGTAACGAAGGGCTAACCAATCACCCATGATGCATACATACCCGATTTTGACTTAGCTGTTGTTGTTGCTTTTACACAGTATTTTTCTGTGTCAGCTTGTTCAGAAGGCACTGATAAATGCAAGTTTCCTGAGCTAGTTCTTTAAATAATTTTTCCCAGTTGTATCTATTCTCTCTACTGTGATTAGTTTTTTTGGCTGTTCATATCTTGGCTGCTCTGGGAAAAATGTTTAATGCAAGAGCATAGCTGTCTGGTGCTCCCTCAGCTGTTCTCTCCTCCCAACTTGTGGGAAGAAGCCCTTCAAAAGAAGGTCCTTTTGAACAAAATGTGCTTCGTCGGCTGTGACCAGAGCTGGGATCATTCAGCAGTGTTTCAAGGGCCTCCTTCTGCCTCCATCTAATGGGGACTCTCCTGCAGTGGAGCAAAGGCAAATCTCAGCACTGAATAATGCTTAATTGAAGGGAAAGGAAAGGTCAGAGGAAGAGAAATGGGGACTGTATGCCTGTGCTAAGGTGTACTTCAAACTCTCCCTACAACAAGCTCTTTGCAGCCACTAATGCCACAGTGACCTTCTCCCTCGTGCCAGAGGCACCAAGGGACTAGGAAAGGTGCTGTAGTTTCAGGACTCAGACCTGCCCCTGAGAGCCTCGCTGGTGTAAGACCCTGTGGGGACAGTCTGGAGGGAAGGATTTGTCTGAAACATGTCCTTCCAGCTAAGTGTTCCCCAGATCCTTTTTCCCCATTCACTCGGAAATGTCTTCCAACAGTGCTGATGAGCTGCTGTTTCTGGGTTCATCATATTTCAATAGCTCTAAACTTAACAAATGAGTAAGGCAAAAGCCATATGTTCAGAACAGATTTAGGCAAATTTGGGGAAAACCTGTTCCTCTGGGAATGTCCCTTTCCTCACTGTAACTACTACCCAAAGCTAGACTGCACTCTTCCAAGTCTTGAAGCTGCCTGTATTCAGGGTAAGAGTGATGGCTACAGCTGCATCCTCAGGAAATGTGGCTCAGGTTGGTGAGGTTGGTTGTGATTCCTTGTGTTTCGCCAAACTGTGCTGACTCCATCTGTAATGCAGCTGTGTGCTGCTGCAGCAGTGCCATGTCTATGGCTCTTGCCCTCACCTACATACCTCTCCACAGGCCAAGAGGTCCCTACACAGAGGCAGAGGTGACACAGGGAAGGACATTCACTGGTTGGTGAGGCCAACTCATCTACTGTGTATGAATTATCAGCCTCTGGCTTCACTGAATCTGCGATGGCAAAGGTGAAAAAAGTAAAACCTACATCACACTCCCTGACAGTTTCTCAGACTCATCACTGACAGCTACTGAGAATCCGCCAGAAAGTGCAGAGTGGTGATTTATAAATGACTTCCAGAAGCAACCGGATGAACTCCTTGAAGGATGAGAGGACCTCCATCTGCACCCAGATCAGTTTATATTGATCCCCCTGATTGTCTGGAGGAGCAGCAGTTGAACTCGCTGGCTTTCCAACATACGGATAAGAAAGGAAACGAGTGAGCATTATTAGCTAGCTCGAGCATACAAGTCTCAGTTTACATACGATCCTTTCTTGCTTGTTTATTCAGCTAAGTTAATTGGTGGTGGTAATTGCTTAATGATCAGGATGGTCAGGGGATGATGGTAGCCTGGGAATGTTTAATAAACAATACAGCTGGTATCAATTAACTAATCTTCAAATCTTTGCTTGTGGATTGAATTCCAGAGGAAGACCACAGAAGTAAAGTGAAAGGGCAGAGTAAGCCTTTAATGCAAAATGTTTAAGCAGTGAAGTGATATCTGTGAAGTGAATGCACACTCACAGGTAAAATATGCACATTACCACACGTCCCACAACCTGCACATGAGGCTGCAGCACCTGTGCACGTGTCCATAGAACAACTCTGTAAGACAATGGGCCACATTATTAGGATTTCTTTTTGAAAATGAAAGGAGGGGATATCCTTAAGGTATTTTATTGTGGATTTATATTTGCAATCATCAACAGTTGCAACATTCTGCACATTTTCTGTATGATAAATCCTACTCATGATTTATCACAATGCTTTACAAACCCTGCATCTTAAAGGGATACAAGTGGTTTTTTCTTGGCTTGTGTTACTTAGCTACTGGTTATTCAGTAGATTTAACTTATTTTAAAATCTATTCCAAACCACAGCAATACATTATTTGGGGATTTATTTACTTTTTTCATGAATATAGAACTCATTGCTTACAGTGTGATTCTGCTCAATTTTGACATCCACATTTCAAAAAAGAGGCTGAAAATCTAAAGATAGTGAAGATAGGATCTGTGTGAATGATTCCATGCTGGCTAAAAAAAAAAAAAAAAAAAAAAGAGAGAGAGAGGCTTCAGCAGATTGATTTGCTTAGCTTAGCAAAGAAACATTTGCTGAGACTCCTTTAAGCAGTCAGAACACTGAGTTCTAGAGGCCCTTTTAAGCTCAAGGAGAGAGTCACAGGCAAAACTAGTGGGTGGAAATTTAAGAAGAAAATTCAAGTAAGGAATAAGTTGCCATTTTTAAACAGTGGGGGTGGCAACTTTTGGACAAGCTACCAAAGAAAGTGATACCTTATGCAAATCAAGAGCTTTTCAGCAAGTTCAGTTTTGTCCAGGAACGTTAGAAGAGCGTATGTACGGCAGGCAGTGAATGACCTTCAGTGTAAATGAGCCTATAGTAAATGGCCTCTCCTTGCTTCACCTTTTGTGATTAAAAAGTGTCTATTCTGCAGATGTGAAACCGAGTTCTGACCTACTACCCCGACATCTTCTTGTTCTGACTGCAAAGCCCTGCAAAAATTCACCTGGTAACACCTCTGATACACAGAAAATGATCAGGTTTTGCACCAAAAATAAAGGAAAATAATTTTGTAAAGGTCACATACTAATCTCTGAATGCCACAGGCAGCCTTATGCTGCTCATCTTACTTATTATAAGAAATTAATAAAACCATTACCTCACCAAGCCTTCTCTGGACAGATGGTTATCTTGCTAAATAGATGGCTTGACACTAGATCTACTCATGCTGAGGCAGGAATCCAGAACACTCTTGATTTGTCTCCTGGAAGCCACTGCGACCACTTTGCCTCCCTTCTAGGAACAGCAGGCCTTTTCTCTTCAGACGGGTAGTGATGGAAAAGATTGTCTAACAGAAGTTGGCCGCTTGGTTCCTGAATAACATGGACATTAGCTACTTCTGCAGCAGAAATTAGAAGTTACCACGCTGAATCAGGACCAAAAGGAGGAGATGCTCTGTTTTTACAGCACTTTAGGCAAATACAGTTGTAACTATTTTCTGATGCTGCTCCTTAGAATTATTATTTTTAGCCTATATAATTTCTCTCCAACTCTTGATTTTTGGCAATGCAAAGCACTATCTAGGCCAGGAGTTAATGATTATGAGATATGCATTTATCTCACTTGGTGCCATGTCGGCTTGTTCTACTTTCAAATATTATTTGCTCTTATGAATGCTGTTCTTCTGCCAAAGCTGAAGACAAATTGCTATTCTTTTTCCAAGAAAGAAAGAACTATGACTTGATTCCAATTAGCAATGTGGGTTTTAAGAATAATCTTGTCTTGCTCCCTTATTTTCCTTCCATTTATCACTTTTGCTTACTTGTCATCTGTTACTGTGTATTCTTCCAACTCTCCTCTCATATCTATACTTGCTGTAGAAATGTCTTGAGCAAAAAGTGTATTTGCAGGCTCTTGTCTGAGAAGACAGGGGTCCCAGAGGCTATATTGATTCTCTAGCATGCCTATGCACATTCAAGAACTGTCCCACTTACAAACATTTATCAAGTAGCTTTCTCCTGCTCTGTAGCCGGCATTCCCTTTGAGTTTGTCCTTACCTATCATTTTTTGTTCTGCCTGATGGTGCCTCAGGTTACTGTCAGGCAGCCAGAGCTTCTTATTGCTTCGCTTGAAGGTGGCAACAGTGTGAAGGACCAAAAAAGAACAACAGCTTGTGCTCATTTTGTTGTTTTTTCTAGGGATGATTTCTCGATGTCTCTGCTTTTTGGTGCAAGTGTGTTGATTCAGGGATCAAAATGGAAGGTATTTTCTTCTACGCAACATATTCCAGTTTACCAGAATTTTTCTCTCTGGAGTAGATGGCCACAGAGATATTGGCCACTGGCATATAGGGCACATATGAAAAGAAGCAATGAGCCTGTCCCTCCTGTCATTATTATTTCATATCTGACTAAGAACTGGAATGTGAGCAAAATTCAAATGTTGAGACAATTGAACTGCTCAATCCTTTAATTTACTGAATATTCAGTAAGAAATGTAAAACATGGGGAGGCATCCCTGGACTATGAAAATATTAACCTGTGTTTTCAAGGGAAAAACAAAATAAGCTGGCCTGAGCATCCTCGTTCTGAGGCTTTGCTGACCACTACTTTTCAGACCCAAGGTCTGCCTCTGCATGGTTCCAGCATGAGCAAGGTGTTAGCCCTTAGCTTACATTTTTCTCTTATTTCTTCAATCTACTGTTAGCATGATTTTAATTCTGGGTTTCAGGCTACTCTTGTTTTTAATCACTTTTCCACCAAAGCAATGAAAAGAGTTCCAAAATTAGAAGATATATTTCCTTACAAGTAATAATAGCCTTTGGTTGATTGGTACTTCTCTATTTCAACATATTTTACAGACATTAACTGATTAAGATAACTGTCACTCCTGCGAATCTCATTTTTTATTTCTCCCTTGATACTTAGCACTTCATGCAGACTGAACTGAACAGTAGTAATGCTTTCAGATTTTTAATAGGAAATGATTGTCTCACAGACTGATTCACCCTACCAACCCCAAACAAATTTTGGCTACAAATTCTTTGCCATGTTTTGCTCTTCACTCATGAGATAACATGAAGGAAAACTCTGCTAATGACTTGCTTCATCATGCATTTATCAAACTTGGTACCTACCAATAGATAAAAAGCTACAGACTTAAATTAACTGGTATGATTCATAAAAGAGCATTCCCCGAAAAATTAAGTAGTTGTTTAGTTTCACACATGATTATTTGAATCCATGAATCGGTGTTTATGTCTTTCCAAAATTGGACTATAAATAGGATGTGATTTGCATTTTGCAGTAAGAAGGATCAGAAGGAAAAACAAATAGCAACATTTCTAGCAATGAATGCCAAACATTGAGAAACCACAGCAGATAAGACCTTTTTACCAAGAAAGGTTATCTGCTAAATATTAAGCCCCAAAAATCTTTTTTTTTTCCTTTTTCGATTTTCTCTGGAAAAATAGCAGTAGAGCCAAGGAAATAATCTAAAGTTCATTGCACATTTGATATAAAACCTGCTTTAGCCAGTTTTCTGCCTTGAGGTGTATAAGCAGGACTAAAAAATACACCATAAAATCTCAGCAAGAATATCAGAAATAATCACATCTCACTGCTATTTATATCTGCTTTTTCAGTTCCTCTTGTTCATATTGCTGTGGTGATGTCTAAAATAGGAAAATCAGTTGGATGGAAATGTTACAGCTTATTCCCACTCCTAAGGACTGAATAAAACCTCCTGAGCAGCCAGAATCCTGCCAGCGGTACCTGCAGCCACGCAAGTGCACACTGCCCTCCTTCATTTTAAATAAACTTTGGCATGAACCAAGATGTTGAAGGCTTCCTTAAATCCCTGCAAAGGCCTAGTTCTGCGAGTGGTGAAAGGAAAAATTGCCCGTGATGACAAAGTGCATTTCACAGGCGTGCGGTTCGGCCTTGGGCGCCACGCATGCTCACGTGTGCGTCGCTTTGCAGCAATGTCTCCTAGCTGCTAGTATGAAATGAAAAAATGTTTGAGCTAAACGAGTGGGATCCGGCCCTCCTAAGCTACTGGCCCACCAAATTTAAGATGCCTTAGGAGGCCAGTGTCTGCAAGAGAATACCCAGCTCTGCAAAGCAAACGGACTTGGGCTTTTGCAGGCCTCCAGACCCAGCATGCTTGCCCACACTATGGACAGACGTTCAAGCAAGACTGCTTCACTCAAAGCCTAAAACTTAAGCACGAGGTGGGTGCCAAAGCCAGACATCTAGGTTGGACCAGCTGGAGAGGACCCCAGGAAATTGTTGGGCGTTCATATCCACCCTTCTAGGAAGCAGCGGTGGCCGAGTCCCGCTGAGCTCACCAGCCATCTCCGCGCTGGGCAGCAGTGAGCAGCACATGCCGCTCACCACCACCGCTTGGAAGGGCTTTTCAAGAGCACTGAGGGCAGGAGAGCACAGCCCCTGCACACAGGGGCTGCTCCACAGGCACCTGGGAGCCTTTGGGGTGCAAGGACTGTCCCCCAAGGCCTGGGGGAGCAGGGAGCCAGCTTGGATGCGTTAATTCCAGGCTCATAGGAAGGCATGTTCACGTAGCAGTGATACCGAACCAAAGGCACACACCGCGCCATCTATTCCCATCCGGCCCCAGCGCTTCTCCAGAACACATAGTCACTAAGGAGCTTTCTAGGCAGGTGCCGTCACCACTCATCTCTTTTGAAAAGCGTCTTGCCGTGTCATATGATCCTTGCCGTTCCTGAGGGGAAGACACGCCTCCCGCACGGGCACGGCCACAGCAGCCGGTGGCGTGACCACCTGCCAGGAGCTAGCAGGGGGCCGGACACTTTCCTTCCTCACGCGGCGTCTCACGCGTGGGGATGGGCCATGCTGCTACAAGTAGGCCATGCACGTGGCCATGGCGGCCATGCTGCGGGCTGCCCTGGCTGGCTGTGGGGCTCAACGCTCAGAGGAAGCTCCATCTCCTCAGGAAAGCAGGGTGGGCAAGGGGGACATGATACAGAGCTGGGAGGTGGCCAGGATGTCATGGATCAAACACTCGTCTCGATCAACAAGATGGCTCTCGATCAACAAGATGGCTGTGCGACATAAATGAACGTTGGTCCCCTGGCAGCAAATGGCGTCTGGCTCGTGTGGTGCAGAAGCAACGTGACCAAGAAGCCCAGAAAATCCAAAAAGAACCCCATAAAAAATCACATCTGAAAACAACTCAGACTAAAAAGTAAACGGAGAAAACAATACCATGTTACAAGAAGCGAAAAGAATGGCAAACATATCTCTGCTTCTAAAATAAACTCGGGCTGCTTCTGAAGTTTCTTTCCATTTGTCAGACCCAGAAAGGAACTGAAGGAAAAATAGGCAAACTCTGAAAGAGCATATATTTTTAAAGTTGTTTTTCTGTGTGCTGGAACACTAAAGAACTAAATAACTAAATATTGCCTGTTAACCAAAAAAGGAAATGACAAATCAACCAAAGCTATTTTTGGTGGGAACTAAATAAGTAAACAACAATAACGACAGAGACCTGTAATATCGAGAATAGTGATTATTGTGTTTTACCTTCTGACCTCCCTCATGAAAGCAGCTCTGTTTCTTAACTGCTTCATAGTTCTACCTGCCAGAAGCAGATGACAGATCAAACTGTAACCATCATGCCATCATCTGGGAAGGATTATCAGCACGACTCTGCAAAAACAAGAAAGGTAGAAGAAATGTCGAAAATCAGTTTACAAAATAAGCTGAATTATTTTGTACACTCCTCAGCACTCAGATATTTTCCCTTTAAGATGAACAGCTTCCCTAAGCACTGTGCAAGCCATAACACCGCTTGCTTACTGGCTTTGCAGGAAAAACTCTCCCCTCTGCTTTCCTGCCCTGCACTCAGTGCCATATGTGACTAAAACTGCCAGGAACGGCTCAGGGTTAATACAGACCATGACTTTGTTTTTCCATGTAGCATGAAGAAGAGACATGTTTCCATCTGGCCAGTTCATGGCTTCATTCCAGCAGTTCAGGGTTTGAAATTCTCTATTGCCAACCCTAAAGAAATGTTGGGCTTCTCTCCCACTCTAGCACTAGTTCTGAGACTGCTACTTCCAGTGCCAGCAGCTTCGATCTAATGCATCCTCCCCGCATTTTTCTGTTTCTCTTTCAGACAATGTGAAAATCTGCAAGCAAAATTGTGTGAAGTACCATGAACACAGTGGTTCACCTTGGCAAACACCTCCTATTCTGTGCACAGGTAAGACATTCTGCCTTCAGAGTCTTAATATTTCTTTCAGGAAAATGCTTTAGCATCAAATTTAATTTTTTTCTTTTTTTCCTTAAAAAAAAATCATCTGCTTTAGAGATGTCATCATCTGATGTTTTCTTCAGACTCTTCATATACATGACTGGTGTGGATCATTACTTAAGGTAAAGAGAGTAAAATCTCTTCATTTTTTTGAGCCAGTACTACATGGGACTTCTTTGAAATGACTCAAAGCTTGACCCCTTCCAAGGATTAGGTCAAATGCTAACTGCAACACAGCTGTAGAGGCTGGAACTAAAGCATGGGGATTTGTAAAGACTGGTACTAGTCCTAGCTATCTGGCTTGCATAACCCAGGTGCCTGGAGACTGGGCAAGTGGATCTATGTTGTTTTCAAGCTGAGCATCCAAAACCATGTTTCAAAAGCGTTTGGGGTTCTCCAAGAATTTGTCTAAGTGGCTAAAGCTCATTCAAGTCAGGCCCCTAGTTCACCATGAGGTCCAAGCTGAATGTATCATCTAAGTAAAGGTACAAGATATCTGCATTGAAGGCCTACACCACATTACCTCTGCTCCAGTAGAAGGCAATTCCCGGTCCTCCTAGCCAAAGGTGAAGAGGGTCATCAACACAGAAGACAGGATGTAAGTAGTTTGCATATGGGAGAGTTGGGGTTCAGGCATCCGGGAGGATGCACATGCCAGGCTGTAGGAGGAGTACTCAAGGTGGAAGAGCTGGGAAACCAAGGGAAAGCAGCTGTACAGTTGTCATGGTGTGCAGATGGCACAGACCACAGAGAAGTAAGACCTAACAGCAGAAACAGCAGCCCTTCTCCCTTCCCTGACCACTGATGTGTGCTTCTCAGCATCAGCCAGGGATGAAGCCCAGGCTAGGAAGTCAGCACAGATTGCTCCTCCCCAGGTGGAGAACATTTCTGGGTCCGAGGCCTAGCTGAGGCAAGGAAGCAGATGGTTGAAGCTCCTGCCAAATGCAGCAGCAGGGAGGCTCCCCAAAGAGCCACAGCAGTGGGGAGCTCCAATGGGTTTTAATAGGGTGTCCAGGGATTAGCTGTAATGTCATAAATGATCTAGACAAAGTGACACAACACCCTTACAACTGCTCTGCACCACCCTAAACCAGGCTCTTCTCCTTTCAATTCCACTACTTTCAATATTGCAAGTGTTTCCACCTGATATCAGGTCTTTAAAAATGCATGAAAGAAAGAAAAAGGGCTTAGACAACACTCAGCAGAAATCAAATTTCCAGCAAAACTTTTCTATTTCTAAAATTGTTCTCCAGTGTGCTTCAAATTACCTTTAGTGACCAGAGCAGATTACTAGTTCCCTAACAACCAGTAACACTCATATGATGGATTGGAGATTAATTAAAATTTTATCTAAATGTAAGCACACTTCCATATTAGCCACTATGCTTCTGCTGCCAGCATCCAGTTCCTTTCTCAGCACCAATCATCTGGAAAATATGAAAAATGAATCCTTCTCATTTCATGCTTGAAGTTGATAACAAGTTCAGCCAGATCAGCTCCAACACATTGGGATTACTGTGCTGGTCATCCTAGCCTTGGGCTTTTAACATGTCCTTGTCAAGATTATCTTTTTTCCTTTTTCCTGACTATTTTATATTGATCTATACCTTAACTGCCTAATATTTTTTATTTCAAAAGAAGGACCAAGTATTACTCTACTCTCCTTTTTGGTTTCCTAAGATGCTGATTCCCTTGTGCATTTTTTCCACTAGATGAAATCACAGTACCATGGTTTCCATTGCAGTTTAAGGAAGGACTTGAGATAATCATGTAGTGCTCACATGTGTACTCCAGGCAATACAGGAAGGATTATGCTTGATATATGTTTTTACATAAATGTATTTTTTATCCCATTTCACCTCATAAGTACGTAAGTTTAAACCCAGCCACGTCACTATTAAGCTGCTCACAGCAAACCTGCTTAACACATAAGCACTAGGTCAGGTTCTTAGCTGATATAAATCATCATTATTCTGGTGTCTACCATCTTTTTCTATCATTCCCATATTATGAATCTTAAGAGGAAGAAATTTAGGAAAGGCCTCCCCATTCCAGAAGCCCTATAGCTGTTACACCTTTTATGCCATTTCCATAGCAGTTCTTATCTCTCACCACACAAGACAAGGTGAAATTAAAGGAGAGGTGTATACTTAGTATGAACATCCACCTGAAGGACAGTGTTTGATGCACATTAGCATCAGCAACAAAGACAAACTTACAGATAACATTTTTTTCTGAACTCAGTGTATTTAGTTTAGAAGAAGATGCATGGTTTTCATGGTGAGATTGATTACCTATAGAACAATTTACTGAAGATTTCTGTAGGTTCTTTATGCTTGAGGTCTTTAAAACAAGACAAAACAATGTCTTATCAAAGCCATGCTCTAACCAAGCATAAACTGCTTCATGGAAAGGCATTTTGTAGAAATCTGCATTGGATGTCAATGAGAGGTCTGACCTGAAAGTCAGTGATGGTCCCATCTAAATTTAGATTTATGAACCTATCAGTCAAAACGTCCCCAACTGGACTCAATGTAATTAAAGTTTTACACCAGCCAGGAGAGTGAGTGCAATAGGTCCAAATCCAAAACACAGTTAAGATCTACAGAAAGGACCTCTTTGGCATCACAGTTTTGAGTGAGGTCATTAGAGGGAACATAGTGCAGATAACACACAGGGACCCAGCTTATCACTTACAGCAAGTATTAGGTGACAGTGCCCTCAGACGGTCAAGACAGAGTAGGTAAACTCTTCCTAATTCTTAAAATAAACTTTAAGGCAGGTCTTAACAACTAGCTAAACACATTTCAAGCACTGTAAAAAAAAACATAATTTCACCATCACACTGGGCTACTGAGGAAAACTGGTCCAAAGCCTCCAGTAACATGGACTAAAATGACTCTAGATTATGAAACCTATGGACTTGCAACACTGGTCAAGGTGGGGAATTAGAAGGACAGGCAGCCCAAAGGCTCTTCCAGCTTCTTTCCCTCTTTGCTAAATTCAAGCTAGCAGAGAGAACAATAAGCACTGCAGAATCAGACCCTCAACTGAAAAGTAAGAACAGAAAGAGAATTAAAAGGAAAAATCCTCCTCCACATAAAACCTTTGTACCATAGCTAAATTTGTCTAGAAAGTTAACATTAGAGAAATTAAATGGGCACTGAGAAGTCCTCCATTAGTTGGGAGAATATTGTATTAACATCAGATATAAAATACAATTAGATTTTTATAGCATCTTTTATGCTAAAGGTATCAAAGTGCTCTGCACAGTTTGATACTGGGAATGCAGTAATGGGTTATCACCAGAGCTCGGAGAGAGCATGGGAAGCAGCCCTGGGCAAAAACAGACAGCGCTGCAGGAGTACATCTAGGCTCCTTCTGTAGATATTGGTATTTGGGGAGGGTGCTGCAGAATCTGTGTTTTTATGTCATCCCAGAGATGGGGAAGCAGTCGGCCAGACCCAGCACCGGGCTGTCCTGCTTGGCAGCAGCCATCTCAGTGCCCAACAAAGCACATTCGTTGGGCAGTGCTGCTGCTGACGTGTTCTGGGCCAGACACTGCACGTGCCCTGCATAGTCCCTGGAGAGGCCAGACTGCCTTTGGTCTGACCTGTTTGTGTGCTCAAGGAGGGGATGAACCACATGCCCAGAGCACGTTCAGCTCTTCTGCCTCTGCATGATCCCTGACAAGCAGCTCACGTGCAGGCATCTGCACTGAGGAGGTCACAGCTTGGGAAGCTGCTGACACAGGAGAAATTGCCAATTCCTTTGGTTCTACTGAGATGAGTCTGAGTTAGGGAGAAAAGTGATATCCTATAAAATGGGTGCCAGAAACTGCTCCACTTTGCTCTGCCTTTTTCCTTTCCTTGCTGACAAAGTGGCCCATTGCCCCCTACTTTCTTCCAGCTTGTCCAGGCTAAACCTCAAAAGACGTTACAGCACAAACAACTAAATTTCCTTGGAAAGTTTTAATGCTAGGTCAAAGGAGAACCAAGTCCTGCAATCCTCTTCCTGTATCTTCTGAGAAAGCAAGTAAATAAAATCACATCTCCTGGCTAAGCAGATAAATGCTGGTTGCTCTTGGAAAGCGTGGCTGATGGCAGGAAAACGTGCCCCTTTCAAATGCTCTTTATAAGGTCATTCCTGTAATCAAAACAAAACTAATCCTTTTGCTCTAGATAACAGACTTAGCTAGCCAGTGATTTTACTGCTTCAGACAAAAGTTCTTTGAATTCAAAAGATGAAAAGTGCCAGAGATTTTGAAATGCTTGAAGAGCATTGAGCAGAAAGTACTTGGGGAAGCAGAGGGTAAAAAAGGTGGAAGAAGGAAGGAAGGAAGGAAGGAAGGAAGGAAGGAAGGAAGGAAGGAAGGAAGGAAGGAAGGAAGGAAGGAAGGAAGGAAGGAAGGAAGGA
>NW_020454093.1:5408275-5465303 GCF_003342845.1 Nothoprocta perdicaria | reverse complement strand
GAAGGAAGGAAGGAAGGAAGGAAGGAAGGAAGGAAGGAAGGAAGGAAGGAAGGAAGGAAGGAAGGAAGGAAGGAAGGAAGGAAGGAAGGAAGATTGTGAAGAAACAAAGATACCTTTCCACTGGACATATATCTTCATCTCTTGGCCTCTCTCTCAGAGATGGAGCCAGCATCTGGCCTCCCTTCTGCTGAGCTGCTGCCTGTGCTGCCCGCAGCGGGGCAGGATGGTAGAACTGGAGAAATTCTGCTTTCTGAGACCCTCCAAAATCTCCCAGCAATTGCAAAGTTAGACAGATACCCACATGCATTTGCAAAGGAGACTTTCACCTGGTTTAACTGATCAAGAAATATACAGAACAAACTCAGCCTTCTCATTAAAAGGAAAAAATGATTGACTAAATTAAATAAAGGACTCAGTGTAACTCCAGTTCTGGCTTCCTCCATTACCTATCAGTTCCCTGAAATGAAAAATTCAAGTCTGAAGCATTTGAATGTAGATTTAATGCAAAAATATATGTACCAATAGTTGCAAATAATAGTCTTGATAAATCCCTTCTCCAGCATCTCTGTGAAATAGGGATAATAGTCTCTCTCTCACAGTAGGGTTTTGGCAATGAAATAATAAATTGAATTCCAAAGCACTTGAAACCCTGGACAATTAAGAAAGCAATTGTCCCTGGCGGAAATTCAGTCCTTCTCCTTCAGGTTCGCTCAGGCAGCTCTCCCCCACACACATATTTATATCACCACATCCATTTCATTACTGTTTTGTTCCCCACACCCACCCCACAGCAGCCGGGCTGCCGTGGCCCTGGGCAGGTGCTTAGTGCCGAGGGGAACTCGCTTGAGGAGAAACAGCAGCGCCAGAGCCCTGGATCAGTGGTACGAAGGATGGCTCTACCGTGATGATAACTCCTGTGAGTAGATCTGTAGCATCCTGGGGCTTTCCCAGGACCTTCCACAGCCTGATTTCCTCTCTGCATAAGGTATCCCACCACAGCTTGTGTAGCAAGAGGCTGGATGTGCTCTAAGCAGCATTTCTGCTAAGGCAGCAAATGAAGACCACTGCTCCTACTGCCACCTTCTTTGTCTTTGTATTGGAAAAAAAGCCTGTGTTGCAGCAGATTTGTCACGGCCTCCACTGCAGCCTGCTCCAGGAGCGAGAAGCTGCGCCAGGCGACATCCACCAGCCTGCAGTCCTGGGAGACACTCAGTCCCCAGCATCTCTCCTGACTGTAGGAATTCCTCCTACCAGAGGATAATGGAGAAAATAATACTCTACACATGGCAGCTCGCTTTTTTCTAAGATAACATCATGGGCCTCTGGACAGGGTTATCATAGCTGAGTACAGGGATGGCCCCCTTTCTGCACCTTCTGGGTGCTGTTCTCTCAGCTGGAGCTACCATCTATGCACCACAGAAACCAGGGGCAGAACTGTTGTTTTCAGTATATTTCTTTCTGTCATAAATGCAATTTTCTGGAATACTTTCTTTAGTGGGAGATCTTCTGCTGATGGCCTTGGCTCCATAGAGGTAGGTTGTTAGGATTGTCCTTCTGCCCAGTGCACGCACACGCTGGCCCAGGGAATGGCAAGAGTAGAGGAGAGGCTTTCATCAGGTTGCCTGTGGTGGCACCAGGCACGGTCAGAGGCTCCCTGAGGTCAGCTGGGCATCCGTAGCTTGAAAAGTCAGAAAATCATGCCACCAAAAAAATGAAATCTAAGTTGCATGCTAAAAATTAAGAAAGAGTTTGAAGAGAAGTTTTTAAAAAGCTTTCCAGATTGACAATATGTTGCTTTTCAGTAGGTCCCCAGCCATCATTTTTAATGTGACTATGAAATATAAAACCAGATTGTAGTTGCTTCCTGCTCCATGGCTCTGATTCAGTGATGCTCATGCAAACCCAGAGAGACACCACGAGCTTTCATGGCATTTTACCAGATTCACGGCCGTGAAGATCAAAGCAGAATCTGGCCTATATAAACTGCTTCTTAAAAAAATATATTATCCCCAAAGCCAGCAGCCTATCCTGAACTACCACCTGTGCTACAATGACGCCAGTGAATTTATCCCAGATCTAACTGAGACCAGGATCAGTGCCTGAGACTCTTCTCTTGCAAACTCATCCTTCTCTATTCAGAAACCTATTATTCATGGCATTAATATTTTTTCTTATCTTTTCTTACACTGATGAGGAATTAGAATGCTTTCTCTCTCCCCTATCTTTTTTTTAAGTTAACAGACTGCAATATGGTTTTGTATAGATAGAACACACAATATATAGTCAGTAATTTATTCTGAAGCAAATGTTGAAATGTGGAAGAGTAGTGAAATTTATCATGGCTTAGGCTGTAAATTAATTGAGGCTCCTTAATGTAACCTATGACAAAAATTACTATTTATTGGACTCTGATCGAAGTGTGATTCTACGGCCCACAGGTTGATCAGCATGAAAAGAGGAATTTGTCTCCATAATCCCGAAATTCAATCAGCATCTGTGGGGACAGGGTTGTGTTTGGGATACCCACTTTTTTCTATGAATTCTTACCCTATCAAATGTTAATTGTGCTTTTCTTTTCGTTGTCTCTCTTTTTGTTTGTTTGTTTGTTTGTTTTTGCTCAAATAGCTGAAATATTGATGTGGAGCATTTCCTTACATTTTGAAAAGGGATCAGCTGAAAAAAAAAGAAACACCTTTCCATCATCATCACCTTTATGTTCAGAGTGAACACTTTGAACCTTATGTTCAGAGTGAGGGCTGTTGTCAGAGTAGCTGCTCTTCCTAAGCCTTTTCTGGGCCATCTGGTCAATTTATCTTTACTTGACAGAAGGACTAGGATGGATGGAGGGAAGCATCTCTAAGCCACAATCTTTGAGTTCCTTCACCCTGCTGCAGCTGGCAGCTGATCTTTGATCAAGTCTTTTGCTCTTACCAAATGCAGGGCCTTGGTAACGGCAAGGCAAGACATCTGGGCTGCCAAACAGGGGATGATTTTCTGAGTACTTCCATGGCCAAGGAAGGTGAGCAGCACAATTTCATGGTCCTCCCCTCACTTTCAGGGTTGCTCTTTCACATGAAGGGGAGTCAAGAGCCTGCCCTGACACTGTTGTGACATCCCAAGGTTCCCTACCTCTCAAAACCTAAAAATAAAATGGTCATTGGGCTGCCCTTGGGCTTTAAGCTAACACCTACTGTTCTGGTAATGGTCTTTTCTTACTGCTCATGCCTCTTGGGTTGTTCTTTAGGCTTGTCAGAAACTTGCCCCACGTATCCACATTGTTATAAGCCACGGATCCAGAATCTTGGAGCCTTGTAGATCTCACAGCAGTAATTTGTGTCTTTTCTCCTTTGAACACCTTGCCGGAGATTTAACCTTTTTTTTTTTTTTTTTAAAAAGGAAGCAATCGGAGGATTACTAAATTGCCATTTTAAATTTTTTAGGTGAGTTAATGCTTTTCCTACAGATTTGCAGACAACACTGGAGCCATAGTACATGAGCAGACTGAGAGTACATCCTCAGCAGACATTTACCTAAGGCGGCCAAATTAGTTTTTAGCAGCTTCCAGAGGGGAAATTCTATTTCAGACCTAGAGGCTCTGAGTGCAAAGCAACTGCTCGTGGTCTATCTCTGCATCCAAGCACTGTGTCACCAGGTCTCACTGATGTGCAGCATGCAGCAGCACACTGATGGGCAATATAATATATATGAAAATGAAGGAGCAAAATATATGCAAGGCTTCAGTGGTGGTGCAGGAGGCTGGAAAATATCTTGTATAGTACATCATTTCCCTGGAATTTCTCATTTTCAGGACATTGGTTCTAACATTACTGCAGTCATAGTGTTTAATGTCCCTATAGTGGTATTTCCACATTAAAATAAGAAAATCTATGGCTGCTAGCCAGGAAAATGTTCCTCGCTGCCTTTGACTGGGCTGACTACTTTAGAACCTGCATGTAGCTGTATTATGGACAGATCTTACAGCCTGGCAAGTACCTGGTAAAAAAGCACAATAAACCAGAAACTTGCCCTTCCACATATACACTTAGAAAAGTATTATTGTTAAATTTTGTATCTATCCCCTCCATTTTTATTTAACTATTGGGAAGTTATTTTAGACATCCACAGAAAGAAAATGTTTGTGAGAGAAGAACCTATTGCTGGCTCCTTGGATTAATGTGTTAATTGAAAACTTACCCTTTTTATTTAAGGGCATCTCTATCTGTGCCGTCTCTTTGCAGTTTCTCCTCTTACCAGTATTAATAGATGCTGCTCTGTCATGCTGAGGCTGGTGCTGTACATCTTGCAAATGCAATTAAGATTGGATGTGGGGCAAGTTTCAAATGACTTGAATGACACACTCATTCTGATTATACAATTTTCACCATTGCAAATGGCCTCTGGTGCCTTGGAAATGGAGAAAAAATGCCTGGAAAACTGTGCACCATTATCCACTCAGGGAAGCACATGGTTTCCCAGCCACTCCTTACACATTATAGCCCTATGGCAAAGGCATTAGAGCACTTTGGGATAAGCCAGTACAAAACTGAAAGGCACAAATAGCTTTCTGAGGGTTTCCATGGACATGACTCCCTCTCTGCTTGAAAGCTTCAGGAGATGGAGGGAGAGTTGCAAGGGTGGAGGTCTCAGCTCCACCAATAAATACACTGATGGATTTGCTGAATGCAAAACTTCACCTCTAAGCCTTTCAAGTAAGTGTGCTCCTAAGTGCTTACTTTGAATCTGTGGCTCATCCATCAGCAGTTTATGAGAATATTTGTAAGCATCCTTGGTCTTTGCATCAGTCTCCGTGGAGAACTATGAGGAGCAGGTTGGAAAGCACTGACCTATGCATCAATACATTCCCTCTACCTAACCCTCTTGCCATCCCTCCCTTTCCTGCAGTGGAAATGAGGGCGATTGGTGGCTTCTTCCTTTCCCCAGTGAGCAGAAAAGTACCAGAACAGTAAAATGGCTGTGCAAATGCTATTTCAACCTGCCCTTTCCATGGAAAAAGTCAGGCCTTTGGTAACCAGAGCAGCTCAGCCAGTCTGGGATTTCAGTCTGTCAGATAACAATGAGCTTCCCTGCGCACTGGCTAAGGCAAAGTGAAATATCTCCCATGTTTCCTCAGAAACAGTGGCAACTTTGGAGAAGAAAAAAAGAAAATGGCCAGAGCAGACATAGACAGGACTCAATAGCATGAGCTGGAAGGAAATAACCCTCTTGGGGTGAGCAACGGCTGCTTGTGCCCCTGCACAGAGCTCAGCCATGCCCAGAGAGGAGCTGAGACCACCCTGGTGCCAGCAGGCAACCTGGGAGCTGCACCAGGCTGCAGGAGGAGACCTCTGCAAACCACCTATTCCTCCTGGTGCACTGGAGCCCACCTGGGGATTTCTTATCGCAAGGTCACTGCTGTGCCCGTGATCACCAAATAATGGGATATGTGGGTCTGTACAGGAAAGGAGCTATGCAGACTTCTAGCCAATTAATTTCGGAATTGATTCCCTCTGCTGCCGGCATCCTCTACAGCCAGCAGGGCTCTTCCCTGCAATCCAATGCAATGCACACACCTTTGAAAAATGATGCTTTCAAGCCTGCCCTGTGGTGCAGTAAATTTGAAAGTGCTCTTAATAATAATAAGGATCAACATTGACTTTAATGGTCTTCAAACTCTTCGTGTAATTTCATTAGCTGCCCAACACAGATGCAGGCAGGGGTGATGTCATCCTTTTTCCCTTGCACTGAAACCTGACTCAGGCGCCAGAGATAGAAACCAGTTTTATTGCCTGTAATCGGATTAAAGCTTCTGGCAGCTGGTGATCAATAGGTGATTGCTGGAGTAATCCAGAAAAAGAGAAGGTTCTTGTGAAGAGGCAGTAAGGCTCGGATTGAGACAGGGGTCTTGCAGAGTGCATGCGGAGTTGAGGATGCTGTTAGATGCCTGAATCAGCATGGGCAATTTGGTGTTTAATAGCATGCCTGTTAATGCGAGCACCAGAACACAGTGCAGTTTCACAGCATCGAGCAAGCTATGTTTTCACACTGTAGTGATTCCCCAAACTCCCCTTCTACTGCTATACCATTTACAAAAATATTCCATGTAGATATTATACCACCATCACACGGGCAACCAAACACTTATCTCTGTGAACAAGTTGTCTCCTGAGCCAAACTCCTGCTGCCTTCCCCTCGCTGGTACAGTGAGCACCACCAAAGGTCACAATTTGTCAGTGCTTTGCCACAGGTTGATATTTTTGCCAAAAGTGAGAAATAATAGTGGTAACCTTGTGGTATCTGGGGATACAGTACTGTAATGACTGCCACCCCACCTCCCAGGACCCAGACCCAGTGGACTGCAAAGCAAAAAGGAAAAACCAGAATAGCACCCAAAGAGAAATGAGGAAGCTGGAGAAGTCCGTGGCCATTGATTGCTTTAACAAGACTTTTTCAATAAGTTGATAAGATGCAATTACCTCATCATCTGAATATTGCAGCAGTAAAATCAATGCTACTTAAGGAGTCTGACAATCAATTAGGCACTCTCTCGATATTTGTGAAAGTCAAAGCAATTCCGTGTAAAACATTGATTCATGCAGAGATATCATTAAAGCGCTACAATACTAGTCCCCTAATGGATATTGAGAAAATTAATTTATTCCAGCTATGGAATTCTGATAAAATCAGACCTCTGAATCTTCCTCTTTAGCTGGATAACGTTTATTTTTCCAGGCTAGTGTTCTTCAGCAATGTCATCAGCGTTGAGTAAGTGGCATTCACATAAGCACCAGCACATACCTGCTGGGAACACAGAATACAGACCAGTCCTCTGGATGGGTTCATTGTATATTAACATCATTGTATCCAGTGGGTACTGCTAGACAATGGGATTTTGGTTTTAGCTCGGTATATATGATTAGTAAATAGACCTTCAAATATGTAACAAATAAAAATCAGGGTCACAAAGGCCCAAATCATCAAAAGTATTTAAGTATCTAACACCTTTTGATTGCTGCAAGAAGCAGACATCTAGCTGCCTTTCAATATCTCTGAATGTCCTGTGATTTGTGTAGACTGCAGATGTCAAGCGTGGAAAGAGATTGCCTTGAAAGTTTTTGGAATCTCCATAATTCAGGATTTCTTAAGAACAGATTAGACGAACATCTGCCAGGAATAACCCAGGCATCACTGCTCCTGCACTGCAGCCGAGAAATGGACTACACAACCCCTTGAGGTCCTGTAACTCTAAAGAGCCCCTGGTGCTCATTTCACAGTTTTCTGATTTTGTAAAATGTCAGGCTGGGCTTTTATCAGATATGCAGATAGCAATTCTGTATTAATTTAATCATCACAATTATACTTAGAATAACGTGGATCAATTTTATTTCTGGCGTGATTTGGCTTCCCTGAAATTATACAAGCGGGGACTCTGGTCCTGCATTTGCATAATTAATAATCTATCAATGTCTTACATTAATGTGCATATTGAGTTATTCTACCATCATTTAAAACAGTGGCATCACTAATGAGACTATTAACTATAGAGAGCATCAAGTCACATTGGATTCATGTTTTCTTTATTTCTATTTAAGGTTAGTTTTTAGCTCAGTCAGTTAATAAATGCCAGGGTGATACTGGCACAGAAAATATGCAGCTCTTAATTTTCATTAAGATGTCATTGAGAATGGTAGTAAATAGACAGATGTGACTGTTTTCTATTACAGAGTCCCTGTAGAAAGAGGAAAACTAAAAGATGCATTTTCATTTAGAATATAGTACATGCAGCTACTTTTTGTATATTATTTCTGAAATTATTTGAGCCACATTAAATTCAGAAACTATTTAGGACCTAGTCCTGGAAAACACCTCAGTTCTTCCCAAATTTTAAGCATCCATGTAATTGCACTGAAAGCAACTGTTAAATGTAAAACCACTCCTGAGCATTTGCAGGATGGACTGCCATGGAACTTCAAGTGTGATTATAAACACAGGTTCTACTCCAAGCTCCCTGACAAACTAACAAACCTTGACAAACTTTTCATGTTGAATTGGGTTGTAAATGAATCTGAGGTCGGACAGAGGAGTTCCCAATGAAAGCTCCACTTCAGACTATTCGAAAACCAGCTCAGACTGCTTAAATAAGCTTTAATTTGAGATTCCTGAGAATGTAAAATTTAAGACAGAAAATGGGGAAGATGAGCTGACTCAAACTGAAATGCAGAAAAAATATTGTGAAAGCTTTAGTAAAAAGGAATTTCTGGGACAAGCTTTAGAAAAAATATCATGTTGGGATGTTTTTGCTATTATCTCTCCAGCAAAATGAAGTAGACTTCAAAAGATGAAAATGACACCTCGGGGCGTCTTGTTGTGTGCCAAACTGGCAATATAGAGTCAGATTATAGAACATCGTTAATTGGCCATCAGGCCAACTCTTTATTGACACTCATAAAGAATAAATATTGAGGCCAAAAACACAGTAACAGTCAAGATAAATTACAGTCTGATCCCTGCAATACAGCATGGTGCTTTAAATATTCAAAATATACCCCAAGCAGTGATATCAGGCAGGGAAAATAAATTCTCTCAGGCTCGTCAAGTGAAGAAAAAATGACTGCAGCTGAAAAAATCTCCTTGAAGAACAGCAGTAATATGGCTATAGCTGTATGGTTGTTGGTAGCCATGCACCAGTCCAGGATCAGACTCTCCATCAAGTAGGGGTTTGTACCATATGTGCCCACACTTACCCCTGGGCTTGTCTCTGGCTCATGCCAGCTGCATCCGCACTGTTCTTGGTCCTTCAACTTCTGCCACTTTGGCCAGCACTGATAAGGCCACCCTGTTAACAGACCTCTGATTTTTCCATGCCCCATGCACCCCTTGTGTGCTCTCCTGTAGGACAAGAAATGTCAGGAAAGAAGATGAACTGATGTGCATCTATTCTAGGGAACTACCATTCCAACATCAGTCAGTGTAGATTAGCATGGAACAGTAAGACAGAAATAGTGTGCTCTCCAAGTACTTTTCTTTCCATTGCTATTTTCCCTTTGTCATTCCCTCTTCATGACCTCCTTTGGTAATGAATCAACCTGAGCCTGGAGCAATAGCCATGGGAATACTGTTTTAGTGACCTTCACTTGCCATTACTCAATACAATGTGGCTCACTATCTGGTATGACCCTTAAATACCATCATTATACAATGGAGGAAAATGTTTACATTTTTGTTCTCTACGTAGGTTCACAGGTATTAATCTGCCATTGAAATAATGCAGTTCCTTTTGTGATGGGAATGCATGAATTTCCATTTCAGTCTTAGGAGTTGCACTCATGAGACTGAGGAGAAGATGGTTGGCATTTGTTACCATCAGCAGTGATACGATGCCATTCCATTTCCTCACTTCATGAAATGACAAATGGGCTGCTCCAGTGCACATCTACTGAGTGTCATCCTCAACTTGCCCAGAGAATAGTGCAGTCCCTTCCATGTCTCCACTCCTTTCCAACAAAGTATTCAGGAAAGATGACATAAGAGTTAGATGACTCTTAACCAGCTGCAAAGTCTTTTACGAGGGAGAAATGATGCAATGGCTTTCTTACTTCTAGTTTAGGGTGGGTGAGCAAGTAGATCCGGCCCAGTTGCACCAGTTGCAATTGCAACCAGAAGTTGCACCAGTTCTTGATCCGTGGGACATATTAAGACTGGAACTAGGTGATGTACTAGATACCACTCACAGTCACCAGTGTTACTACTGGAAAACCATGACATTTTCATTTAGGAAGAACCTTCCTTAGCATCCTCATGCTTCATTATCATGTGCCCCAAATACATTCAAGCTGAGAATGGACCAAACCCAACGACAGGACAGCACCTTCATAGGGTCCACTGCAGAGCAGAAGGGTGTTAGAGTGGGATGAACAGCACTAGTGAGATAGGATGTGTATCTCCAGACTTTTAAAAAATCACGTGGGTGCAGGCCTGGCTAGTACTGGAATCTCTCTTACAAGCTGACACCAAGCATACAGGTAGAATCTCCAGAAAGAACCATATTTTCTGATTTTTTTTTTTCCCTGTTCTTTGGCATGAGAATCTTTGCCTGATCCTGAGGGCAAGATGAGATGCTTGTTACTGTCAAACCCCTCTCCAGAGACATTTCCTAGCGATATCAGCATGAAGGTCACACTAATGAGCAAAGGGATTCCTTGCTGTTCATCTCTATGTAGTGCAATAAGCGTATGTAGAGCTCCAGTAAAACACAGGATAAACTGGCTCTTTCTAATATCTTTCATGTGCTATGTATTTTCACTTGTTCTCAGGGACTTCATGAACACCTTGAGGAATTTGTTCCTCCTGCTATGCCCTGGGATCTCTTTCCCTCTTCTACTAACCTCACTACCATACTTATCCGTCCTGTCATTTTTCACTAGTTTATTTTTTGGTTGAGTTTTGTTTGGATTGAAAGAAAAAACAGCTAGTATGTGTGCTTTACCCCATGATTCCCCTCCCAGCACTTCCTCACATGCATCAATTCTGCTATGGGAAGGAGGGACCCCTATGCCAGGGGCTTTACCAGCACTGAAGCCTCCTGAAGCAGAGAATTCAGTGAGCTGGACAGGCTGGCTTGGCTCCCAAAAGACAAGGGGATATGGGACATGGGATATTGTTGCACATGGCCACAAGTTTTCAGAAAGGCTTTGGAAGCAGTTCTCCTGCAGGCCAGGCCAGGGTTACATGTTAACGTCCAAAGAAGTCCCCATTCTAAGTCAGTCCAGCCACACATCGTCTCCAGCTCCTCCAGCAACTGGAGACTGAGCATCTTGCATAAAGCCCTCTGCAGGCTAAACTGCTATAACTAGCATTGCATGATGATGTAAATAAGGTTACACTGAAAACTCAACTATTTTTAATAGTTTCTGAAACTATAACTCTCGTTATCATGATTTGCCAAGGTATAAAAACTCATTTTTAACACTGTAATAACACAAATGCTGGGTGGAGAGGGAGAGTGAGGGTGCATATATGTGCAGCAAATATTTTTTGTATTTTTGCTATTAAGAGGCTTTGTTACATATAAATGTAATAGCTCAGGCTTTCATGGGATTCTGATTAATAATTTTTAGGCCTAATTTAAGGGTGCAGAGAGCAGATGAGTGTTACCAGCTGCACTGTTTACACAGCAAAGTGAAGCAGTCCACATGCCAGTATCCTGTATAAAATTAATTGGCTCATTAACCTCCAGCAAGGTCAAATACAGGAACCTTGATGCATACGTGCTCCTCTTCTGTTCTTTCAGAAAAGTCCTCCTGTTAATATTGCGAGAGATTTAAGTGAAAAAGAAATGCTACCAAGTGAAAAAAAAGCAATAAGCAAATGTACTGACAAGTGAGAAAACATAAGAAAGTGCAATCATTGTGTTAAGAATGGCAAGCTGAATCCATTGCTCTATCTGCAGCAATGAGGAGGATACTCTAAAATTTATTCCAAATAGGAATAAATCTGTTATTCCAAATAGGGTTTGGATAAACATTAGGAAACCATCTCGGGGAAAGTCCTCAGCCTTTTGAAATCACATAGACTTTCATGGTGCCTAGATTTTAAGATCCAAGCTCCAAGATACTTTCCAGAGTCTGTAGGAGCTCATGCCCACTTTTCTTGGCCTTTTCCTGGGAAGACAACAGAAGGTCATGCTGAAAAGCCACAGCAGAATCAAGAAGCCACTCTGAGTCCTTAGTGACTGCAAAGACTGGGTACAGAGATGCAACCAGGCATCTCTTTCATGCCAGGACCCTCTCCAGATATAACAGACCTTGTTAAGAAGTTTGTTTACAGGCTTTCTTGCATTAACTTCCTTGTCTCATCAGTAGGACAGAAACAATTAACTGCTATTGTTCATGTAAGTGGTTTTAATTATAACATAAAGGATCATTTAAAAAATAGGAGTTCAAGTAAGGAACCACAGTAATAAGGTGATTTTGCATGTTGAAAATCATCAAGCCTCATCCTGGTGCTTATAAGGGCCCACAAGGTGGGCTGACTACACTCCTTGTAAAGGTGCTGATTTCTCCTGCATGTGGATTGCAGTTACACAGCCCAGCATGTAAAGGAAATGGTAACACAAGAGAAATGTTTGTGTTACACTTCCTGGGCAAACTACAATTCAAAATAGCTGACCCTAAAGAGTAGTCGTTAAGTACAAAGGGGAGTTATAATTAGGCTGTAAATAGCCCTTTGGGTTGTGATTAGCAGCATTGTGTTCAAGCCCTGGGTAAGAGGAAAATTGCAGACTTGCGTGGGCTGCTAGCTGGACAGTAGTACTAAGCAGAGCCTTGCTTAGCATCATCACAGCAGCCGAGACAGATTCACAGTCAGACATTCTCATCCATCCAAGGAAAAGACGGGCTCTGTGCCAAAGGGGCTTTCCGTGTTTGACATTTCACTGCATGTGCCATCAAATGGCTCAGGACAGAGAGGGGGAAGTCTATTAGCAGTGGCTGGAAGAGTTTAGACAGCTGTTGCTTTCCGTTGCCTTTGTGAAAGTCTTGGAGCATCAAACTGTTGCGCAGAATGTTATCTCCAAAACACTGATCACAAACACTTCTGGGGGAATTTGACTTTTAATACATAGAAGATTACAGGGAAGAAGAGAAAAACTGACTGTTCCTCACTGCCATGGCTGAGCAGACCAGACAGCGTGGGCGTAGGCAGCAGGCTAACTGGATGCACGCTAGACATCACAAGAAGCTTTCCAGCAGCGAGGATGGCGAAGCCCTGCAGCAGGCCACCTGCCAAGCTTGCAGAGAACCCAGTAGTGAGGATGGTAATCACAGAGCAAGGACTTGGCCTTGGCAATCTCTTGAGGGTCTTCCCAGCCTTACTATTCTTTGTAACTCTTCACATTTTTTTGCCAGCAAAGTCATTCCATTAGAATCAAATCATGTTAATAGTAGCACACATTTTTTGGAGTCAGAACAGAAGATCAAACTGTAGAAAATTCATTTCAGACACTTTTTCCAGAATGTAGCTGCTTGACTTCAGCCTATCTTAAATGACTTCATGTATGGAAAGACCATGTCTGTACCTAGCAACTGTCCTGTCGTTTCCTCAAATGCTCCTTTTCCTTATGGGAAAGTCCTATGGAGTTACTAAGTCTCTCCTGCTGTGCTCTCCTCGTGGTTTCCAGCTAGCCTAAACCCCTGTACAGCTTCATCTCTTTGCTATTATTGGCAAAATCTGGCAGATATTTGAAATCTGTTCTCCCCTACAACTTCATGGAGTGTCTTCAAATCCCTCCTATCACATCTTTTTGATGGGAAGCTGAAGATCTGTCGCTCCTCCTAGGTAGTGTATAGCCAAAGCAGGTCCTGTAGCTTTTAGAAAGTACATAGTCAAAATTCATTTTGTAGCAGACATAACTGACACATACTTGACATGTGACTTCAGGAGCAGCTCAGGCAAAGCAAAGAATCTGGAAAGGATGTTGTGTCCTATCACAAAGTTTAAATACAGAAGAAAAACAGAAATTTAATTCAAGAAAGATATCTAAGGAAAGAGTCAAGAACAATCCTTGGAGAAATCGGGACCAGTGCAGAGCTCAGCAGCCCACCTGCTTTTAGTTTCCTTGAAGGGTTGAAATGATCTTTGACCAGATTTTTTTAAAGAAAGTCTTCTTAATTGAGGCATTTTTTTCCAGTGCTAATGAAAATCCCTTCATGATTAATTCAGTATCCTGATATTTGAAGAGCACTGATGTTGTGGTATTATATAGCTATCACAGAAAATTACCACTTCAGGACAGATGGTGCAGTGGTGTTGATGAGTAACAATTAAGCCCAATCATTAAGGGCTCTTCTGCTCATAGAAGACATACACTGAAGACGTGTATGTAGAGCAGATATGACTTGTTTTCTGCTACAGATATCGTCATAGAGTTTTTAGAGGGCCCTATTTCATCTTTAGATGGATTAATTAAAGGGACTATATCTGAATTATGACTTTTGATTCTCTTTCCTGAGCTTTAAAAGCTTTTAAAAAAAGTTTAACTTGAAGTTACATAGTACTTGTAATCATTGCTTTATAGTGAAGGCTATAAAATTCATGGTCTGATCCATTATGTCTTATTGTTAAGTTTCCAGTTTGTGAACAACCGTATGAATCAGATCTTTAAAACTTTGTCTCAAAATCACTGCGATGTCACGAGGAAGACTCCCAACACCACCCCACAAGTGGGGACAAGTGTGTTGTTATTTCAGTACAATATAATTTGGTCATTTGTAAAGGAAACTAAACAGCACTAATAGTTTTTGAACTAGCATTTTCTCAATGGACAAAGAAGAGAAGAAGGGTTGAAATGTAGCACTAGTCAGTGACTCAGTACAGATTCGAAGTGTGATAAGACCCATCAGACACTACAAACAGACGGGTGGCATGCACCTCAGTACCAGAAGGAATCTAGATGGTGCCAGTTCCGACTTCAGCCTGGTGGATATGGTTTCTTCACCGTGCAAGTCTTCATTTATCTTCTCTAACATAATTCTCTCAAAATCTGTGCTCAAGTCACAGGAGCTGGACCAATGGGCCCATCCTCTTTTCTACCTATGGTAGGATCTCAGCTGGGAAATCAGCTGGAGTGCTCTTAAGCACAGGACTTGTGAGGAACACAGAGGAACAAGGGTGGTGTGGTCAGGGTGCTGCATGCCCCACTGTGCAACAACAACAAGTGACACTAGGAATGGTGTTGGACCTGTATGAAACTCTAACAGGGTCACTGCAGTCAATGCCTTCCCCAGGATCAGCAAAGGACCATGTGGCTGGGGCAAACGAGGCATTGGTCTTAGCATTTATATCCAGAAGATACACATGGTCAAAGAAACCACTGAATTTGGTTGTGGAAGTAGGTCTGAAAACCATCATGAGCACACAGGCTGAGTACTGATGTCACTGGTGGCACAGACTCCGAATAAGACACGGCCAGGAGTCCTTCAAGCCAAATGTCCCATCTAATACTGTGGTAGCTGAACATTGTAGTGGCAGGATATTAAATGGATACACTTAAATAAATCTTTGCTGGAAGAAAAGACCTGCTTGCGCCCTGGATCAAATGAAACAGTGCAGAGCACTGCTTGCAGCAGCTTGCAGAGGGCTGGGAGTAATAAGCTGAGGCTTCAGGAGGAAAACCTCTTAGAAGAAGGAGCTATCTGACCATGGTAGGAACAGTAGATTCAATTGCAGCCTCTCAACGACACGTTCTCTTAATAAAAGAGGAAGGTTTAAAATCTGGGTTCCTCTGTGTCTTGTGTGCCGGGGAGTAACACAAAACATTGCTGGAGGAAGCTGGGTGAATTCGAAGCCAACTGAAATACCCATTCAGATACTTACCAAGATATAAGCAGAAGCTCAATTGCTTCATAGATGGTAGTGACTATTCATCACCAATTTTCTATTGAGAGCCTATAGCTTGTGACAGGGTCATGCTCACCCATCGCCCTCTTCTCCTGAGATAAAAGAACGTGTGATACCAAGGGGACAGAAAGCGTATGTTAAATAGCTGACTTGTGCCTTGCTATTATCCTCCTCCTTCCTACATAATAACCTCCTCTTCTCTATTTATATTCGCATCTATATTTAATGCTCACTGAAGACTACAGACTTGTGTTTGATGTTCAGCTGAAGACATGATTCATCACAATCCTCATTTTTAGTAATGGAAAAAGGCTGTGGTAGAAAAAAACAGATGAGACTGCTTTTCATCTTGGTAGCCGTGTAACCTTTGTGTGAACTTGGAAAGTCGTACAAAGAATGGCAGGCTCAGCCTGTCACGAGTGATTCACAAAGTTTTCTGAATGCTGCGTGATCTCCCCAGCAATATCTGATCTCTCCTTCTTTAAAGAACTCCTTTTAAAAATAGACATTAAATCACCCATTCCTTGACCTACAATTTCTGTTGTTGTTTTTAACATGAGATGTAAAAGACATTCTATTTACTATAAAAAGTTTTTTAAAAAACAGATGTTATCATTTCTATGTCTGTAGTCCTAAGCATGAAAAACAAGGAGCATAGGTCGATTATTAACTTGTTTTCCATGCTCTGCCCTGCAGCTGGAGTCACCAGTGTTATGACTCCCAATCAGCTGGTCAGAGGGCAGCATGGCACTCCCTTTGAAGCTACCAACAACAACCCTCGAAGAACGACCTCAGCAGCAGCGGTGCAGAGGCTCTGAATGAAGATAACCAAAGAGCTTCTAACCGAGGTCCATGAGGCAGCGTAGTCTAGTGCTCCATTTATTCTTTCTCACTGAGCTAGCTGGAGCACCAGGGTAGTTTTTGTCATTGATATATGGTACACAGGCAGATTCTTTTATGCAGCCTCCCAAAGTGATAGCATGAAAAACACCATTGCTCTTTGGGTTAAAATACCCCTGTGTGCAGAAGCTTGGTGAAAACAACTGTTTGCCCATAATTTTATAAATCTCTTTGCACAGAAGATACACTTACCTCCCTTTTTTCCAAACTAGCTGATTTGCCTTAAAATAACTAACAACAGACTGTTAGAGATAAGACATTACTGGGTTTGATGGCACTAAAATCTAAGAATATCATTTAATGCTAACTTTTAACACCAAAATGAAAGATTGAAATTCCACTCAACCACGTGAATTCATTAAATTGAAGTTATTTTCATTCTTCAGAAGAAATCTGTGCTCTTTACCAAAATAAGAAATAGCATAAAGGGCCTCCAAATTCACAGTTACTGTTAAGAACATTACAGCTTTCTTTTGAATTTAAAATTCTTTTAATTTCTGGAAAAGGAAAAGCACATATCTTTCATCTCTCTCAATCTTGCCTTCCCCAAGGGAAATTCAAAATGTGTTATTGTGAGCTCTTCTATATCAGCAGAAAGACGTCAGAAGATCTGGCTGAACAGCACCTGCAAGGAAGTGAATCCAAACCAGAATTGTATTCCGGGCGCATGGAAGTGCCACCTGTGAAAGAAACAAGTGACAGTGACAGGCTCATCTGGCAACCCCTAGTCACATCTCAAGACCTTTTGTTTGCTCCGAATTGCTCCTTGGGTCCAGAACCTTTTGGAGCTGCTGCCTCACTGTGGAGATGACATTCAGGGAGTGCAGTCATTGAGCGTGGAGCTTCCTACCCCTGCTGCCTGGGAGCATTCTGTAAACATGCCTGGACAGCTCATCCCATATTGAGCCCTAACTTTGCCACATGGGTGGGAATTCAGATCCCACAGAGGCACAGCTTCTCTCTGATAGAGTTGGACAGTATTTGTGACTCTTAAGTGGGCAGTAGAGGTCAGTTCTGCCTGACTTTAAGACTGCAGGTCCTTGCTTCTTCTGCCTGTAGTGCCAGCCCCCACCACCTCTTCCTCTTCCTTCCCTTCCTTCTTGCACTGCTTATTCCAGCCTTTCCACAGTCCTTTGGTGGGTGCACAACTGCAGCCAGTGCAGCTGGTTGGGGTGGACACAACTGGATTGGGAGACTAATCTGAATTACGAGCAACTGATAAGTTATTTTGGGCTGTTTTAGGGATGGCTTCTGTGACCTACCCTAAAGCTGCCATTTTGCACTGCTAGCTGAGGGAGCTGGGACTGGCAGAGCAGGAAGACAGGGCTGAGCTGGCACTGCTGCCCAAAGAAGGCCTTGGTGGCATCTTGGACTGAGCAACTCATGCAGCATTTCACATCTTCGTTGGCTTTCACCCAGGCACTTTCCCTCTGCCAGTAGCTCTACCTCATGACTTCTTCCCAAACTGTATATCATTTCTCACCCCACATCTCTTCATTCTGTCTGCCTTGCTTCTCCCCTTTTCTTATCATTGCCTGTGCGCCTGCCTGGTGGGGTAGGGGACACTGCATGTGAGGAACTGCTGCAGAGAGGCTCAGGGGGGACCAGAGTGGGATGCACTGGTGTGGAATGGTACCAAGGAGGACTGGAAGGCCCTGGGAAGGGAGGCCAGGCACCAACAAGGTGGGTAACCAAGTGGGGAAGCACAAAAGTCCTTGTGTTGAAGCAACTGTGGCATAGAAATGAAGGAGGTCACCCTCCATATGTGATACGCACCATGTCACAGGTCTCCTGCAAGCCCCGTCCAGGCAGCATGGGCAGGAGCCTTTCCAAAGGGATGTATCCACCTAAAAACAGCCACAGCAGAAGGTCTGCGCATGGTGCACATCAAGGTGCTGCATCTTTTTGGATCCTACCTAGGTTGGTAACTTGCCTTCCATTGCTGGCACCACTAGCAGAACGTGATGGAGGCACTAATTGCCCTCCCTTCCATCAGCACAGGGACTGGGGCATCACATGAGGGAAAAGCCTGATCCCTGCATGCTAGAAAATACTCTCCCAGATTCAAGGTGAAACTAAAAACAGAAGAACAGACCAGGAGTAACTCTGTTTTCCTGATATCCTCGCCCATTCCCACATCCCTATTAAAAAGCAATGATTGAAACCAGTTTCCCTCCTTGTTATTCCTGCATTATGATTGTTTGTAAATGCCATTTTTTCTTTAATTACCCCTCCCTACATATACACGAGAAGGATAGGATAAAGAACAATCCAACATTGCGATTGAATTGTAAAAGCATTGCACACGGCTGTCCTATTAACTTCATAGCTGTGATGTGTTATAAAATGCAAAGTGCAGAAAAGGGGGTAGTAATTTGTTTATAAATATGTTAATTAGGTAGAGCAAATGCCATATTGCCTGAGAAAAGAAAATCTCTGATTGCAAAGTGTGCCTTCTAGCATGGATTTCACGGGGCAAAATGTAGTTAATAAAACTACCTTTATGTTTTGTATTACAGCTTTTTAGCATAAATAGCTAATAACCAATTTGCATTAATGGTATTGGCACAAATGTAAATTAGGGTCTTTTTGTTTGTATTGCTGAAGTGCAATTCTATTGCCAGGCGATTGTATTTGGCTGTTTCATTAACTGGAGAGATTTAAGAAACAGATACAGTTCTGGGCCATGCCTAGAATATTAAGATTAAGAATATTAAGAATATTAAGATGGAAAAGAAATTGCAGTGCACACCAGTTATGAGCTCAGGTCTCCCAAAGAACACATGTACTTTATGGACAGAGTTCTATTCTTCCATTTCGCACACAGATGTAGCAGGATCACATCTTGAACAGCCTGGTAATGTATCAAATTCAGTTTTTCCAGTCATGTGCAGCTTTTCAAGACTGCAGCTGTTTTTCTGTCCTAAGCCACAAGAACCAACGTGTCAAGAAGCTGGTTGGCACCCACATTAGCGAAAGAGAGAGGATTAGGAAAGCCTGAGCGTAACCTGTGGCCATTCTCTTGGAATGAGAAGAGCTAGTTCCAAGCCTGTTCTCCATTTTTCTCCAACCAGAAGGTTGTTCCTGTGTCTGCCAGATGCCCACTGGAGCTTCCTCCTTGTGTGACGTCCTGGATCCCGCTCCTGGATGCTAGGAAATGCGAGTGCAAAACTGGATCATCTGCATTCCAGCTGAGTGACCCAACCTTTTGCTCCACTGCTCTCTTTCTCTGGAGAAAAGAAATGCACTACCAAAACAGAAAAAAAAATATACAACCCACCAAAGTTTCTGTCCCGGAACATTCAGTTTTGGTGATTCTGCATTCTTTCCCAGCGGAAGAAAAAGTATCATTAAAGTATCAGACTCAGGCTCCCTGGGCACTGACCTCAGTAGAGACGTCATGGCTATGCTGAGACAACACAAAATGGTGAATTTGGTCCTGCTGCATTTTCCCATCCATCCTCCACTTGGGAGAGGTCAACCTTCAGGACACCCACGGTGCTGAGGCCCTAGAACAGCTGTGGAAGATCCTTGCTGGGGCTCAACCCGCTTCACCCCACAGCCACGGTGACTCTGCTCAGTGCAGTAAGACTGCTCTGCACAGCATGGCTGTGCCCGAGCTTGCAGCCTTCCCTGGTTATCCAATACTCCCCTGCTTGTGAATGATTTAGAGCACACTCCTCCTCACTATAGTGAAACCATTCTCCTGCGTCTGAGAGATGTGTATTATATTTTCTCAGATGTAGGAAGTGATGTGGAACCTTATATGGGATTTACACGAAGTTTCTCTGCGTTGCCGGGATAATGGCTTTCCAGGCTGACACCTAGAAAAAGAGACCGTCGCAGCATAATGATTTTTATCGGTTAAGATGGCAGGTGGAGAAAGGTGCCTTTACAGCCTCCTAAATCAAAGTTTCTGCTAGCCAAAGATCAAATGTAAATGTTGGCAAATTACTGGCAGTGCACATGAAAGCCATACAATCCAGGCTGCTTTAGCAATAGAGGTTTTCCATTTCAGGCCTCATTCATCTGGGACCTTTCATATTCACAGGGTCTTTCTTTAGTCATGCTATGTAAGCAGCTCCTGTATATATTGAAAGCCAATTTTCCCATATACTTAAGTGTGCTGCCGGATGGACAATAAATCATGAATCTATTTCCAATTGCATTACCCTTTATATGATATTGATACAAAAGCATCCTTTCCCCTCATCTGCTTATTTCTGATATGAAGAGTAAAAGGCTTCTTCTCTTTATGCAAATCGACATATGTTTTCTTTTCTTCAATACAGAAGCTGGCAGTCATTTCCTATAGCAGGAGGACTTTGGAAAAGGGATGCCTGTGTATTGGTTATCTGTTGTTTTACTTTCAGGTAAGGAATACAATGTGATAAATTTTGATGCCCTTGACACTGGCATAACATCTCCAGACATTCCTTGATGAACTCAGAGGAAAAGTATGTATTTGAACATGATCAGCCATTTGAAAGAATCATGATGTAAATATATATATACATTAATCAACAGAACCTTTCCTCCTCAATATGAACAAAGTTATTCCACGCAGATCCATGAAATTACAGCAGATCTCAGCCTTGTACTTATCCTGCATTGCTATAAATTAAGAATAAATTGATATAAATCAGGAATAATTTCAGAAAGTTTATCAGATTGAATGGATGCAACTCCAATGCAAATGAGATCAGAATCAGACTTCTTGACTCTGGATTCTTTCCCTGCTACGTGCACAGGGCACGGCTATGGAAATGTGGTAGGCAAGATAATGCTATTCCCCTGGCATACAAAGTATTAAAGGCAATCAGCAAAAGGCTAGTGACGCCAGCGTTGCAAGATCAGTGTTACGAACGGGCAAGACTTGAAAGAAGCAGAAGGGGAGAGTCACTTCTCTGGGGACGTGGCCCTACGAAGCGGACATTGGCATTAGGTGGGTGCTCCGGTTTGGTAATTACTTGAAATGGTCACTCTCAGACTGCAATTGGACAAAGGGAAAGACTTTATGGTTCTATTCTCATTCCTAAGCAACAAGACCAGTGCTTCACTTGGCTCGTGTGGGTCTCTTGCATATTACAGGCCGTATAAATACCAAATTGAGCTAATTATGATTCATGTTGAACATATACAGACTGATCCAAACTGCATTATCTGTATACAAAGATTCCCAAGAGGTTCCACAGGCTTAGAATAAGATCTACAATGATGAAAGACAAGTTTGTAGGGCCAAAATGAGCTGGCTACACCGGTGCAATTTCAACATAATTCTATTAAAGTCAGTAGGGGTACTCTGATTTATGTCAGTCTAGCTGGGAGAAGAATTTAACCATTAATGGTTTGCGATGAAATACAGTGCTTCCCATTTTACAACATCCCTAAATATGTGGGCTTTTTTAAAAAATAATCCTTAATTATTTTTTCTTTCAACTGTAGCTGTTATGTGTTCTCTTGATAGTTTTTCAGGGTAAGATACCCCATTTAATGAGCTCACTATTTCTTCTAGTAAAAATATTCAATACAACCTGTAATAGGGCAGGAAAGCTTTTAATACAATGTACCCTTTGAGTCAAACAGGGCTCTTACTTACACTTCAGTGGGATTTTGTTCTCACTTGACATCAATAATGTTGCCTAAGAGCAAAAGAGAGGGGATTTGGTCAATTATACGTACATTTTTACAGAGCCAGCTTGAAAGTGACAGAAATAATCATTAATCATTAATGAAGACCAAAGGGAAGGTTCTGGGGTGCAGAAATAACAGTGTATTGCTTTGGTTTAAAGCCAGGCCTGGGAGGACTGAAAACAAGCAATCCCAAGAGCCACGGCCTGGTATGGAGCAGCGTGGTTAGCAGTGTGGGGCTGTTAATACCCCGTATGCCAGGATTTCTGCAAGAAGAACGTTACAAAGATTTATTCAGCTGCTGCAGCCCTGGTTCCCACTTGGTGAGAAGGTACCGTGGGCTCATCTGAGGCTCTGAAGGGGTTAAAATGCTGGGTCAAACTCTGTTTGCTTATCCTGAGGATGGCTGGTTCGGGCAGCTCCAGGACACGGGTTGCTGCCCAATCTTCTGTGCTCAGTGTCAACATCTCCGGAGGGCCGGGCCACCAGTTCCGGCTCCCGAGGGCGCCGCAGGCTCCCGCTGCACCACAAACAGCCCCGAGAGCCGGGCCGCGCACGCGGCATCTGCACTATTTTACAGGTAAATAAACCCGTGTGCCAGGAAAGGCTCGTCACCTATTTTTGAAAGCGATAGCATGCAAGGAAAAAGCCAACGTCTTCATCGCTGGGAATAACACTGTTTACAAGAAAAGGATGGCAGATCAGGCCGTGCTTCCCAGAAAAGTCCTCCTGACAGATGAAGCCTGGAGAAGTTTAGCTGCTGATTTGCTGCCGCTTGCAAGCCCTCAGAAGCTTTGAATGCCTTGGCATTGCATTAAGAAAAAAAAATGCATATTACATAAAGATACCTTAATCTGGCAACTTTTGCAAGTGCTAAATTTCTTTTAAAAAGACATTTTTTTTAAAAAAGTACTGAGGCACAGATTTAATAGCACAGCTTTGGTCGGTCAGAATCAAGGGCAGCTACGGAATAGCTATTAAGAAAGATCAAACGGTGTGTGCATCAAACCCAGCAGCAGTGGGTGCAGTGATATATGGTGCAGTTCAGCCTGCCACGTTTGCCTACAGTCCCGATATTACCAGCACTATATCCTGCCTTAACTGCTTTTCAAAGGTGCTTTGGAATAGGCAAGTGCAAGAGGTGCTCTATAAAACCAAATTTTGTTCCCTTCTATCTAAAAGTTAAAGGCATCAGTAAAAGAGCCTAAATATCGTTCCTCACTTTACGTAGATGGGGAAATTCATCCTCAGATGACTGCTGAGCCTTAGCACAGAGGGAGCCTTGCAGGGTGCCATTCTACTGCCACGCTGGGAGATGCAGCCCCCGAATTTGCCAGTGCAGGTCGCGGAGGCAGAGCAAGACACCTTTGTCACGGAGTCTGTGCATGCCGATGGGAACACTGGTGGGATGGACGCTGCCTCGGAGGAGCCAAGGCAGACAGCAAGTGTCTCTGGGCCAGGAAACAAGGACTGCACCAAGAGTGCCTACGATTAGAGAGACACAGCACTAGACATGCCGGCTCTGAGGGTGCCGCCCTGCCTCCCCTCTATCCAGGAGACAAAAGGTCCTCACATGTGACCTTCACAAACCCACAGGATGTGCAGGAACAAATAAATCATCTTAGGCAATTTCATGTTCCTTGAGGCCTTTCAGCGTCCCTTCACATTACCTAAGGGAGAGCTGAGGGAAATACTAAGCAGAGGGAAATACTAAGCAGCCGGTAATCACTCGGGGCGAAAACCACGTGCACCTCGGTTAGGAGACGACACAGGCTTCACACACCAAGGAAGGCACACGGGAGAAGCTCCCTTGTCCACACAGATCTGCACAGCCGCTCACAGCTCCATTAGCACTTCTGGAAAAGCAACAATCTGATAAACAGTCTCAAAGGAACTTCTCAGCACAGGAAAGTTATTTCAAAGGGGAGATCCAGCATTTACTCGGCAGTTTCCTGCCAGGAGGTATCCCTGCAGCAGCAAGCGTGACTAGGCCGGGCCAGAATGCTCAGCCTTGGCTCCAGCCCTGTCACCCACACAGTGACCCATGGTCACCTTGTCAAAGGGACCAGGAAGCCCAGCAGCCTCTGGCACGATTACCAAAAGCAAATTACTTAGGTAAACAGCAGGCTGAAACTACATTGAGTTATGGGTCTTTCTTATCCCTAGCTCCTGTCAGACATGGTGACATTTTATGGTTCAAAACCCCACCAAGGCTCTTGCTGCTGCTTGCTACCTCTGACCAGGCTTCCTCAGAGGCAGAAATAAGGAGAAAATGTGGGTCACTTAATATCTTTCTGGCAATTCTTCATGCTTTGAAACCATAAGGATAAATGTGCTGCCTTGATCGTGGTAGGTTCGGAGGATAAATGCAGCTCGGACGCCGAAGTGCTGAAACACTGTGCTAACGTGTGAGCCATAAAAAGAAACGGTCTCCTGAATATGTAGTGAAGAAGATAAAAAAGAGGTTAGACCTCAAGGAACAGCATATGTCAGTCTAGCAGAGTAATATGCGGGCAGAGTTTTCTACAGCTTTGTCTTTTCCTGCTGTGAAGGACTAAAACTACGGCTCTCTATCATCATCCACATGTTATCAAAGCAACGGGTTACAGCCACCTGCATCAAAAGCTTCAGGCAAGATCTTCTTTTTGCACTAGAAAATTATAGTAAAACCTACGTGGTGCCTGTTTTCTGTTACACACAGTGACCACAGTGCCTGGGGAACCATTTACAGGACTAGTTAGTTCTTCATATGAACTCATGTGAACTCTTTATATGATGAGTCAGAAAGGCTGCTTTCACTGTGGAAGAGAGGGTTACTTAGATCCAACCTGCTTACCAGGAAGGCTGGGTCTGGATTCACATTGAGGTCTGGAGCAAAGGTTTCAGGTTTGTTTTGCAATGCCACAATGACAGGCAGACTAAGTAAAATGGGGTCAGAAACAATCTCAGGTACATCACTCTTGTGACCAAAAATGACCTCTGAGTTTAGTTCATTGCTCATTTATTTTCAAACAGGTTATTCTGAGCCTTAAAAAGACCAGTGCTGCACATAGTCAATCCAGTGCAGTACATACAAGCTTGACCTTTATGGTGGATGAGCTCTGTGACTTTTCAGATTGCCCTTTTTGCTGTGACCTTCATGTGATTATAATATTGATAGCAAAATTGTTGTCATGGTTGGGGATAAGAATCATGTTCTCAAACAAAACAGACTGTGGCAGCTTATGGTACCAAAAGATAAATAAACCCCAGAAAAGGAAGTCAGTAATTAGGAAGAAGGAAAATTCCATTAACCCATAACAGAGTTTGGTACAAAGTGGCTTGTGAAACCTTCAATGGCACCATGAGAAATAAGCTCTTGAAGTGTTAGCCCACAAAAATAGACAAAATGAGTTTTGAGTAAACACAATGACAAAATTAAGTAGGTTAAAATTACAGTTGGCATTAAAACAAGAGTGTATGAACCAGGAAGCAAATGATAAAAAGCAAGACTAGAAGTCAGCACACCGCTGTTAGAAGAGTTCCCTACTGTGAGGAAGGTATCAGAAGTCAATCTAAGCAGAGCAAATCTGTGTGTTTGTCCATTGTCATGCAAAACAAGAGAAAGATAAATGCAGCAAAGAACAGCACAGAATATTGGTCCGTGTGAAGTTCAGACTTGAAGATCTGCATCCCAGCTACTACTGCAGCCTTGATCAGGACAGGGACTAAGTTCATCTGAATGCACTAGCCCCATGTTATGAGCTGTTGTAAAACAACTCTTCTGCCTGTCTTTTGTTTCTATGAGATATTCCATCCTACATGTTAAACAACATCATCAAAATTAGAATCCTAGGAAAGATTATCCTTTTGATTCCTTACTTTGAACATAGAAAGGTAAAGAGTAACATCCTCTTGGAAAACAGATGTATGTGGATCACTTTTCTTCTTTTTCTTTCTTGGAAAGGAAAGGCACTTAAAAATGGTGAGGCATCATTTTAAAATAGTTTTATCGGCCTTTCCAGTTTTCCTTAGGCTCTTATTATTCTGAAACTTTGAGCATGGAGGGAATGATTTTTCCTACATAAAAAATGCACCTTGCAGGGAATCCAGACACAGAAAGGTCTCCTGTCCCACTCCTCAAACTCACAGTTTGTCCCTGCTGGAACATTTTAAAAACTCAGGACTGTGGTGCTCACTTTAATTTTCAGAAGAAAGGCTGAGTCCGAATCCTCCTTCATATGATGGTCTGTTTGCAGTTTCCTGGATTTTTAGAGGGAAGATTCACATGTAACTTGCACTGCCCTTCCACTGCACAGGGCTATGCCAGAGCCTTTACTAAGACCCATTATTTCTCCATAAAGACGTCTTTTTGGATGAGCTTTCTAATATCTCTCTTGTGTGTATTTGTGATTGCAAGTGTAGTGTCCTCAAAATGACAGTGTAAATCATTAGAGTTTAACTATCCAAAGTGTTTTCTCCTCTAAGCAATCTTTGGCTAAGCAAGCCAGTGTGATGACTCAAGAAGATGATAGAGCTTTCTATGGATGACTTCTATGTGCCCAGTAATGGCAAGAGCAAGTGCATATGTAAGATCAGGTCACGTATTTCATACAGGAACAAGCAAAACATGGTGCACAGATCCAAGCATTTCTCCTTTGTCTCCACATAGGAATAATAGGATCTCAACCAGACTGATCCTGGCCAAATTCCCCTCTGGACAACAGGGAGGACCACTCACATGTAGGATGCATGCTTGCAGTTGCTGATGGCAGATGACCATGTTATTCAGAAGGCAATTTGGCCCTGCAAGAATATCAGCAGTTTGGATCTGTGACCTTGACAGCCAGGAGTGCTGAATCTCCTTTCAAGCAGTTGAAGGCAAAACAGCACATGCTTGCTGGAAGTGTAAGAATATTCCAAGTTAACAGACTGTATTAATGTCTAAAAGTTAAATTGTGGTCTTTACACTTTCTCAGCCTTTCCTTTCATTAGTCTTCTCCAATTGTGCACGTATGGGCAAGAGAGATTCGGAAATAATAAATGTGGTATTATACCAGATCCTTTAAGCAACAGAGAGATGAAAGGCTGATTTTTTGTTTCAGTCCTAGGCACACTGACATCAGGGGTAAATACGGAGTCTGGTGCAAGGGATTCAGCTGTACAGCTGACATTAAAGCTTATTGGAGTCACAAGAAAAACAAAATGACATTCTCTTGCTTGGACAAGAAATTAAATACAGATTGCAACTTATTCGAAGAGTTCAAAGTCAATTACTTTTCCCATTGAAATCAATGAGAAGGACTTTCTATTTCAGTTCATCAGACCTGCTGCCAGCTGAGAAAAGTGACTTTATCTGGGATCTTTATCACCATTTGCTGTCCTGGATTGTTGGGTTTTCTCCTTTCTTTCTTTGACTGATTGATGATTGGTCTTATAAACGCAACATTCATTTTTTTTTTTCTAAAGCCAATTCCATTGCTTTCAATAACAGGCTAGAATTTTGAAAAATCACTGGAATTTTCCTTTAAGACATTGTAAATGCCAGAACAAAGACTAATATTAGCTGAATGAAACATCCAAAGCACACATCTTATTTCCCAACAAGCCTGTTAAAATGAGATTGCAGCCAGGGTGAGATCTATGGAGACATTCTGACTAGGCTTGACTTTTTATTCAGTGACCTCTCTACAAATGACATGCATACTTGGACTTTGTCTTCATCTATCACTATTTGGTTAAGGCTGGTATCACTTGAATGGACTTGTTCTTTTCTCCATTGGCAGGAGCAGCACCTTGACAGTGCACAGTCACTTAAAATCCACTACAGAATACGGAGTAGATGTGCCTGAGGGAGATTAGCCTGACGTCTAAGCTCCATTCATTCAAAGATGTCAACTCTATCTGCTTACATGCACTGATCCTGAATTTTGTTTTAGAGGATTACATGGTGGCATTGCCATCTCCAAGATTTCTGACCTGACAACTGTCATTCATTCTTAAACCCACAGGTCCACACAAACATGATGTCCCTTCCTTTACTGTCTGCACCAGATTTATAGCTAATCTAGGACTGGCATAAAAATTAGCCACACAGTCTTAGTTGGTGTGCAGCTACACAAACTCAGGCAGGCTGCGGATCTGGCAGCTACATCACCAGGGCCCGGTTTCTAACCTTATTTAATAAGCATCATAACATTTAGCTGTTAAGCAGCCAACGTAATTAATCACATTGTTCTCAGTTTCCCGTGCCCTTTGCTTATCTCGCTCCGCGTGGTCTTTACTGCGCAGCCCGGCCCACGAGCGCACTGCACCTGGTGAACGATACGCCGGGACACACGAGGGACACACTGCCCTGCTGATTTCGCTCCGTGGCCTCTTGCTCTGGGAAATACGGTTGGAAGCTCCTGGTGCAATCAATATTTTAAGAGCTGTGGTGGTTGGGTGCTGCTTGCAGTTTCTGAAGAGAAGGGACACTGAGGAAAGCAGGTTTGTCCCAAGAGCATTTGCACTCGCTGTTTTCGTGCCAGGCTGGGTCAACTGTGGTAACAGCAGTCACTCCTGGCACCATGGGCACACACCAAAATCTCCAGACAGCTGCCTTGGACCTGGGGAACTGCTGGGGAGCAGTATCCTGCCTGGAGCAGCCAGGGTGCCCTGAAGAATGGGTTGGGAAGGTCTCCGTATCCCTGTCCTTGACGATTTCCTTCTTCCCAAAACCAAGGATTTGGAATTGCAGCCACCTCGGCACTCACAAGCCAGGATACATGTGCCAGTACAGCACCCACCATTATTGCCACCATTATTACCAGTGCAGAGAGCCCAAAGCATCAGGCCCAGATCGAACTGCTCGGAGAAATGCTGGATAATCAGCTCACCTGCACGAGAGCAGTTCAGATCTAACACTTCAGCAGAGGCCTGTTAAGAGGATACTCAAGGATTAGCTATCACTAAACTAAAGGAAATTATTATTTTCATTTGTTAAGGACTGTTCTTCTCATTATAGGTTTTCTTTACTCTTGAATTATGGTCTTCAGCTTAAGGAAAAAGCTCATTGAAAACCCATTCTCATTGAAAACCTTGTTTTGGATTAGGAGGAAAACAGAAAAAGAGAGACCCCCAGATCTCTCTTTGGTAGAATGAGCAAAGGACATGAAATACTTTGAGAAGTGGAAAAGACAAGTTGATGGCAGTTACCAAGGATCTGTGGGATAACATCTGTGTCAGCTACCCAAGCAAAACAGCACAAAATGCTCTCCAAGCTTCAAGTAAGAGACAGAGCATGTCGTTCAGTGAATACAGAGAAGGGATACGCTTGATGCCAGCAGCAGTTGGTGGTGGGAAGGGGGACTTTGCCTGCAACGGCTGCGTTGCAGCTGCAAGTCGCCGAGTGGAGAGCGCCACATCCAGCCCCGACCCAGATCACCTGGCCTCGGCGGAGGTTTCCTCAGGATGAATCTGGCCCCAGCGCCTCCAGTTTGACCTTGCTGCCTTTCCAGTAAACACTGCTTATCACTACTGGGTTGCCACACAGCAGCTGGATAAGGGAGGCCGGCTGCCCCGGCAGCCGCCCGTGCTCTGCGATGCCGCCTGGGGTGACTTGCTCAGCGTGGATAAACCCACCTGGCACCGAGGACCACTGCACTGCAGAGGCTCCAGTTTAGCGTGTTTAAGGGATCAAAGCAACCTGATTTCACCCCAGGTGAGCTGTGGTCTTCCTGCTGAGTGGGAACCCGTTGTGCCTGTTGCGAAGGTGATAGCAGTTTGTTTGCACAGGCCTATCGCCCTTCAGTTCCCCTCTCCTTGGAGGAGGGAAGAGCATTTTATTGCAGGAACGCAGTGTTTGTGGTATGGGGTGCACCCAGTAAGTCAGGAAGTGCCAAGGAATGGTGAAAAAATCTTAAGGCTAGGAGACTTTATTATTCAGATCATATTGGCATGGAATGGCAGTGCTTCCAAGCAACAGCAATGATTATATAGTCTATAGAAGTTTTCAGTATCATGTTTTTGGCACCACATAGACATTCAGCCTGGTGGCTCAAACACTGTTTAGGGACATTAAAGATGTGAGTTTGGCCCAGGCACAAACTTCCTGGGGATAAGTTGTGCAGTCTGTTTTGTGACTCAGTCTCTCTCTGTGAAAACAGAGCTACTATCTCTCTCACACACATCTTGAAAGCATGAAGTAGCCTAGTGATGATGATGATGCTCTCACCTACAGCATTAGTGAAGTCCAGGGAAGCTCCCACGCTCACCATTAGCTAGCAGCCTTGCAAGGACCAGCTATGACCGCTGAGTGTTCAGGGCATTTCTCCTGGTTATATATTGACAGAACTTTTATATATATATATATATATATATATATATAAATATATATATATTATTATGTAATAATATATATATAATGTAAATATATTTAAATATATATTGCTGAGGTCATAGCACAAGCTCTGAAATTACTACAGTGAGTTATAATGTTAAAAAATGAGCCAGTAAGTTTCATTGTTTTTCATATTTCATAATGTTTCAAATAAACATCATAAAATAGATTTTTTTCCCCTCAGATGGCAATTTAACCAATACCATAAATTCCTGTTGTTAAAAAAAGAATAAAAAGACTGGAACTGGAAGACTCTCTTTACCGTGAACATGAAAACAATGAATACTGCAATCTATGCAAGCTCTCTGAAAATGTACTTCTGCTCTTGATTTTATTTCTACACTGTATTTTAAAGAACTCATTTGAAATAACAAATGTCCCACCTTCCGCCACTAGAAAAATTGCTGCAATTTGCAAGCCATAAAGCAGATGCCCCTTTCATATAGAAAACTCATACATATTATTTCCAAGTGCACTCCGAGGATGATTCAGAATCACATTCCCGTATGTGTGCCCGCATGTTTGCATTCATTTCGCTATAAACTTTATTGGCAGGTAGAAGTATTTAAATTACAGGATGGCAACAGCTGCATCGCAGCTTGGTTCCCCACGGAAGCCCGTGGCGGGGAAGGAGGGAGCTGCTTTGCTGCGTGTTCCACAGTCGCTGGATCCCAGCAGTGACCGCTGGAGCTCTCCTGTCCCCTCGAGCAAAGCTGCTCTGAGATGATGTGGGGCCCTCGCACGGGATCTGCTCCAGCCAGAGCAGCCCCGCGTGGCGACGGGCATCAGGTCTCTCCTTCCCTGCCAAGGACCAGGAGCCGAAGCCCTGAGCTGCACGTTCAGCCGAGCTCAGTCCTGCCTGCCCGGGAGCAGGGCGGCCTCATACAGCTCGTGTCCTGCTTCTTTAAACCTCCTGGTAACCTTGGGAAGGAAAAAAATATTTTAAAAAATCATAATGAGAGAGCCCTCTGCTGGTAAATTAATTTCTGACCAGAAAAGGAATGACAAAATTTGGCTCGCGTTGGATTTCTGCTCCACGCCGTCAGCAGATCTGTAAGGTTATACAAAACAGCTTTGTTTCATAACTGCATTAAAGGAACAAGGACATCTGAAAATCTGTGTGCTGGGAAGGCAGCGGTGAACGAGGTCCCCAGGTTAGGGAAATCGAGTTAGGACAGTTCGCTGCTGGTTTCCTGGGGCAGATTTAACTACTGAGTTAAAAGCCACTGACATTAGAGGTGACATTTCAGCGTAAGTCAGCAGAGGATGTTGCCCACTGTGTAAAAATGAGGACTTTGAACACAGGAATTTGGGGCTGCGGAGCAAAGAAACAGAGGACACATTCCCACCCTGCCCATGCACTTATGACCCAGGCTTATTGCACATGCAACGATTAGCAAGTTCTCAGACAGGCATAAATCTGGCCTGCCATTTGTGCTACACAGACCATTAGCAAAGTGTTGCGTACAAATGTTGCTTTTTCTAATCTCTGCATTTTAGTCATCCTCCAGCAGATACACTGATGAATCAGTTCTGTTAGTAGAATATTATTACCTTTTAAAAATGGATTTAGGGTTGAAACAAACCTGGGGGGAGAGAAGACAACGGTTAGATACAAATGAGCCATGCAGTGGTGCTGGAAGGAAACCAATGCTGCTTTCTTCTGCAATCAAGGAGGTATCATATGGCAGGGCAAGAAAGCTGTCATTTTCCTATTTAGCTTCACCATGAGCTGTCCTGGGATTTTGCAGTCAGTTTGGGCCATTTTGCTATCAAAATGCTCTTAATAAGTGGGTGCAATTCCAGAGGATCCAGTCCCAGGATATGGCTGTGAGGGGTGGAGGAGCAGGCAGGGGTTGCTCCTGTCTGCCCACCCATGCCACTGGGCACTGGGGGAAAGGTCCAGCCATTTCACTATCCCCTCCTCCCCAGGGGCAAGGACTGCCTTCCTGCCTTGAGCCTGTAGCCAGGCTCACATATCAGGGCTGTGATCCTCACCCGGACTTCTGGCCACACAAGGAATTCACCTTGATCTTGTGGGGTAAAGAGGTAAAGGAGAGAGGGTGCAGGAGCTGATGAGCAGGACATGGGGACAAACACCATCTGCGGTCAGATGAGGCCCTGCGGGATCATTTGGTGTCTCCTGCTTCTGGGTCGCTGCCGCACAAGTCGGAGAGAGCAGCCCATCCATATCAGACTATCCCCAAAGCGGGAGGAATTCCTTAAGATCGTGGCTGTGTAAGCACCTCCAGTTTCTATAAGTTGCATTAACCTCAGGCACCATGCGTTGGGGTATTGATCTAAAAGCCGCTTGATAATATACAGATAAATACTACATTCATAATAAAGTGCAGTGTATGGCAAGTGGAAATAAATGCAGGAGATAATGATAACTTGCTGCAGTTTGACATAGCGACAAAATGTGATTATCAGAGGTAAAAATATACTAATAATCATTTGGCAAGAGGTCAAGCATACTTCACGTCATGGTTCTCATGAGAAGCCTAACAATACAAAGCAGAGAGATGCTGCCTTTGAAACTATCTACATGAAGGCTTTTTTTTTTCTCACTAAAATCTGCTTTTTATGTTCTTCTATTGAATTTTAAAATAGCCAGTTTGGAGAGGCAGACTTAATAAACTGACCTATTCTCTGCAACACTGGTTTCATATTTTTCATCTCTTTCCTAATATAATCAATAGTAAAGGAAAGATTGGCCTGTAAGTAAAATTGCTCACGTGGGCAGTCAATGGCATGCGCTGAAAGGATGTTTTAAACACTCTTAATAACAATTAACTTCTCCGAATGGTGGGTTTCAGCAGCCAGCTGAGCCACACTTAGTGCACGGGCAGCGGGCAGCCCTCCCTCGCATCATGCACCTCAAGAACTCCCCAAACCTCTCACTTTCCAAGAAATACGTTGTACTGGGTATGAATCTAGCAGGAATTAACTCCTTTCTGCAGGAAGGGCATACCGGATGCTCAGACCTCACTGCAAAGAGAAGACGTGGCCTGCACTGGACAGGATAAGAGGGGTGGAAGGAGCAGTGGACCCCGAGCACCCATGTTGATGCCTACTGTCAATAGGATCCAAGCAGAGGACCCTATCCTTGTGGTCTTCCCGGCCACAGGCCAGCACAGAGGCCTCATCCTTCAGGTGAACGTGGGCTCACATCTCATAGCAGCATCCGGCCTGCAGAAAAAATGCCAAAAGCCGTGGCTAGGGTAGCAGGAGAGGGTGGGTAATTGGGAATGGCCGCATCTCCTTGGGGAAAGGCCTTGCCCCCGAGGGCAAACGGAGAGGAGGAATGGGGGCTCCCCAGCCCTGGCTCCTGCCCAGGGGTGCCCATCGGCGGGTGGCACATGCAAGGGCCTGCAAACACTCTTGTTTGAGTATTTGTGAAGTGTAAACACAGAGACTCCATTTCCTAGGGAAAGGGTGAGCGCAATGTGCGGCTCCTTTCATCAGCTAGAGCTCTTTTCTCTTTTCCAAGTCTCTGTTGAGGCCCAGATGTTCATCTAAGTACCATCCGCAGGTAGCGGAGTTTTGCACTTTACCGTCAGCATCTTATTCCAGGAAAAGAGTGCAGAGCTCAGAACGGATTTTATTACTATTATTTATTTATTACAAACATAAGATCTTTGCTAAAAACTGAGAATGTTTGCCAGCTGCCAGCTATTTTGAGTCAGTTCGTTATTCATAATCCTGACATCAGTTTTTTTAGGTGCTAAACCAAAAGCTGAATGTAATGTTTGAGAGGGCCAGGGCATTGGAAACAAGCGCAGTGTGAAGTGAAGTGAAGTGAAGTGAAGTGAAGTGAAGTGAAGTGAAGTGAAGTGAAGTGAAGTGAAGTGAAGTGAAGTGAAGTGAAGTGAAGTAGGTCTGATCCACAATCCTGGGGCTGCCCAAGAGCAGCCGGGAACACCAACAGCAGCAACCATCATTCACCTGCCACTGACTTGTCCTTTTCAAGGTGACTTCTTGGGCGCTGTGACGCATCCTAACAACCTCCCTTGCCTCTGCTTGTCTGCAAGTGCTTGCAAAGAGCATGAGGCTTCCAACAGCAGCAACTGGTCTACCTTGTGGAAGGTGGTCAAAGATATCAAGTGACATCAGGCTAGAAGCAGATACTTTCACAATCTTTTAAAAGTGTCCTGAGACATCCAGTTAAAAGCAAATCAGGAATTTCATTGTGATCTAATTGACAGTCAGACCTCAGTAATGTGCAAGCAGTTGCTGGACTGTGGTTTAACCAAGTGCCAAATGCAGAGATGCTGAGATGGTTTCACACAGACTGCCTCCTGAGCGGTAGCAATAGGGTCTCTGCACTGAGCTACCTCTCCATTCAGCAGCTTGGGGAATTCAGTGCTTTTCCCACTGAAGCTTTCTTTTCTTCCCTCACACCTTCACTGTATGTTCTTGGGTTTGTTTTCTGTGGTTAATATATCACTTGTTTCCTTGCATTAACAAGGTTGTTCCAAAGTCTCCCCTATTCTGGCTGGCCAAGAAATAAGATTGAAATAACAAAACATGTAAGCACAAGGGACAATATAGTCAAGAGCACAGATAAGAGCTTTGAAAATTCCTCTCATTAGTATTATAAGCATATCTTAAGAAGGATGCCTGGTAGTTTACAGCCCATCTGGCAACATGGGGAAAAGAAAGACAATATTCAAATAACAGGAGACCTGTTTGCCAAGAGCGTAAGCTGGAGAGGTGCCAGATGATACTGCAGGTGCTGCTCTGTGTGTGTGTGTGTGTGCCCGCTGGGCAGCTCTCTGCGCAGCCCCCGTTGCTGCACATCGGACCCGTCCTCGTACTGAGCGGCACCTTCTTTCTACCAAAGTCTCGCTGAGGTCAGCAAAACATTTTAAAGAGTCTATTGAGGTGCACAGCACCCACTGTTCAATATCCCCAAAACCACCCAGCAAATGCAAGGTCCTTCTTGCTTTCTTTTTCTGGTTTCCCTTTATTCCCTGCAAGGAAACGCTCACCTCTGCACCAGCTTTATCAAATAATTCACTCTACCGTCTCTGGCTTAAAACACACCAGATTCCAGCTATAAACTGCTTCAAATATCCTGAGAACTTCTGCAAAGCACAATGCAAATTTGAAAAGTTCAAGCCTGGTGCTAATGCAATAAAAGAAGGCGAATATGATTCCAGATATACAGTTGGTGTAATGCCTTTAGGAACCACTCCATCAGTTTGATTTAGAAAATGATTGTATTATGTTAAAACAACTAAATTGGATAAGAGGGAGAGGGATTTGTTGACGTAAATCTTGTCTCTCAGTTCCAAACCCCTCCAACTAAATGCAAATAAGAAAATATATACAGAGAGAACTACCAATTTCCCCCAAGGAGATCTTTTTTCAAGGAAGTAAAAGTCCATATTGGAAATCAATCCACTTGTTTATAAAGCAAGAAACCTCTGTTGGAAGTCAGAGGGAAGGAACATGGAAAGAGAACCATCAAACAGAAGAGAACAAAGGAAAAAGAAACACATTCAAACTACATATCCCTGGCTTAGTGTTTGCAGATAATGGCGCTGGCGTGAATCAGGAATAACCTGGCATGTGTCAGCTGAACATCACCAGCTCAAAGCAATAGAAAGACAAATCAAAAATAAGGTCAGTGGCTTTAGTAAAGGTCACAGTGATCAACCAACATCAGGAAGAAACAAGGCAGGAATAATGCTAGGCATCATTAATTCTTAAAATATTTTCCACAGACCTAGCATTGGGCACTGGTGGCAATTTTCAGCCTACCAAATGACGAGAGCAGCTCTTCTCTTTGACCCTTCTCCTGCCAGGGGCCTCCTCATTAAGGCTATCAAGGCAGTGGGAGCCGGGAGCCTGGGCAGAGGCCAGGGTAGGACATGAGAGATTCAGCTCTCCTTCCCTTTTCCCTGCCCCTAAAGCTCCCAAAAATGGGGGGAACAGAGGCAGGGAGCCGAGCTTGCTGGAGGCGGCTTCCAAGAGAGGGCTCAGGAACCATCTGTGATTTCGCCAGACAATGCTACTGAAGGACTCCCAGCCCGGCCTCGGTTGTGCCCAACCTTCTGCTTAAATAGGTAATTGAATACGGCTTGGCTGACTTAAATAGAGATCTGGGAAATAACTGCAGCTTTTTTTCTGCAGAAATTATGGGAAATATTATCAATACATATATCTGTATAATGCTAAACAGCTGTCAGAGCTCAAAAGAAACAAATCCAGAATGACACTGTTAGGCAACTCCATAGAAGATTCTTTCCCTATAACCATAATTGTTCCTTTATCTATTACACCAGCAGGGAAACATTTTCCCTAGGTGGGGAATTAACTCATTAACATAATTCAAAGCTTTAATTGCTGAGCTGTAGCCAAATTGGCTATTGTCCCACTGCCCATAGGATGGGGGTGCCAGGCTGGAGTGCTGTGCAGGAACACTTCTCTTCTGGGTGGAAGCCACCCCAGGTGCTCCTTGGTGGACCCATGAGCTATGACACGACCATTGGCTTCGGCAAGGGTGCTCCTGTTTAAGCTTTGCTCACCTGGAGGTGCCTTGATCTCAGTCTAAAATCACCCTTAATTTGAGCCAAGTCATCAGGGAAGTGAGTGTGAGCGATGTCGTCCTTTCCTGCTCAGTACCAAAATCGTCCTTTCCTGCTCAGAACCAAAATCTTACATGGTCTATGACTATATAGACTAGTCTCCACCCGTTGTACCAACAGCTGAACTAGATTATTGATGGAAACCAGCATCCTCCCCTTCACCAAGGACAAAACAAACAAGTCCCTTGGGTATGAGAGGCCACTTGAGAAGGACGGATCCCAACTGTTTTTCAGTAGATGGCAATGATAATTATTCTAAGAAATCAAAAAGCAACCACAACTCCTCCAGCAATAGGCTATAAGCCCTGGCTTATTTGCCCTTGCTGTGGGCAAAAGAAGAACAGCAAGAGAGGGAGATGTGTCCGTTGATTTGCTTTTACTGCCACACAGCTCAGCCTCTAACCAGAGTGCTTTGATCCCACAGAAATGAGAATACTGCTAAGGGCCAGTCCTCCTGGTGACTCCACAGTGCACGAGAGGGCACCAGGCTGAGACCAAGCCCGGTTCCCAGTGATGAAGGTGCCAGAAGACGCGCTCCGCTCAGACCCTTAGGCAGTACTTAATGAGACAGAGGTTGCTATGGGAGCTCACAACTAACACAGAAAGCAGTAAATTTACAAACATTGGAAGGAGGGGTTTGTGCAGAGACAGAGAGATAGAGCTATGTGTCTTTCTTTGAGTGTCTGACTATTTGATTATAGTATGTTGGCCCTAGAATGCAGTGAGGTTTCTTCACACACTGGGACACAGTGGACACTGAACCCACTAGCAATCCTAAAAAAGCTCACCTGCCATTAGGCCAATATTTCATTACCTAAAAATCCTTCTTTTCTCCTTGCGAGACAGCTCTCTCTGATGCTCACGGATATTCTTGCATTGTCAGCTCGTATTTAGTGATCCTTTCCAGGGGACTGAAAGAACCTTATTAGCATGAGATAATTTAGGCTGCTAATATCCTGCCTAAACTGTGACTGTGACATAGCTCAAGGAGCGCGGATACAAGCTGCAAACACAGAGCAAAAGCCGAGCGCGTGCAGGTCTCACTGGGTGCCTTACAGACACCCCTGCAGAGAGGCAGCGTCTACCACTGCCTCAGTGCAAAGGTCTGGAGCCGGGGCAACTTGTTTTACCCACGTGGAAGGTTGTTTTCAAGACAGCCAGCATCTAATGCTGCCTTTCCACTGTCTGTCTCTTTGAGAGGGCACGCACATCCCTAAGGTACTTGCCAGCTGGGACTGCTGCAGTGAGAAAGGTTCAGTTTTTAAGGAAAGCACTAGCCATCACCACTCCAGTTTCACCCTTGGCCTCAACCCTTCACTTGTCCCATTCCTGCCCAGTGCCACTCCTGTGTGACCTGCACTATCTCAGACCTAAAACATCAGGAAGATGCTTATGAGGGGTCAGTAATTTTCTTCTTCGTTTTGAAAATCCCTAGGGCAGCTGCAGACTGCTGTGACGCTTCTGCAAGAAAGAGCAAAGTGTGTTCATCCAAAAGCCTACAGGTGCTGGAAAGGTTTTCACCTTAAAAATATCCCATTGCTGCCTCTACTGCTGGCGAGAGTCATTGCAGCCCTGTGCATGGCCGGCTTTTGGCCCTGGCAACAGTTTCTTTTCCCAAGGTCACCTGCAAGAAAACCAGAAATAGGAACAAGATATCCTGCCTCCAGATCTCGCACTTTAATCACAAGGCCATTGCCTCCCTCTTTTGCATTTGCCAATTTTATCCTGTCCTGCTTGTAGCAACATTCATGCTCTACAGCACCACTCTCCTCCAAAGCGAAAATCAATAGAAGTCACCACTGATTTAGAAACAAAAGCAAACAAACTTTTCCCTAACTCCAAAAATTACTTGGAAAGGACAAAAGCACTCAGGATACCTACACAAAATCAGGCTTCTGGAATCCCAGCTATTGTATCAGGACAGCCCTACTTTCCCTTATCATTTCCATTTTTACACACTGAGCTCTTATATCATGCTTTACTTGAAAGCATATCAGGATTTAACACACTGTACCAGCTCAGGAAAATAGGAGGGGGAATGAAATAGCTGTAACAACCAGCTCTATTTATGTATCAGCCAGACCTATGCTGCTAGACAAATATACCATATGAAAATCCCTGGGAGAAGAGCGATTACGTTAAGAGTGGCTTATCTGCATGATATTTGATTAACAGAAAAGGAGCTAAACAAACAGTGATTTCTCTTTGGCAATCTGTCCTACTTCCTCCTTCAATGGCAGAGTATGAACAGAAGAAAGAAAAAGGCAATTCTCACGAGGGCCAAGCCCTTGCTGATGACCTGCTCCTGCATCCCAGTCAGCCCCATCCACCGAGGGATCAGGGACGGAGAGCGGGACACTGCCCGTCCCGGGGAGCAGCAGCAGCCCTGTCACCCGGGCAGGACCCCGGCAGGGCCCTCAGAGAGGCTCTTCTGGAGAGGACAAGGGCACACGGCTCTGCAATCCCTTAGGATCGGCCTGTTTTCCCAAGGAGCTCTTCCCAACAGCCTCCCCAGTGGGGATGGGCAGAAGCCTCGAGCCCATTCACCCAGAGGTAAATGCTTTTTTGACAAAAAAAAAAAAATGTGGAAAAATGCTCAAGAATATATAATTCTCACCCTTTGGGGCTTTTTGTTTGTTTGTATGCTCTTTTGTGGGTGATTGGGGTTTTTTTTTGTTTCGTTTTGTTTTTTCTAGAAGTCTGGCGGCAGCGTATGTCTAATGATGAAAATTAGAAAAACTCTGCTTTTCAGAAATTAACCATGCAATCCCAAAACATCCCCCTCACCTTCAAGGTACATTTCCTTGTAAAGCTGAAACATCCTTCTTGGATGTGGAGTATATTGTAGGCAGCTCCAACGTTATGTTTTTTAAATCAAGATAGGCATCATTTCTTGTGGGGAGCCTCACACAGGCATCTCGGGGGCTTCATTTTTCTCCATTTTCTCAAGTTTTCTGTGTGCAAAATCTAGTGTCTTGTTTTTCTCTTTCCTCAGAGAGGAAAAAATGCTCCTGATTCAAAGCAGCACTGAAATACAAGGCTCTGCCAGAAGTTACATAAACGATGATGTAATGCTCAAGTATTTCATTACACATGCAGCTCTGTTCTTCAGCCCAACAGTGATTTATTACATTTTGTCAATCCCATTTTATGTACCCACATAATTTTTACATCATTTTTCTTCATGACATTGTTACATTCTCACAGAAGCACATAGAGATAACATCATAACAGTGCAGGCAATGCAGTTAGCATTTTACAAATAATGTTACTAATAAATAAGTATACCAGTGAGGGGAAAATGGTCTGTCTGAGAGAGTGAAAAGCAAATTTACCTTTGAATAATCTGATGGGGGAAAGAGGCCATGGTTCCAATAAGAAAACTGAGTTTGTATCCTCTCAGAGCATCTTCTGCCTTCATGCAGAACAGGGAGAAAATGCTGTTCTTGTCTCTTCTTGGTTTAATCTCACATTCTCTTTGTTTTCCTCATGTGCTCTGTGTGCTGCCAGCTAGATCTGATACACCAGCTGCTTGGTCAAATAGATTAATCAGCAAGTGCAAAAAAAGATCAACGCTTAAAATCTATTTCGACCCTGAAATCATAAAGGTATGGGATGTATTAGCTTTTTTTTTCCTAATCTTCCATCAAGGTTTGTTCTAAAAAGCACACCCAGCAATATCACTTTATATACAGAGAAAAAGAATTCTAGAAACTACAGGCTGAAAAGATACGAAGGTCATGTCAAAATAATGCAGCAGGAGACTTAAAAGATGCATTCCTACAGGAATATGGTTAGAGAAAATAACCCTTCTAATGAGCAGAATACCCAGAATCTTGTTAGCCGGCTGGAGCCGGGAAGTTCTCCTACCTACCAGCCAGCCATTAACCTGTATCACATAAAATGCAGTTGATGTGATGCAGTTGCAGATGCAGTTGATAATAATTTTAAATTTCCGTGTTCCAAAAAGGGCCAAATCCTGGTTCTGCTATGTCACTAGGAAACCCAAATGATCTCCTGTTTTAAATGATGTTATCCCCTTGGTTCCTGGGGGCTCCACAGGATAGCATTTGTTATTCAGTGCTAAGGTGAGGGTCAGCAGAGCACTCGGGCATACACTGACGACTCATTAATTTCAACAGCTAAGCTCACGCTCAGAAATTTGGCTAAGCTGGAGGCTCATTCTGCTGTTCTTCATGATATGCTTGGGCTTCATCCTAAAGCCCATTAACATTTGTCTGGGGCCACCCACTGACTGCGCTGCCTCTTGGATTTCGTTGCAGCTATCCAATCTACCCAAAAATGTCAGTGCTCCACAGAGACGTGCTTCTACCCTTACAAATTGCTGTGCATTTCCCCAATCTGGATGCTGAAACTAAGAGATCCAAAAATGAAATGTTGCTTTCTGCTCCAGGAATCTCTGAGTAGATGTCTGGTGCAGAGAAAACTCTGGTTGTCTAAAACCAGTAAAGAGATGAGCCTAGGTTTAGTCAGAGCCCTTGCAGAGCTTTCAGGCCATTTTGCAATTAGTCCTCTTGTTGCTTTCCATCAAGAGTAAGCAGAAAGGAGGAATGGCAGGACCTCAACACCGCACAATCTCACCACCACCCTGCACGCCCCACAATCGCACCCACCACCTCGCAGGACTCTTGTCTGTAGTTTGGGATGATTTGACATGAGAAGCTGTCACTGCCCTTTTTTTTGAAGAAGGACTGGATTCAGTTCTTTCAGAAAAACCTAAATAATGGCCATAAGGAGGGCCTGTGGAAGCAAACACAAGGTTTATAAGAAATGACGGCACATATGAGGCTACAGCCCTTGAGTCAGTGGGCACAGGCTGCTTCTCTTTTTTCGTTGGACCCCCCCTAAAAATGTTATTCTCTAACTAGCCATGAGATTCAAACTGGGGCAAATAGGAGTTTGATTTCTTTTCAGATAAAAGAGATGTTACAAATGAGAATTTTATCTTGCATGGAGGCGTGACAAAGTATGAGACAGAATCCTTCTTGATTACAATCTTCCATCATTTTGATTTTATAATTACTGAATGGAATCAATCAGCTTTCAATTGTTACCTTGGCGAAAGATTAAAACATCATTACTTGTCATACATATTTCACACTTTAGCAAATTTTAATAAACTGAATGCATGAGAAATGGCCATATTATCTTTCATGGCACTGGGATGCTAATGACATTTCTATTGATTTTAATTCACATTTGTTGGTCAAAATTACTCAGATTCAGGCAAGGCATGGACTCCCATAATCAACACTAACAAATGAAGACTGCTGAACACTGAAACAGCTAAAATGGAATCATTAATCAGCAATATCATAAAATAATTGCCAATGAGCTAGGGAGGCCTTATCTTCCTAATGATCATTTTTATGGTGTATTGATCCGTGTGGAATTTGCACATGGTGGTGATTTCTCCACAGGATGCCGGGCGGGAAGCGGCAGCGGAGGCCTCTGGGGCACCTCGGGCCAGGCCGGCTCCTGCCGTCGGCTCCTGTGTTAGCTCCCTTGAGGACCAGGGACCATCCTCAAGGCACCTTCTGAGGCACAGGCACCAAGGGATGTCCCCGTCCTATGAGCTGAATCCCTCCTTGCCACATTGGCTCCAGACCCACCATCCTTGATCACCTCCATCCTCGCTCCAAGCCCACTAGCACTGGGAAGAGGCACCTCTCCCATGAACAAAGAGACGGGGAGCAGTCTGGGGACATCTTTGGGAAAACAGCAGCCAAATTCAGCCTTAATCCCGAGCTGTTCTACCACTACTACCTGTGCAGAGCTAAAGACTCCCTGTCTTTGAGCAGGGAGAGGAAAGGTCTTTAGTAGGTGACAACAGGGTGCTACAGCATGACCTATCACAGCATTTCTGCCAGACCTTTCTCCTGCCTTGCAAGCTCCCGCTCCATCTCCATCTGGATCTGAAATTTCCCAGAGGCTGGGGCAGTGCAGATGCCAGCTGGGAGAGATGACTAAATACCACAAGGCTGCTGCTGAGCACATCTCCACCGGGTAAATCAGAGCGACTCTGCTGCTGCTCACTGCTGTGCGTGCACGGTGGGCACAGCGCAGAACGTGTTCACAGCTCCACGGTGGCACCTGCTATGTCTATAACATGCTACCTCCTTTTATTACTTTCTATTATTATTTTACCTTTTTTTTTTTTTTGCAGTAAGACTATGAGTTTGTAAGTTCTCTTGTATTTTTCTCGATGTCTAACAATCCTGATCTGTGTGGAAAGTTCTGGACATATTTTTTTAATATAAATTACAGAAGGATCTGTTATCTACTAGCCTAAACAACCTTGAAATTAAGAAAATCAGAGATACTCATTGCTCAATACTTCTGAAAATCAAGCCAAACTGAGACACCAGCAGATGCAGAAATTTAACCTGAAGGATCTGCTTTTAAAAATCTAGTCCAACTAGCACTTCTTTGCTGAATCATATTTTGTTTTCTGAACTGACACTGATGCTTTCTCTTTCCATTTCTTAGTGAGACTTAATAGCAAGATGATGTAATTGAATTACTCAGACTTCATTACCATTATCAATACATTACAGAACATTTACTAATATACTCTGAAATGTTATAAATAATTAAAACTTAAATACATTTGTTGAATTAATACAGCACATTTTGTGATACACTTTTGCCTCCTTGTATGGTCCAGTACTGGGATGCTCTTAGCTTGCACAGGCCTGCAAGCTTTTAAAAATCGCCTTACCCCTAAGCCCTTGATAAGTGCCATTAACACCAATGGAACTAGATTCAGTTTTATAAGTGCATGCAGAAATGTTTGCAAGATCAAGATTTAGCCTTCTATCCTTTAGCTCCTCTTTCAGTCAGTGGAGGAGATAAGTGCAACACCTTGTAGGGCCACCCAGTAAGACTGTCTCATGTTGTTGCTGATTTAATATCTCCGTTCACTGATGAGTACAATTCATTGCTTTACAGCACTGAGACCACTGGCAACTCAAACTTAGTTGAATTACCAGCTGATCCTTATCATTACCACCAGAAACCTGCTTTGTCCTTCTCCTTAACATCACCAAACATTAGCATGGCAGCTTTATGTCTGGTACTGCGTGCAGGAGCACTCTCAAAGACATCGTGAACCTTCTAGTGAGGTCTGGTGTTTGCTGCAGTCTCCAGCACAGCATTATGGAGCCAATGCTCCATCTCTTTAATAAATACAACGATCTGAGATCCAGCTTACCCAGGAGCATCTCCTGTGGCAAACCTCAGAAACCATGACCCATCCTGCAATAAACTGTGTGCACAAGTATAACGGTGAGACATGCTCTGCTCTAAAAATTGCTCCCTCTTTTGCAATGCATCACATAACATCAGATGAGGAAAGGACTATACGTCACATTCACTGCAAATAATTTTACTGCATAAAGAAAATGAGAAATATATACTTTGAAAGTAAAATGTGGTATGTTCTGTGATCTATTCCTTCGGGAAACAAAGGAGAAATTCCCTGTGCTCCCTCCATTTATAAGGATTATCTGTGAGAATCTGGTTCCTCTGAGAATTGCCTCTGTATACAGGAGCTAAACCAGAGTTTGAGCCTCACCTTCACCTTGCACGGTACTGAAGTCCAGAGATAATAGGATAAACTGAGGAGATCCCTTTAGAGTTCAACAGGGATGAGCAGATGTTTATGGCCAGTGAGGACAGCAAACATAGGGGAAAGGCACACAAAGCTACACCAACTGAGAATTTGACTCCAAAGTGTTTTAAAAATGTGTCAGGAATGCCTCTCCTTGAGAAGAATGTACATATATGTGCAGGGTTGAGTGCCACATTTCAGGGCTGTTCGTATTTGCTTTTCCTGATACTCTTCCTCTTTGTGTAGGATATATCTGCTAGCTTAACTAAGGCATTCTCATAAGCAGCAGAATCATTTGAAAAGCCAATACTTATTTTAAAATCTAACTCTAATAAAGATAAAATACAAATAACAGACAGAAAAAAAAAACTGAACTGAGCTTGAAGCCCTATCAAGGATATCACAGAAACAGCCAGGCTCTGGGGCATGCTGGATGGCAATGCCAAAAGCAGCGAGCATGGCCTGTAAACACTGACCTCCTCCTGCTCCAGAAGGATAAAAGCTGTTTCCCTTGTCCATCCTAACTCCTGATAACAGCAGACACAGCAACCTCAGCTGCTTCAGCAGTAGCACCCACTACTCCGCTCTTTCTCACTCCTTCATGCTTAAAAATCCCATTCCTGTCATTGCCTTCAGCTTGAGGCCTCAGCCAAGCTCTCCCAAACAATTTGCTCACATCCACAAAGTGAAGAAATTTTAGCCTCTGAATTTCCTTGGCAACTAGTAAGCGGTCAGCAAAACTTCCTCTGATATCAGCCTACAGGATTTTGCGTCCTCCCCATGCATGGGGAGAGGACATGTCACGGGGCACCCCAAGCTGCACCAGCTCAGCAGCACCTCCATCCCCATCACTGCAGCACCAGAGCAATCAAGCCATCCTTCACGTCCAAAGGCATGGGAAGAGACACTAAGTTCTATCTTGCTGATGATTTGTTGATTAATGACTTCCTTACAACCTAGGTCACCTACTGCATGTCTGTTATGACTGATGTAACATACTATGGTAATTATCTCAAATCAGAAGGATACCAAAAATGAGCCTCTAGGACAGGTATTTAGATTCCTATTCCCACTTAATGACCATTTATAAAGCTTCAACAAGCCTCAAAGTGCACCTTGAAATGCCAGATTTAAACATAGGTGCCTGACTTGCAAAGTAAAATGAATGTAGAAGAATTTACTTGCTATATGTTTTGGTCTTCAGAGGCCTTTTGCGGTATCACTGTTTAAAAAAAATCAATAAAATTATGGCAGTGACACAAAACCAATAAAGCAGATGAATGTAGAGTTGAAGAATCACTCTTACACTATATCAGCCCCTAAGAGAATAAAATGTGTTGCTAAACTCAAGCCTCATTAAGATGTCATGTACTTGGCCTGCTCTCCCATCCATGGTCACTGGCTACCAGGGCTGCTCTACTCCCATCAGTTCTTCTTTAATGTTGTGTTCACAGCAGGAGAAATACTGGCTTTAAGTTAATGTGAGCTTTTCTGAGGGCCAATATTTCACAGTTTAAGCTTACGGTGACCGTAGCTTGGCTGGAGCCCTTTGGGTGCTGCACGACCGCTCAACCTCTGCCCTTTCTATGCCCAAAGCAGCAACGAGAATTTTTGCCCATTGTTCATATGTAGGTACATCTATGGACAGGGATACATATAGGTAAGCATGTACATCTCCCAGGCAAAGAAAAGAATGACAGAAGGGCTAAACTAGAGATTTTAGAGGTGCATGGCTGGGATCCTCAGGACTAGGGGCAGCCAAGGGCAAATCTGCCTCTCTACTAACTTGTTGATTTTGCCTTTCTCTGTTATAACCATAATACATTCTTAACATCTTTATGGGTGCATGTGAAAGTGTCAGTTCTGTTGTTGTTATGTATTGCTAAAGAAGCTATAAATGCCTTATGACTCAAGGATCTCCAGCCAGAAGAGAGGAGCTTAAAAATGGAACAAAATTGCCATCCATAATTTAAATGGGCAGCATTCCCATTGAAAAATGCTTTTCAATTTAAACTCTATTAACACGAAATTAGGAGATCTCCCATCACAGTGTTATTGTTTATTTTAAAATGAAAACTAAGAACATAAAAATACTATCAGCACAAATGTTTGATAGACCCAGAAATAAATTAAACCATTTTATTATGTTATTTTTTCTGCCCCCAATGTTTATCTTATGGTCTCCAGCAATTTAAATGTAGGCAAAAAAAGAACTATTAAGGAGGTAGTACAAATTGAAATTTAAGGCCAAATCCTTGTTGCTCTTAAGTCAATGACAGAACTGCCATGAATTTCCATCTGATCAAGGTTTGTAGTCATGCATTTGGATTAACAGTAGAGCTATCACCAAGGGCCTGAGCCTTGATTCTTTGCACAGACAAAATTCCACTAGGGTCAGGAGGTGATTGCCATAATCATCATACATAAAACAAAACAAAACAAAACAAAAGCACTTGCTGCCTAGATTTACTTGTAAAAAATGTAGCTAGATACAGATATGACATATATATATTTTAGAGATAAACACATACCTATGTTCGTGTATAGCTGTGACTCTGGCTGGATATATATGTGTGTCCACCTAAGCATCCTTTTGCACAGTCAAGGTAGTGTGAAGAGACAAATACAAATGAAAAGTTAGTTTTGGGAGTGCAGCCCCTGTTAAATAGTTCAGTATGGGTGAGTATACAATATAGGTGAGTTCAGTAGAGCAGGTAACTCAACAATCTAACACATGGAAAGAGCATTTTTATGCATGGAGAAGCCAGAAGCATGAGATATAGTCCCAAAAGTGCCCAAAACTACCTGCTCAGGGACTGGCCACTTCCCATGCCTTTTCTTCCAAGATTCTGAAAGTTCCTCATTTTAGCCCGACCAGAAACATAGCAATACCAACCTTTTCCCTAACACCTGGATTCTTCTGTGGTAATATCTAAGGACAAGATGTGTAAGGAGACACAAAAAGGCGAGCAAACAGCTAACTGGTGTTTTTCAATCCTTGAAGAAAACACAAAATGTAATTGCATTCACAATTAAAATGTTCCCTGTCACTGCAATATTGCCAAGAAAGCTCTTGGGTTTCTGTAGTTATTTTTGATTTTCACATGAACTGTATAGGCTCAGTCATTTCTTGGCCTAGGTTTCATCAAAGTTTGCCTTTCCCATACGGTGTTTTTAGCAAAGAATTTCCACATGTTTACAGTAAAGAAACGTGACTTCTCGCTGTATGAGGCTGCTTGTTTTTCTAGCTCATACCCCTTGTCATACGCCCTGAAGGCTTGGTCTCAATAAAGCAATGAAACTCTGAAGAGCATAAATAAAACCTGATACTAAATAGTAGTGTCAAAACACTCCGGTAAATGGGACAATGCCCTTCAGTGAGCTACATTTTATAGATACACTCCTGAAGAAAAGAAAAAGGCAATAAGAAGATATGAAGTCTCCTGCAATCTGAAGAGCTGGACGTGTTTCATCCCTAGACTACTCACAGGGCCTGCGTGTGCCAAGCAGCCCCTCCGGACTCTGTACAGAGTCTTGTCCTTGTGCACAGAGCTGCTCGTGAAACCTTGAGCTGCTAAAGGGCAGAGTTGCTAACTCTCGTGCTTTCATTAAAAAGGAAGAGTGGGGAAGCTACTGCAGCCTGCTTTCCTGCGGCTTTGACTCTCAAGCTTTGGACTTTCCAGCTGGGCACAAACTCCAAGCAAAGTTTTCTTTTATGAGGAACATTCCAAATAACAGCTTCTCATGTAGATTTTCTGCAGGGTTTAATAAGGGGTGAATCCAGACAGCCTTCCCCTCAAAGAAGCCCTTCATAATATCTCTCTGCTCTATCCAGGCATTCATTTTCATGACATTTATGAGAAATTAATGCGTTTATATCTCCAGATGAAATAAGCCTAGAAGGCCAGGCAAGAGAGGCACACATACTGGCAGAGATGCATGGCATATGGCTATACCAGGCTTCTTTTGTGGGAAAAAGGGCAAGAAAAGGGATGTGTTTTAGCCATTACAGTAGCAATACTAAACTTCCCAACAGGAATATATACATAGGAGTGCATGTGGTTTTATTGGCACTGCAAAGACATCAAGCTGTAAGACACGTCCGCTCCGGTTGAACATCTCTCCACAGCATGCTCAGGCTGGGCTGCTTCAGGTCCCGCCATTGCAGAGCTCAGGCAGAGCTAGCTCAGCTCCAGCCAGCCTGCCCCGGGACTGCACTGTAGTGCCGTAAGAATCCAGCTCCCCATGTCATGGCACATTCGAGTGCTTCCAGCTGTTGCCCTCAGGAGAAAAATGAGCCTCAGCATCAGTTCCCCTAGAAGGGCTGAGACATGGCATCTCTTTCAGCCTTTAATCCCAATAATTGTTTATCAGGAGATGGAGAGCAGCTTGACTGTCTCATGTTTGGACTAAAGACTTAGTCCAATATTTTTTCTTGAATGCTGGTAATCCCGTTCTTTCACATCCCATCTGTCTTTACATTCACCCCCAAATCCAGACCTGGCACGACAGGCCGCTCTCCATTTCCGAGGGCCTGCGCTTGTGGAGGCCAGCAGCAAATCTCACCCCTCGTCGGCTCACGCGGAGCTACCGCCCGCTGCCGCCGTTGGAGCGAGCACAAAGGCGCCGTTCACGCCAGTGCGCCCGCTCCGGGTGAGCTCAGCCACCCTGGGCGCTTCCAAAACCTTGACTAAATCCTTTCTCCTTTTCTTTGCTAAATCCACCTACTGAAAGAGGGGCCACTTCAAAGCGAAGCTCTTGCCCTGCCTGACATCATGGCATGCTGAGATAATTCGGAATAGATAAATGTTCTGACTGCTGGCATCAAGAAACAAACAACGGGCTCACCGCAACATAAGATTAAACATGTTTCCACAATTATCTGGGAAATTGTCTTGCTGTCTGTGTCCTTTCTTGCTATTTTTTTGCAGCCTGCAACACACAGAAACCCTTAGGTGGTTGTACGAAATGGAGCGGTGGTGCTTCAGCCCCAACAGGGAGGCTTTTTGCTTGTCAGGTCAGGGCAGGTTCCTGGCCTCCACACCACTCCTATGGGGTGTTGGAGAGGGGCGCAGTGCTGCTCACCAGGCTAATCCTCGCTGCTGGGAGGGCAGGGTTGCCCCACCAGCTCCGTGGAGGGAGGCCGTGCTCCGTCAGGAAGGAACAAGAACGGGAGGAGGATTTGCAGGGAGGGAAAATGTGCTCTGCCAAGTCAAAACGCAGTGAAAGCCTTGATCCCAGCCACTGCCTGTGCCAAAGAGCCTGGTACTCTGTAGCCCAGCCATGAAAACGCTAAGCCTTGCCAAAGAGCAAGTGGGAGCAGATGGAGCAAGCTGTGGAGTACAAAAGCATGAGCTCAGAGACGCACTCAGGACCAGATTATGCAAGGAAAAAGAAGCCATTTGCCAGAGTACCTCCATCTTAATTCAGCTTTCCTTTGCCAACCCCTGGTGCATTTCTTCCTACAGTTTCCATTTCCTTTGCTTTTTCAGGAAGGACTTACTGCTTCAGGACACCTTACAGATTAGCCTTTTTGATCATGCTTTTCCTTAAACCAGCTGACCACCCTCCACCACTCCACTCTGTTTGGATCCCGTGAAGCCTCAGGGCCTAAGTAAGCTGTAAATAGTTGTGCCGATGAGTTTCTTCCGCGTTTCCCCAAGGTGGCCCTACTCTCTGCCCACTCTCTGTCCTGTGTTGAACAGCTCCAGGGTGTTCACTGTGATGTTATGACCAGCTGGAACAGCAGAGCCCACAGCCTATCCCCCTTCCCTCCACAAAGGCCGCCCGGGTGGTCACTGCTGAACAGGAATAGTCCTGGCCTGCGCTGCCTCTGGACCATGCCCAGAAACTGCCTGGAAAGTGATGACTGGCCACACGTGCCAGGAGCCAGTCTGACCGTTTCACAACATGTGAATGCCTAGGAGCGACCACTGCTTAATTCACTAGCTCCATTCACCACTGCTGGATGTATATTTTTATATTAGCCTATTTTCTTAAGCACTTTTCTTAAGTGCCTTGAGGTAACTTCCCCAGCTTTGTGTTGATCCCCTCTTAAGATATTTTTATTTGTTGGTCATTCTTAGCTACTGAGGGAGTAGTAAAGGTCTTCACTTTCTGACAGAGCCATAAAGTTATTCACTTCCTAGAGTTTAGTGAGAATATACAGCTAGGCAGAGGAGCGAGACCCAGATTAGTGCCCCACTAGGGAAAGGTCTTTTAAGTCTTAAGAGTTTTAATGAGTTTGACTAAACTACTGTACAATGGAAAATCCACATAGATTAAGACCACCATTAATACTTCATCAGAAGGAAAAGTTTAATTCAAGCTTAATTAATGTTTCAGTGGTTGGAAATCATTCTAGACATCCTACATATCATTAATAATTATTTCTTTTTGACAATAAAATGTTCCTCTATTGTTCTTAGTGCCTTTTTATTTGCCTTTAAGTGCCTTCTTCTTACCTACTTTCATAAGGATATTTTTAAAATCTAAAAATGTTCTTTATTTAACCCCATATTCCAGCAAGGGAAAAAAAATATATCCTGAGCATCAGTCATCATTCTTTGGGGAACAGACCCCATATTAGACATTGTATCAAAGCAGGACCTGAGGAATGGTTGTTAGTAAGTAGTAATATGGGAAGACTGATATGTGCCAGGACAGCATAACAGAAAACACCTGCCTGTTTGAGCAGTACATACACACTCATACAATAGCCCAACGATGGTCAGAAATCCTCCACTCCGCATCCTGACAAAGTGGAATGGCTCTCCCTTAGAGACTGCAGAGGAGGAGATGAATGTGCAATGTGAATTCCGCCTTCAATTTATGGCTTAATTTTAAAATAACTGGAAATAAAACATGAAGAGGAATATCACCCACAGAGAGTAGTGTGAACTCTGCTTTCTATCAGTTTCCTACAGCTTCCATTTATCTCTGTCAGCGCAGAGAGCTTTCGGAATACGCTCGTGCTACGAGCTGAGCACGAGGCCAGGCTTGCCCAGTACCCACATTTGTATCGTTTTGCATCCATACACCTGCAGCCCTCCACAGCAAGGACCTGAACGTGATTCCAAATAACTCACACCAGCACAAGGCCAGATCCAGTAACATGAATCTGTCAGAACATAATCAATATTCTGATTTTTTTCTAAGTGCAGCATAATCCTGGGCAGCATCTGTGGGGCTGAAGCAAGCGGGTCACAGGGCTTAAACCTTCTGCTTAGGCTTGCCTTAAGTTCACAATGTTTCCATCTTCTTCATGAATCTGCATTATCAACTGTCTCCTATTTTCCACCAGTGTTAGAAACCAGAGGAGGGCTGGTGCAAGACTGACCATCAGTGGTTTTGTCTCCATATCACCCAGAAGGTTGGAAAGGACAATGTTTTTATCACTAATGTTCATGTGATCATGATCCCACCATTTCTGCCTTCAGTCACACTGGAGTAAGGGGAAATTTGAAGGAAAATGCTCTTCAGAAAGGTTTCTGTGGTTCAGCTTCTCAGCAGCATGTGTTCCTGGTTACTTAGGACTGTCACAGGGGAGGGAAGATGATATAAAATAAGACCTAAGTGAGGCTGCTGCCTTAGGACGGAAAGTTAGCATCACACATTTGTCTCTACTCCCAATAACCACGCTTCATGGGTTTCCTAAAGCAGAACTTACTTTGTCAGCAAAAACGAACATGTGCTAATTTACATCCTCAGGAAAGAAAGCAGTGAATCATTTCTAATGGTTCAGGTGTTCTATTCTTAGCACCTAATTAATCCAGACTGGAAAGTTGGAAAAAAAAAAATCTCTGAAATAATTTCAAGCATTTATTTCGGTTTTATTATTAAGTAAAATCATAATGAATGAGAAATTGACCTTGTGGTTAAACCACTGGCCTAGGGCTGAGGTTCAGTCACTGACTCGGCTCCCCGCGTAACCACATCACTCTGTTGGGTTTTGTTGCACACATTCTCTCCGCTAAACCTTTCAGCAAACCACACGCATGATCCTGGGAGATGCTCAGCTCCTGCATTCCCTGCCGGCATCCAAGGGCCAAGTCTTGAAGCAGCTCCTGTGCACATGAAGAAATGACCCGGCCTCCCCAGATCAGCAGGATTTTCACCCCAAGGAAAGGTAGAAATGGTTAAGAGCAGTTCAGCACCCTCAACGCCACTGTCAGATACAGGCTGGAAACCCTAGAGGAGCCAGGTGTGACTTTTGCAGGTGTATTTCCTGCAAGATTAAACTGACAGGAAACAACATCCATGTTAAAATACAGTATGACAGGAGCTTTTGTTTTGTGCAAGTTTGAATAGGCCCCATATTCTGTGACTGATTTGATAAGAAAACAAACCAGCTCAGCAAGCCTGCGCATGTTTTCTCTATTCTTATTTTTCTGCTACATTGACCTCAACTAGTAATTTTTCACAGCAAAACACACAATAGATTGTTTACGTCTCATTACAGAAAATCACAAAAGCCTCTGAAGTGACCCTGATTCTCAGGAGTTTTCTTAATTTTCCATCAGCCAATCACACCTGCTACATAGTTAATATTGGTACTTTACAATAGGAAAGCAACCTTCTTAAAGCACAGTAAGGTTTTCTTACAAAGTGATTCCTTTTCTCTGAATTATTTCAACTGAAGCCTGATTGTTTGTTTGTTTTCTCTTCCTTCATTGCAATATTACCAGTTTGCACAGAAGTTCTTCTGAATATAGAGCAGTGCAAGAAGAGGAGCCCCACAACAGTCCAAGTCATTGCCATGCTTTCTAGAGACTGTTCCCTTCTTTGATCGCTTTGCAGATAGCAATACTGAAATTGTATGCAAATTGCTATGATTGTTTTATTACCATGACTGAACTGCAATCCACAGACCGCTGATGCCTGTGTGCTTCCCTCAAAAGCTGCTTCCTGCTCAGTTGCTTCTCACTGTCCAAAAAAAATGAGAGTAGAATCAGAAGGATGAAATACAGGAGCCAAACCCAAGGAAAGCCTTTGTTCTCTCGTGCTGAATCAGAAAGAAAAGACATTTTCTGCCATTCCAATTATTTAGCTAATCCCAGTGAGCTTTTCCTGGAACAGATATCTTCTACGTGGCCATTACTCAATAAATACAAAGCTATTAAGATATTTTCTAAACAAAATTCTTAATGAAAGCTCTGCTTGGAATCTACTTGCCCATCTACAGCTGTGCTCTGCCAGAGCTCCCCCGTATGGACACTCACGCGCTCCTGAGTCGGATCCACATCCACCAGGAAGCAAGAGCTCGCTCGGAACAACCACTCTGGGTTTCAGTGGCCTGGGCACAGACAGGCACTGTCTCGTTCATCCCAGGAGGAAAGTGCTTGATCTTTCATGACACCCCAAAATACAAATGCAACCCTTCACTGGACAAGAACTTAAGTTCGCTTGGTTTGGGAGAAGGGATTTTTGTTATCATCAGCCAGAGTGTAGCCTTGAAATAGCAAAAAAAGTAAAAGTGCCACTGAGAAAGGGACAGAGTTCCATTTTTGCTTCAGTTGTCCCAAGATGTCATTTAGCGAAAAGAATGAAAAATGTGTCTTCTCAACCTTTCTATGTGTATTTTCCTGCCTAATGAAGATATATAACTATTTTTACACATAACAGCCTTACAGGCTGACACAAGGGTGTCTCTCACCCAGATCGAATACCCATGCACAGGCCTGATGAGCCAGGCACCATGGTCAGTACGTCAGGATCACAGCACAGATCCGCACACACCTACAGTCACATCCTGGGAATGCTTCTGTGCAGACAGGATTGCAAAGCAGGAGCGGAGCAAACCGCCCTTCGGGAGGGCTCCTGGGAGCTGAGGGTGCTGCCAGGGTGCCCGGCCTTGGCAGGGGCTGCCCCCAGCCCAGTGGCATCAGCACCAGCCGCGGAGAGGCCGCCAGAGGTGGATACAGGAGCTGCGGCAGCACCGGGGACACGCGGAGCGCGCCGGAGCCAGAGTGGGGAAAGCTCGGCCTGGCTCTTACCCAGCAGGGTGCTCACGGGTTGCAGCTCCACAGCAGATATTCCCATCTTTATAGAGCGTCACCGATCTGCTCCTGCATTGCCCTCTCTTTGCAATGCTGTCATTCGACTCTTCCCTCCATGTGGGAGGACTGTGTGGGTCTTTCTCTCAGTTTGGCTCCCAGAAAACTCCCCCTGCTCCTCTCTACACTTTTCCTCTTTCTTCCCCCATTTCTCTGATGCAGCAGGTCCGCTCCCCGTCTCTGCCAGCAGACACAGCACCTCGTTTCCCTGCTCTGCTCTTGGACCGTTCACCCTTTTCTGCCAAGAGGCCGAGGCTTTTTCACGTTAGGGAACCCTTCCCTGAGCTGTTTGCCAACATCTCCCTCTTCTGGGCACAGAGCACACGGCAGGGATGCGAAACCCTCGCGTACATCGCCTGCAATGTCTGCTGTTCTGATCCATGGGCTTCAGGGCACGTCGAGCTGTGGACCTGCAGGACCTGCAGTTTAAAATCCTAAGGGCTTTTCCAAAGGTAGCTGAAATGACAGAATCTGCTTCTCCTCAAATAGGCCCTTTTCCCTGCCTCATTACTGAACCAAAACCTGTGTCAGGTTGTCCCAAGGTGGGGAAGCTTAATACATGTTTGGAACAGACCTGTTTGTTCACAGTTTGGGTATTCCAACTTGCTACCTCTATTTCCTTACTAATTTACATTGGATATTTTTCCCTCGTGTTCTTATATATCATCTCTATACGCTGCTACACTTTTTGTGTTTCATCCAGGTTGTTCCTCCATTTTATCTGTGGCTGGAAGTAGTTTCCAGTGCAATTGAAAGGTCTTGCATTGAAAATGCTGATCTCAGCATATCATGTAATTAGAAATCCATCTAACAAGCTAGGAGTGCACCAGACTGTGTTGAAGTGCAAGGAAAACAAAGAACTAATGAAGAATAAGAAGAAGCAATAATCCTGAGAAAAAGGCAGAAAAAGAGTGTTTTGGGTGGATCTGCTTAGCAGCTCGGATCTGTGAGCAGAGAAACGCTCTCCTGTTGCTCAGCTCATACAAAGGTCAGTGGAATGAGACGTTGCACATTGTGCACGAATAAACAGGGCTGCAGCACAGAAACCCAAGTGCAGTGCAAACTTCTCCTTCAAAATGGGCAATATTTGTGAGACTCTATGTACTGACTTAGTTAAATGCAGGCAGGTGACAATACATTGCGTCAGGTTATCGCGATGTCTGCCATCGGGTTCCTGTTAGCAGTGTCCTTCAAAAGGGAGAAGTATTGGTGCATATCATTTTACTAGTGAGAACAGCTGTAATACAGTTCCAGTGCCAAACAGTGTGATACAGACACGTTTTCAGGGCACTGGGAATTCTTCAGCTTGCTGAGCCCTGGAGGATCCCTGTTTCATTGCATCACACACCACATGAAAATGCGATAGGGCAGGTGACATATATCCTAGCTAAGTTTAAGGACAAACATGTAAATACGATAGGGCAGGTGACATATATCCTGGTTAAGTTTAAGGACAAACGTGCTTCCTTTAAAGGACGTGAAAAGCAAAGCAAAAATCCAAGTAGGGGTTGTGAAAGCAAACATCGCAAAAAATCTCCAGCAAATCTCTCTATACTATGTGTGTGTGCTGTTTCACATTTTTTTAATCTAGGTCTCCCTCTTGGCCTGTTATGCTTGTGCACAAGAAGCTTGATTTCCGCCTTCACTTTTGCGTTTTTCAGGTATAAAAGCACCAAGTGTAAGAAAATTGCATCAGCTGCCATGAAACCCGAGACCGGATTTTTTTGCGGCTGAAATGCCAGGAGTCGAGGATGATGATTGTGACCTGTAGATTGCGGCTTCTCCAGGAGCCACCCAGGTGGCCCAAACAGGCAGCAGGGATGCAAGGAGGGACATTTTGGTGTTGGGATAACAATTCCTGATGCCGTTCGGTCCCGTGAACACCGGGACACTGTGCAGCCGGGTGGGCGCTTGTGCCTGGCCATGGTGCTCCAGGTGGGATGGAGGGTGCATGGCAGGTGCCTCCACGTGGGCAGCCAGATCCCGTCCAGACACCGGGGCTGCACGCAGGGACACACGGATGGTCCGTGGGGAAACATGGAGTGTATGGGGACGCACAGATGGCGTGCAGGGAAACATGGATGGTGTAAGAATGGTGTGTGGGGACACATGGATGGCACAGCGGGACTCATGGACGATGTGCAGGGACACATGGAAAGAGCGTGGGGAAGCACAAAATGCATTGGGACATACGGATGATGCACAGGGAAATATGGACACACAGTGCTGGGGACACAAAGATGACACGTAAGGAAACATGGATGGTGTGCAGGGTAATAACGGTGGTGTGGGGGACACAGGCAGTGTGTGGGGACACGAGGATGGTGCATGGGGACACGAGGATGGTGCATGGGAACACATGAACGCTGTGCAGGGACACAAGGATGGTGTGTGGGGACACACGGACAGTGTGTGGGGACTCGAGGACGGCGCACGGGGACACACACAGAGCGCGTGGCAC
>NW_020454093.1:5375453-5407749 GCF_003342845.1 Nothoprocta perdicaria | reverse complement strand
GCCCGGGCGGGCGCGGCGGCTCAGCGCGGCTGTCGCTGCCCCCGCAGGCTGCCCCGCTACGCCGTGCTGCTCTGCCTCGCCAAGGGCCTCAAGGCGCTCGGCCTCTTCGAGGCCTACGACCTGCTCAAGGCCGTGCACCTCGTGCAGTTCATCTTCGTGCTGGAGCTGGGGTGAGCGAGCAGGCGGCGCGGCCGGGCGCCGTCCGGATGGGGATGGCGATGGCGATGGCGATGGGGAGGGAGAGGTGCCCAGGTGGGGACGGCGACAACCTGCTCGCACTGTTTGCGCTGCCCAAGCCTGTCGCTGCTGCCTCAGGAACCACGCAGCCTTTGCCGCTGGAAAATGGGTGATGCTGTGACAGCCCCGAGCATGGGAAACTCATCTGCTTCCAGCTTTTCCCATGAAAAGCACAGAGAAAAAGCTTTCCTCTCTATTGCGTGTGTTTCTGTAGTTCCCGGGTGCTTCAGCTGCCGCCTTTCCCCGACTGGGGGCTGCAGCGTGGAAGCTGATGACCGGTGTCCCAGCATCACCCTTGCGGTGGGCACCCCGCGCTCACCCTCTTCCCGTTATTTACACCTTGTGAATACATTTCTGGGCTTCGCACCTCACTGTCCTCAAGCACCGGAGCTGCTTCTCCCCTTCGCTTGTTCTCAGTCACAGTTGGAAAAGGAGCGTATTTTTTCAAACCATTTCTGACATATGTATTCAGTGCTGTACATATGGACAGGCTTTTGACCATATGTAGCCTGCTAATAAAAGTGCAGTATTAGTATTGTAGCTGTATTTCTCATAAAAAACTTTCCTGTCCAAGAAGATAAGTTATTTTCGTCTTTGTAAATCACGGAGCATCTTCACATTAGCTATTCTCTGAAGAAAGAATTTGTGTGTTTAATTGCCCAAAACTAAAATTCACCTGCATGAACATTTTGTTGATATCTGTTATAAGTAAAGCAGTAGAGAAAGTACAAGCAGTGAGTGTGGGCAGTGTTGTCTTTCAAAGGAAAACGTCGAAGTAGCTATTGTGAAAGCTGGGTGTGATGTGAAGACAGAGGGACTTAGTTATTTAGAGCCGGTCTGGATAAAAAGCTGTTTGCTAATATGCTAATAAAAAAAATGTTCTCCTTTTAACAGCTCTGCCTTTTTTATGGTTTTGTTTCAAAAACCATTTTCTTCTGGAAAAGTGATAACCAAGCGTCAGGTGAGTTGACCTGTATGACATCTTTGTAGATATTTTAGACAACATGACTCTTGACTCATTGCTCAGAAAGTAGGAAGAAATTGCATGCATACACCATGTTTGTTCTTATCGGCGTGTGCTGAAGGATAGCCCCAGAAATGTCCCAAGTGCGGCTGGTTTTATGAATAGAAGTTTTGGTGGAATTCAAAAAGTGTGCACAGAAATAAATCCCATCTTTGCTCTGTATTCGGAAAAAAATGTCTAAGATTTCAATTTTACTAAGAAGTTTTAAGTTATTATTTCCAAAAATGAATTTTTAAAAACTTCCATTTAAAATTTATTAAATATTAAGTGCTAGTTGAATTACAAATTACTTCCTGAAGAGAGAATTAAACAAATGCAAAAACACTTATAGACCAAACCCCTAAATCCTGAATGTTTTACACACACATTGCCTGTGATTATCAGACATGTACAGCATTTACAGCATAGTTTTTGACAGATAAATGATCACAGTTCTTCTTCCTAACAGAGTGGAGATTGTTTCTTTTTGAAAAGACTTCAGACTGTGCTGTAGAACCTAATAAGAAGGAAAAAAACCCTGCTTTTTATTTTGTCCAAACCAACACAAACTGTTTGGCAAAGCAGGCAAGAAGGGGTTAATGATACTTGATGTTTTGCAGACTTTGTGGAGCCACTGTGCTAGAAAAATGTTACCAGTGGGGTTTATTTTAACACTGTGGAGGAAATGATAATGAAATATCTTTCTTTTTGTAGTGGATCAAAATTTTTAAGCATGCTGTTGTGGGATGTATCATTTCACTCTTGTGGTTTTTTGGCCTTACTCTTTGTGGACCACTGAGGTAAATATGTACAGTAAATAATGCTTTATCTCCTCAAGCCAATTTTTGTGACCTTTCCCTGTGTGGCCTATTGTTTCTCATTTTGTATCTGTCAGTCCATGATGCCAACCAGTTGTTTGCTTTTTTGAATTTTAAAATTACATGAATGCTTTTTTTTTTTTCCTGTGTACATTCTTTTGTATTTTGAAAGAGCTACGTAAAAATATCTCTTAACTCTGTCTTTGATAAGATGTCAGTGACAGTCTTGCTAGTGCTTAAATTATTGCTGTGAACAGTAAGATTCCTGCCTGTTGTGGGGACTGTGGTTCGCCTTGTTTCCCTAGTCTCATCTCTCTAATCACCCTGTGTACTTAACTGTTTGAAATCCATGGTTTGGCAGCGAGCAGTAGCAGTTTGCCTTACTGTGTCAGGTGCCTAGAATTTATTTCTCCATTTGTTGCAAGGCCCAGGTTTGGTACCTGAAGGAGACAGAATGCGAGTCAGAAATTCTCAGTTTCAGCAGCTAAGAGGCTCTGGAGGTGCATAAACTACTGAACCATCAACACCTCAATAAGCCAGATGAAATACAGCAGAGTATATCCTTCTTTTCTGGGGAGTCATAGAATAGAAACTTCAGTTCGCAGAAGATATTGTCATGGAAAAAGTAATTTCGCCTGAACAACTTAGTATCTTGTTGCATTATGAAAAGATTACATTTTGAAGTAATCTATAAATAAGTAACTGTAATCTGCTACTTGAGCTAGGAAATTCTTTGTTTTGTGACATGTCTAGCATGTCACCAGCTAATTCTGTTTCTGGAAAGGCTCTGGATTTACAGTTATCCTTTCAAAATTTTTAAACTTGCCATATAAAGCATAGATTAAATCTATGAGCTCCGTTTTCCTGAGTTTTAGCTGAAATAGTACATCAAGCATGTGCGGCAATCTCCTTTTGAATGGGCTAAGTGTTGCTGTGTATCTTCTTTTTTATTTTTTGGATAGGACGTTGTTGCTGTTTGAGCACAGCGATGTGGTTGTGCTATCACTCCTCAGTGTTCTGTTCACAAACTCAGGTGGAGGACCAGCAAAGGTATTTAAATATATTCTGACAAAAATAACATCTACTGTATACTAGAAGTACAAGTATCTCCTGCTGTAGAAAGAAACCAGTGATTCAGGCCTATGTTAGTTTAAAAAAAAAAAAGGTTAAAAAAAATCACGGTCCACTCTTAAGCTAGGGCTTGTGTGTAGCTCCTTGATACCACCAAGCATTGAACCACGATGCTGAAGCAACTGTCTGTTTTGGCAAGAGAAGTAGACCATGAAGAGGGAAACAGACTTGATATTCGTAACATACAGTTTCTAGTGCAATGGTGGTTTGCCCCAACTTACCTGGCAAATCTAAAAACCAAAATTCTATAAAACTATATTGTCAAGATCACCTTTTCCAAGGAGTTTTTTTCTTTTGTTTCTCATACTCAACTAAAATATGCTTACCTCAATCGGGGCGGGGGGGATGGGAACAGGGCCTTTTTTTATTGTAGTCTTTAATGTTTATCAGTTACAGCGTGTTATAAAAATACTGGGTTCTTTGTTTGTTTGTTTGTATTTTTTTTATTATTTTTATTTTTTTCCAGACAAGAGGTGCTGCATTTTTCATCATAGCTGTCATCTGCTTATTGCTTTTTGATAACGATGATCTCATGGCTAAAATAGCAGAACATCGTATCCTTCCTTTTTATGTGTGAGGAGAATAAAAACCTTAACTGACAACATCTGTCAAAACATTGGGTTTGAGAGGATAAAAGAGAACGGAATACTAAGTTGAATGCACTGAATTAAATATGCATATATTTTCCTTGATAGGAGTCCTCACTTATGAGACTGCTCCAGTGTAAGATTTTACTTTTCTGTCTGAAAATAATGATATCTATGGTAAACTGAATGGCATTGTTACTTTGGTGGTAGAATCTGTAACTGGTTTTAAGCTAATTTGCAGTTATAGAGGTCCCTTTTCTGTTTGCTCATATCAGGTCACTCAGGATTGCTGAGCATTTGAAACATTCTTGATAAGCTTTCCTCTTGGAGAATTCTAGAACAAACGACTGTTGCCTAAGTATTTTCAAAAAAGTTTGATTTACCTGCCTGGCAACTTGGTATATGCAGAAAGATAGTTTTATACTTTTACTGATACGGTAGTTGTCACAGTTCAGCAGCTAGGCTGAAAAGCCATGTGAAATAGCCTGGAAAAGCTTCAGCAATGATGGAGACTGGGCTGCAAATGGAAGCTGACAAACGTTCTTGTTAAGCTGATGAACACATTGCAAGTTGGTCAGAAGGAAGTTTCCAAAAGGTCTGCTCATACAGACCTATAACTAGATATATAGGAGGAAAAAAAAAAAAAAAGTGCATCTAATGTTGGACACCAACAACAAAGTCCATAGGTGACAGCAAGTTAAAAGTAAATTTTCTGCAATTCCATGAAAGAGCATGGAATTGCAACTATATTGAGAAACAACTTTGATTAATCGACTGAGTTTTCAGCGAGTAAAGTGTCCTCTACTTGATTTCTGAAAAAAAAATAGCATTGCCTCAGTATTTGATGGATTATGCTTGTCAATTAGTCTAACTTCCTAAGGTGTGAATACTTATAAACCCAGAAGAAATTATTGTACTTTAGACATGTCACTGTTATAATGCTTTTAGTGAAAGTGAATCTACATTTTAATTCTATTGACTTTACATTTTTACATCTACCTGCGTGAATTAAAGTAAGCCTATGTATCATGATTATTTTCTGTGCATTATTCAAAAAAGATTCTGCCTTAATATTTTAAAATTCCTTTTTTTCCCCAAGTACTTTTAAATATTTGTCTTTTGTGGGAATGTATTCTTTTCTTAACTTTAGAAATCTAGCAAACTTTTGAAGCTCAGTTTGCTTCCTTCTGCTTTCTTCTGCTACCCTGTCTGTTCTTTGTTTAAAAAAAAAGAAAAAAAGAAAATTCTTCCTTAATCTCTTTTTATTTAGCTGAAGGGCACCATGACAGTGCTCTTACCCATGTTCTATATACAATCATTGCTTTCCTGGGTGTTGCAGATCACAAGGTAAGCTAACTTATTGGTTTTCATTGTCTGATATTTGTCTGTGGTTGGTTGGTAGGAATCTGCCTGAATCAAAAACAGTAAGAAAAGTCAACATAGATGCCTGAACCTCCATCTCCTGCTCAGCTGGAACAGAACCAGCTCCCTATTTTTTTTTTATTTAAACATCTTTGCTGAAAAAAGTCAGTTCAGTTTCAGTTGAACACAATTTAGGAATCGGCTGAAACATTCAGGAAGCTAAACCATATGATATACAGTGTTTTGTTGCTGTTTTTCAGTTCTTCCTCAGGCTTTCCTTTGCAACAGAGGCGTGTATATGAAGACAAAGATTCTGATGTTTCCATGCTTCAACAGTATCTTATACGTGGTGGGATGGGTAATTGTGTATCCCAGTTTTAGTGTGTGGGATTGACCTAGCTGTTCGGTTACTCTTGTTGCTACAGTGGGTGTATGGAGGACTTTTAAAACAGAAATCTGTAGCAGCTCAGAGAGTGTTAATGTGAAAATAAATCAGATAGTTGAGACAGGGGCTGGTTGTCTGTATACAGAGCAGTGTGTGATTCAAGAGTGATAGGAGGCCATTTCTGTTAGGAATGTCCTCTGATTCATTTATGGAATAACTAAATGAAAATATTAAGTAGTATATGAAGGTAAAAATAAAGGTAAGTGAATGGAAAGATTGTGAAAGGGTTAGAAAAAGGATGAAGCGACATGACATTTTTGTGTTCAACATACTTTCAACATTTTGCTTTTTGTTGTAAGGTTTGTTTTTTTAAATGAAAATACTGTGTTGGGGTTTTTTGTGTGTTTTGAACGAGGTATTCAGCTCATAAGAAACACTGATGGAATGCCTTACCCTGTTTCCAGGGAGGAGTGCTGCTTCTGGTCCTGGCCTTGTGCTGCAAGGTTGGCTTTCACATGGCTTCCCGAAAGCTCTCTGTGGACGTGGGTGGCGCCAAGCGCCTCCAGGCTTTGTCCCATCTCGTGTCCGTCCTTCTGCTGAGCCCGTGGGTCGTCGTGCTCTCGCTGACAACAGAGGTAACACAGCAAGGGCACGTTAGCAAAAGGAGCTCGTTTTCTGTAGTGCTTCGGCTCCTGAAGCGGCTTAAATCTGTCCTTGACGACCTTGTTAGTCTTGAAGGTGTCTTAATCTAAGCGAAACTCCTATTTGAAGGAGTTTTCTGTATTTGATGCACATCTTTGCATAATAACTCTATTTCTTCTTTTCAGCTTCAGATGCTATATCCTAGATATTTTTACTAACATTGTGTAAGGATTAATGACTATGTAAACACAGCTACCCCCCCCCCTTTTTTTTTCTTTTAAGGAATATATAGTAATATAAAGACATGTTCATTATGCCTTTATGGAGAGTAAAGCAATGCAAATATGATATTTCTTTTAAGTCTGTGAAAATACTTTAAGCTGCTATAATGCTCCATAGTTATATGTGTCCTTCTGTAGTTTGAATTTTGGTTTTCTTATGCTAGAAATATTTGTGCTGATGTATTGTTGATATTATTTATCAAGAAAGTGCACTAGATTTAAAGCTGCTTATGTGACTGATCTAATAATGAACAATCCTGTTTGAAACATTTTTTTTTTTTTTTTTTTTTACAGAGTAAAGTAGAGTCCTGGTCTTCTCTCATCATGCCTTTCATAACAGTCATCTTTTTTGTTGTCATCTTGGATTTCTATGTGGAGTCTATATGCTCTGTCAAGATGGAAGCTTCCAAGTGTGCTCGTTACGGATCCTTTCTCATTTTCACTAGTGCACTGCTTTTTGGCAACTTTTGGACACATCCAATAACAGACCAGCTCCGAGCTATGAACAAGCCGCCGCACCAGGAAAGCACAGAGCACGTCCTTTCTGGAGGAGTGGTAGTGAGTGCTGTTTTTTTCATTTTATGTACGTATTCTTATTTATCTTTTAATAGATCTGTTAAATTCGTATATTATTTAGAACCTGTTTTGAAAATGATGCTGGTCAAAATGCTTTTGAATGGGTTTCATGGTTTTTCTCTGAATAAATGGGCATGCGATTTTATTCCATTTTACTGTCTACACAAAAGAATATAATAGATTTATTTCCCCCCAAAAGCGATGATCTAATCTAACATAGCAGTAAAATCGAAGGGCAGACCTCCAGATGAGGTCGACAAGCACTTTGCTGCCCTGCATATTGCATGTCCTCTTTGAACACTTGCATTCTGAACATGCTCCGAAGCTTAGAAACGGCAACAAAAACCTGACTACGTTTCCTTGCAGCTGCCAATATCCTGTCCTCCCCCTCCAGGAAAGGGCAGAAAGGCACCCTTATTGGCTATTCCCCCGAAGGCACTCCTCTCTATCACTTCATGGGCGATGCCTTGCAGCAGAGCTCCCAGTCCCTGCCCCGCTTTATTAAAGAGTCGCTGAAGCAAATCCTGGAGGAATACGATTCGAGACAGATCTTCTACTTCCTGTGCCTCAACCTGGTAAGCGCCCGCTCGCTGCCAAGCCTAGCGAGGGAGCCCGGAAAGAAGAGCTGCGCTAAAGGCTCTCGGGTGTGTTTGCTTGAAAGGACACTAGGTAGTCTCGTAAAATAGGATCTTAAAGTACATACTTATGCCAGTCTTAAGTGGCAGGGCTCATCGCTTTGCTGTCGCAATGGGTCTGGATTTTATGTGTAACTGTTGTTCCAGTAAGCAAATAATTACATAAGGATTAGAACAGTCTTGCTCAAGATTGAGGTATCTCAATGTTTCCAGCAGATAACCTCAAAGTAGTGAGGCCTTCAAGGTTTGAGATAACAAAAAGGGTACAGTTGCACCATTTGTGTCATTTTTGTGTCATTTTTGGAATAGCCTTTTATTTCTAACTTCTCTCTTTCCTTTCTTTCCAAAAAAGATGATGCAATAAGCAAAATTAATAAGCTTTCACAAGAATTTTCCAAGAAAGTAGGGGGAAAAACTTGAAGGGTCTGCTAGAGTTTGAGGAGCTACACTGTGGAAACTGAGATAAAGAAAAGAGAAAGGGAATTTCAGAGAAAGGGAATTTCAGGAATTTCAGCCTCTTTTCAGTGATGGACAGTGATAGGACTAGAGGAAATGGCTTCAAACTGAAGCATCGGAAGTTCCACAGGAACTTAAGGAAGCATTTCTTCACTGTGAGGGTGACAAAGCACTGGAACAGGCTGCCCAGAGAGGTTGTGGAGTCTCCTTCTTTGGAGATCTTTAAAACCCGCTTGGATGCAGCCCTGTGCCACGTGCTCTAGGTGACCCTGCGTGAGCAGGGGGGTTGGACTCGATGACCTCTGAGGTCCCTTCCAACCTTCGGCATTCTGTGATTCTATGATTCTAATTTTAACTTCATAGGCAAATTAACTAAAAAAGAATAGCTAAAGCATACAGAAGAAATATTTATCACAAATGTTTCCTCACGGGTCTTCTCAAAACTCATTTGTAAGATATTAACAGTCAACTAATCGGTGATTTTTTTTTTTTTTCCAGAACAAGCTGTTAAAAACAGTAACTGGAAATAACTTTCACTGCATTTTAATAACATGCTTTTCAGAAGCCTTCTGTCTGATCGGTCCATAGCAGAATTGATGGTCATTTGGATATAATATTTCAATTTGCTGTAACCAATGCTTGCTTTTTGGAGGATTCCAAAATCATTAGATAAGACAATATTGAACTTTTCTATTGAAATAAATTAGAGGAATAAATTATTACCAACAATTAATTTGATCATTTGTCATTTCTAAACTGCTTGTCATATCAGCCACCCTGTTGGTGCTGTTTAATATTATATCTCTTAATTTGATTTCACATTTCTTTACGTAGAGTACTTAGTCTAGTCTAACAAATTAAAAGCAACTACTTTCTTATAAGTTATTATTTTGCAGTAGAGAAATATCTAAAAATCGTGGAAAAGGTGTTTGTATTTTATATGAGATAAAAATCTTTGCATTTTAGAGTTTTGGGGGGTGTGGTTTTTGTGTATGTCTCTCTTTTTGTTTGTTTTGAGGGTGTGTGTGTGTGTGTGTTTTGCTCTTGTTTGTTTGTTTTAAAGTGCAGCTGCATTTAAAGTCCAGGGGGGTTGGTCTAGATGATCTCTAGAGGCCCCTTCCAACCTCAACCATTCTGTGATTCTGTGAACTGCATCTTTCTTCCCTCATTTAGCCATTTGCAGTGGCTTTTACAAAATGAGCCTGTAAATGACGACTTCGAGGTTTCCAAGTAGCTACAATAATTGCACAAGTTTTGCCTTTCCTATCGATAGGAAGGTTGGACTAGATGATTTCTAGAGGTCCCTTCCAACCTTGAATATTCTGTGATTCTGTAAACAGTGCAAGTGAAACAGCTGCGGGGCCAGCCCTACTTTAACACTGGTACTGAATCCAGCCAGAATTGTTCACTGCTGCTTTGCACCAGGAGGTGCTGCTTTGTTATGATCTCTGTTAGAAAGGCACTCGGATTCGGTAAAGAATCTCATAAAATACCACTCGTTAGAGCTAACACTATAAGGGAAAAGAGGATTAGCACAGATAAACTGACATCCCCTTCAGACACCGGGAACCTTGGTTTGTAAAACATCAATCGGGGCACAGTGTACCATGCAGATCTAGTTATCAAAAGGATATCACACTTCGGTCTTTTAAGCATTTAGAGGCTTTTCTCAATAAAAAAGTTCTGTTCCTCACTTCTGCTGTCAAACGAGAGGGCCGTTCCCACGAGAAACGGTTGCTCCTAGATAAAGGCAAGGCCACGCAGCTGGTGCCGTGGCCGGTGCCAAGGGGGAGCTGCCTGCAGGCTCCTGCTTCCAGGCAGCTCCTGAGCTGCCCTGTCCATGCAGCCAAGCAGAGCTCGGCGCGGCCTCGGCCTGCTCACGGTAGCTCCTCTGTGCATCACCAACTCCTCGGCACGCAGGGGCTTTCTGCTCGTTCAGGAAGAGAATGCTTACAAGCCACGCTGTGCGGTGCCACTTCGTATCCTAAATAAACCGTTTTTGTCTTCCCTTGCAGGGAGTAGGGAGGTTGGTTCCCAAAGAGCCTCATCCAGTGTCTCATGACCAATGGTCATATGACTAATTTTGATGAGAAAGAAGCGGTTTAGCAGGTCTTTGAACAATTCCATTGAAAACTCAAATGTCCTTAGCGAAGAGCATTGTGGCAACCACCAGGAGATTAAGGAAAATTAAAGGAAAATTAAGGAAAATCGAATTTAATTTTCAGGGAAACTTTCAAATCTTTTCTCATTTTAGGCATTCACTTTTGTGGAGCTTTTCTATGGAGTGTGGACCAATAGCCTTGGTCTTATTTCTGATGGATTTCACATGCTTTTTGATTGTTCTGCTTTAGTGATGGGGCTTTTTGCTGCTCTAATGACGAGATGGAAAGCAACTCGCATATTTTCCTATGGGTATGTATGCTAACCTTTTTTAAGGAGTATCTGAAAAGTTTGCTGCTTACTCCTTCACAAGTAGAAGTTTGCTGCTTCACTCCTTCTTTATAGATATGTTCAGGATACTTTAGCAATGCTTGCTTCTTGCTTAAAAAAAAAAAAAAAAAAAAGAAAAAAAAAAAGAAATTCTTCCATACATACTAATATTAGTGCACTCTTACTCCAGGCAAAAGATTTCTGAAAAGTTAACACTTCGTTAGCATTAAAGTCTACAGATAAGGCTTTCTCGCTGTGAATATCATTTAGAAATATCAGTCTCTCTTATCTATGTACATACATCAAACAAAAATACTTAAAGTTGATGTACCTGTATTGTGTTTCCTCTGCAACTTTCAAAAAATACATGGTTAAATTCCATAGGCATCTAGTAGTTTGAAACCATATATGTGCCATGTATGAGATATATATATATACACACATATATTTTTTTTTAAAGGAAGTATTTAGCTTGTTAAAGCTACCAGTGTTTAGGCAGTTGCAACCTAGCTACCTGATGGGCTGAAACAGATAATAACCCAGAAATTAATGCATGATTCTGTAGTATTGTGAGTGGAGGAGGAAATCAAATCACTCTTGTAGTACATTTAATGCAGCATGATGAACTTTACCTTTGAAATTTGTTTAAGGTACCTATTCTTCCTTCTGAAATGTGTGTATTTATATATTTATATTTTTTTTCTTTCAGGTATGGACGTGTAGAAATTCTCTCTGGGTTTATTAACGGGCTCTTCCTTTTGGTGATTGCTTTCTTTGTCTTCACGGAATCAGTGGCCAGGCTGGTAGATCCTCCAGACATAGATACAAATATGTTAACAGTAAGTTCTGTCGTTTTGAGTCTTGTTTTGCACTTAACAGTTTGCTTAAGTCCATCTTTCTTTTTTCCTTGTCATAAAGGTTTAAGTTGCATACCTAAAAGACATGTAGAGCATATAGTTCTGATTTTAAAATCCAAGCCATATCTCGTGTTAAAGTATGCGATATATGAAAGTGAATGTAATTTAATTGTAAAATTTAAGTTGGTGTTATTTCTAAAGAGGCTACAGCTCTAATCTTTTTCAGAGACCAGTCTTTCTGTAGTGAAAGGTGTTAAGAAAATAATTGTTTCCTACAAGACTAAATTTCAAAACAAACTTATATAGGAAATTCTTCTGGTGAGGAATCCACACTAGAATAACTCTTTTGTTGCTACTGACATGCTTCCAATTTCCTTTGTTGTTGTTTGTAGTTTTTAATTACATAGTGTCTCTCATTACTATATTCTAGAGTATCGACTCGCTCCTCTAGGGCTGTGTAGTGAAGCTAATGACTTTTGTTCTGTGCGCCTCGCAGCCGGTGTCCGTCGGGGGGCTCCTCGTGAACCTTGTCGGTATCTGCGCCTTCAGCCACGCGCACTCGCACGGGGCGCCCCGCGCGGGCTGCCACGCGCACGAGCACGGCCACGCGCACCACGGCCACGCGCACGGCGAGCACGGCCACGCGCACGGCGCCGCCGCCGCGCCCATGAACGCCAACATGAGAGGCAAGTGCGCGCAAAGAGCGACGCCGCCGCTTCAACAAGCCCCCGGTTTCAAACCAAAACTGGGCTCTCTGTGGCTCTTAGAACCTCCCTCCGTTAGGGGACTGACAAGCTTTAGCATAGTTTGCATTTAATTTCTCAAACTTTTAAAGCCAAACTCTTCAGTAAACAGAGAAACATAACTCGAAGCACTGCTTTGCACAGCTTCCTTGGATTTGTGTGATATCTTGTTGGTGACTCTTGAGGACTAATAAAACAATACTTCCTCATTTGTCCCAAGCGTAATTGGAAATTCTTCAAGTCTTTGTTTCTCCCTTCCACGTAGAAGCACAAGTGCAAGGTCTCTGTTTATAAAGATATTGCCATACTTGGAGGTGTCATGTGACAGCTGGTTTTAAAAACACTGCGGAAAGGGATAAGAAGGAGAATAACCAAGGCAGACCAGCCGTCCAGAGTATGCTTTTATTTTGGTGCAGGAGATAAGATGAAATGCTCTTTTTCAAATCTAAATCAGAGACTAACGGAGAAGGATGAAATAGAAAATCTTTTCCCCTATTACTTAAAAAATACTTACCGTGTATCTTATTAAAATCAATGAAAGAATGAGGTTTTGTGTAAGCTACTCAGAGCTTAATCATTTTGGCTAGCAGTCTCATTTCACTGGTTATTTTACATCAGTTATAGTTCAATTACATTTTTGTTCTGTCGACTCTGTTGTTGTTTTGCATATTTTTAAAGTCTAATTCTCTTATTGTTTCAACATTCTTTTAAATCTTGATACTGAAGTAGCACTAATCTCATGAATAGTTAGAGGTTATTTTTCAATTAGCATTTTTGAGTATATCCTGAGAAAGCTACTATGAAAGCAATATAAAGAACTATTTCTAGCGGCAGCTGATAAACAACTTTAAAAAATGGAGCAGAGTTGGAATATAAATCCAAATGATCCAAATTTTAATTAATGTCTGCCAGAATTAAGCAGCTCAGTGGATTTACAGTGATCTTTTTATCCTCTCTTAAGCATCAATGAAGCTTAATCCCTCTATCAGTGGTTAAATGATTATGATATATATTGCAAATCCCAATAACATTTAAGACTGCATATGCATGTTTGCCCTCATTAGCAAATGCTTGGTTAGATCATTGCATGTAAAGTGAAAATGGTAATTTTTACCAACTTGCAGTCAATCATTAGGAAAGGTTTTTGCAGCAGGTTGGGCATGCAAATTTAGCATCATAAATCCTGCTGTATTCCACTAATAAGTATTAAAATAAGGTTGAAAATGTGCTTCTAACAGCAGCGTTCAATATAATCACCCAGTGTGTTTTGTTTTCAGGTGTGTTTCTGCATGTGTTAGCAGACACTCTTGGCAGTGTTGGTGTTATTGTTTCCACGATATTTATTCAGCAATTTGGATGGCTGATAGCTGATCCACTCTGCTCTCTCTTTATTGCTACGTTGATTTTTCTCAGTGTTATCCCACTGTTGAAAGATGCTTGTCAAGTGCTTTTGCTGAGAATACCTCCAGAACAGGAGAAAAATCTGCATGCGGCTTTAGAAAAGGTCAGAAATGCAACTTTAAGTGTTTTCATATACAAACACACAAAGTTATAACTGTTTTTAATGGTTGTTACACAGGTAGTTCAGTGTGGCAGCTACTTTTGCATCAGACTGCTCTGTCTTATGTAAAACTTATTTTGCAGAGATTTGAATGGAGTTGTACTGCTGCAAGAATTCTGTGGGGTTGGGGAGCAGGGAGACTAAAAACCTTTTCTGAAAATGATTTCACTCACTGGCACCATACACTCACTGCCTCTGCTTTATGGATTCTTTGTGATTTCAGACAAGTATGGTCACAATTTGGGAAACCTAATTGATACTAACGAAGTAAGTAACGTGGTAATTTCCAAAAGCTGACAAGGCTTTTTCAGCTTGTTGTGCCCAATTCAGACTACAGGAGTACACCTTGCAGCAGCATCTAGTTATCACTGTTGGCTTATTTCAAGTTCAAGAACAATTGAAGTGTAAGTCATTAGAAGGTAGTAGGGAAAGCATAAGAAAAAAATAAGTTACCATAAACCAGTATGAACAGTTTTTAAAACAAATTAGACGGAAGACGTGTCTGATTTAAGTCTTGCTGTCAAACCTAAGTAGGTGCTTATTCTGGATAGTGAGGCAGCAGATGCCATAGAAATATTAAATGCCCAAACAAACTTTCTCCCTGGTCTGCCCAATGATGTAACTGCTATCTGTTCATTAAGCCATTTTTTCTCTCTTCCTATTTAGTATTGCACTCTGCATATTTTTTTTTCCGTTTGGTTTAAAAGTAATGGTTGATAATATACCTTCTTTACAGATTCAAAAAATAGATGGAGTCATATCCTACAGAGATCCCCACTTTTGGTGTCACTCTGCGAGTGTGGTAGCAGGAACAATACACGTGCAAGTGATGTCGGAGGTGATGGAGCCGAGAATTGTACAGCAGGTAAGTGCAAAGGTTTTGGCCCTAGTCCTCTGCTGCCTGTTCTTTCCTAACCCAATTTCTGTGACAGAGTGAACTTGGAAGCTACTTTGGTCGTTTCTGTAGCTGTTAGTGAATGTCTTAGAGCTGGTCTCTGATGCTGTACTAGCCCTTGCCTGCTTGTGAGGTTATTTACATAGAGCTGTTTGCTCAGACTTCTGCCAAAACAGAAAGTCCATCTGTTCCCTTCCTCCCCACGCCTGCCCCTCACTTCCCCCGCCAGTCTTTGGTTCTGCTGAAAGCAGCAGGGCATCTAGAGCCACATGCTCTAGGTGTCCTGGCTGGAGCAGCGGGGTGGGACTAGATGATCTCTAGAGGGCCCTTCCAACCTCAACCATTCTGTGATCTGCTGAGAAAAGGAGGGTTTGGTGCTGCAGTGCAGACACAAAGTGGGGAGATCTGGATGCTGGTCACGGGTTTATTACAGGCAGATTAATGTGATCTATCTGGCTTTTTTCTATCTTAAAACACAGAAGATGCTCATTTCCTTGCAGAGAGAATTAGCAATTATGCCAGAGTCATAAATCCTTATCGTCTGAAGCTTATCCCAACTTTCCAGGAAAGGGACTCCTTGTGATATTTATTTATATTTCAGACCCAGAATATTCTAAATTACTGTTATACAAAGTGTAGTACTAATGCTAACCATGCCAATTGTAATACTCAGGTTACAGCAATACTTAAAGATGCCGGAGTAAACAACCTGACTGTGCAAGTGGAGAAGGAAGCCTATTTCCAACACATGTCCGGCCTCAGTACAGGATTCCAAGATGTCCTTGCAATGACCCAGCAGCTGGAATCCATGAAATACTACAAAGATGGTACTTACATCATGTGATAAGGAACTGTGTGCTGGGGGGCATGTACACGGTGAAGCTGCAGGATTCCATAGGTGTAGCTTTTGTCACGAGAACGTGCACATAACATGTACAGAAACAAATGTACTATATATATGAATTTTTTAAGCATAATATCTTTATTAAAGTTGGATCAAGACACTTTTATAAAGAAAGATAGACTTGAATATTTGCTGTATATGTGGAAATAATTGGAATCTTAAATACAATAATTGGTGTTTATTAAACAGAAATCTTGCAACTTGTGGATGAGGACAGTTATATTCCATATCTTAAGAGAGTATGGAGTAATCACTTTGCCATGGGAAATGGAAATAGTTTAGGTTGCAGTGGAAACAATCAGCTAAAATCTTTTTGTTCATTCAAATATAGCTTGAACACTCTTTGAATAAAAAGAAGTGTACATGTTTATTATGGGGAATAAAAACTAAGCTATGAATTTTTTGCAGACTTTGTTATATAGGAATAAAATCACAGTTTTAGTATTACATCTGCATATAAATCTGTTTTTTAAATCTACTTGCTTTGATGCAGTAAATGTTTCCATTTTAGCATTTTTAAAATTATTTTTTAAGCATAAAAATTCAGCACTTGCCAACAGTGACTAATTGCAGATGCTTTTATTGGTTTTGGTTGCATGTCCTGTGTGAAAAGATTTTTTAAAAATGTAAAATATTTTGTACTTTTTTGTATGACTCTCTGCAAATGCGCTAGTTTCAGCCATAAGTTAATTCACCAGTAAACATCCACTCCCCTTCATCCAGCTAAACTTTGTCTCTTCGGGACAGAGTATTTTGTTGTTTTCTGTGTTTCCCTAGAGCTGGCCTTGATCTTTACTTTCTGTGGTGATAATTAAGTGATGCAGAGCCTCCAGTTGTGCCAAAATCTGTTTCACAGGGGCAGCTACTTGCCGAGCGGGAGAGCAGGCGCGTGCCCACCTAGCCGGCACAGCGTTGGTGGTGGTGACTGGCTCATGACTAAACTGCCCTGCGGGGAGCACCTGGCGCTGGGGTAGTCGTCCCTGCCGCACCGTGTTCATGTATCTCCCTGTGCTCCTCCTTGCCCCTTGGCTCTTTGCAGCACCTCCTCGCGTGGGAGCAGCCCTGCCTCTCTGCGCTCCTCCAGTGCAAACGAGTGCCTTTCACAGCTCTTTTCTCACCCTCCCCCGTCCCGAGGGCTCAGGGGCTGGATACCGTGCTGAGTAGCGCTTGCCTGAGCGAGCAGGGCCGTGCCAGGGTGGGAAGCCGCGCGTGTCAGCCAGGCCCCGCTAGCCGCAGCTTCCAAGGGCCGCCGCGGCGCCCACGCGCGGCCCGGGGCGGGGCGCGGAGCTCCGCCCCCACGTGCGCCGCGGCGCCGCCCCCTTTTCGAACGCCGGCCGCGGTCGCCGCGGCAACGCATCGGGCGGGCGCGGGCGGCAGCCAATGGGGCTGCAGCGGGCGGCCAATGAGCGGCGGCGGGAGCGAGATTTAAACGCGCGGCGCCGCTCGCCCCGCTCCGCTCGGCTCCGCTCGGCTCCCCGCGTCCTCCCGCCCGCTCCGCTCGGCTCCGCGTCGCGGCCATGGCGCTCAGGGTCACCCGGGTAGGTGCGGCGGCCGCGGCGCCCCGGGCCCGGCTCCCTCGGGCCGGGCGGGATGCGGCTCTGCGCTCGTCCCTCCCGCAGCGCGGTGCCGGCCCGGGGGGCGCAGCCCGGCGCCCGGTCCCGTTCCCGGGGCGCCTCTCCCCCATCTCTGCCTCCCCTTGCGGGGTGCAGCGGTTTCCCTTTCCCGCGGGACGGGGGAGGCGCAGCGCTCCCGCTCGGGCCCGTCTTCCCTTTCCCTGGGGGACGGGGTGGGGGTTGGGCTGGAAGGGGGAACAGCCGCCGCCAGGCAGGGTGCGGGTGCGCAGCGCTGCGGGTGCCGCAGGGCGGCCCGGCCCGGTGCGGCCCGGCCCGGTGCGGCCCGGCCCGGTGCGGCCCGGCACGGGGCGGGGGCGCGGCCCCGCTGAGCGCCCTCTCCCCGCAGCACACGCGGACGGCGGCCGAGGCCGCGGCCAAGAGCAGCGCTCCCGCCGCCAAGCGCGGGGCTCCCACGGGCGCCAAGGCGCCGCCGCGGCCCCGCACCGCCCTGGGCGACATCGGCAACCGCGTGGCGGCCGAGCCGCTGGCGCAGCCGCGCGCCGCCATCAAGAAGCCGCCGGCGGCCACCGAGAAGGTGGCTCCGCGCCGGGCACTCAGGGCGGCCGCCAAGGAGGAGCCGCCGAAGACGCAGCCGCCGCCGCCGCCGGAGCCGCAGCCCGCAGAGGTGCCGCAGCCCGCACAGGTACCGCAGCCCCGGCCCCCGGCCGCCCCGCCGCGGCCGCCCGCGCTCACCGCGCGCCTCCCCGCAGCCCGAGGCGCCCTCGCCGACGCCCATGGAGACGTCGGGGTGCGCGCCCGCCGAGGACGTGCTGTGCCAGGCCTTCTCCGACGTGCTGCTCCACGTGCGCGACGTGGACGGCGAGGACGGCGCCGACCCCAACCTCTGCAGCGACTATGTGAAGGACATCTACAGCTACCTGCGGCACCTCGAGGTGCGTGGCGGCCCCGGCGCGCGGCTCGCACCCTTCACAAGCACAAACAAGCGGCTCCTCAGCTGCAAACTCCCACGTACCTGAGCAGCCCCCTGGCACTGCTTGTCACACCAGGCAGCAAACAGCACACGCTCTCACCAGTAGCCAGTGAACTGAGAAACTTCACCCTGTCCCAGCCCCACATGGTTCCGTTTATCCCAAGTGGCACTGCAGATCTCTGCAATGCCCAACCTCTAACTGCCTGGCTCTCCTGTTAACCCCCTTCCTTCCACGCAGGAGAAACAAGCTGTCAGACCCAAGTACCTGGCAGGCCGGGAAATCACGGGGAATATGCGAGCCATACTGATAGACTGGCTCGTGCAAGTGCAGATGAAGTTCAGGCTGCTGCAGGAGACGATGTACATGACGGTTGCCATCATCGATCGCTTCTTGCAGGTGCGTATTTCCCATAGGTGTCTTTCCCTCTCAACTAGAGCACCAGTAGCATCACACACAGCTGGGCTTGTTAATCCCAACAAAGAGTAAAGTCCCAACAAAAAGGGCTTTGTCTTGAACTGCACACACTGTCTACCTGTCTCAATGAGAAACAGTGACTGGACTTAGCAAAGCTCTTTATTTCTCTTCCTTTATCTCAATAGCTTGTCTGTAGCCCAGCAGAGGTAATGAAATGCCGTACAGTTAACTCTGGCTGTGCAAGTGCATAGGAGGAAACTTGTACTGACCACTTTGGAAAGCTGTGTCTGACCCGAGTCACTTGTGCGGTCTCACACAACTCTGCTCTTTCCTGCTGCAGGACAACACTGTGTCCAAGAAGACGCTGCAGCTGGTTGGTGTCACAGCTATGTTCATTGCCAGCAAGTATGAAGAAATGTATCCCCCCGAAATTGGGGACTTTGCCTTTGTGACGGACCACACTTACACCAAGTCCCAGATCCGCCAGATGGAGATGAAGATCCTGCAAGCCCTGGACTTCGGTCTGGGTCGCCCCCTGCCCCTCCACTTCCTGAGGAGGGCTTCAAAGATCGCAGAGGTAATGCCCACAGCAGTGACAGTGCTGTCACCATGAGGACACAACGCTTGTTGGACTCTTGCGGATATTGAAATCTTTGGTTTGAGTTTTAGAACAACTTGGGACCTGAAGAAACAGCTCAGTCTGAAATGCACGTCCTTGTAGACCCTGTAGGCCTTGCTTTTCTGCTCACTCTCACTCACTAGCCCAGCCAAGCCAGAGCTAAAACACCTGCCTGGTACCAGGACAGGATTGCCAGGCTGCTGCTGAGGGTAACAGTCCCCAGCTACAAGCAGCTTTGCACTAATCAGAAAGGCTTGCTGATTAAGCCACTTCAGTTTCCAGCATATAGTTAGAGAAATGTCTGCTAAGGGAGTATTTCTTTTGCTGGATGAAACGGAGGCAGTGAGCAAGTTATCCTTGAAAGAAATTTTGCCTGGGGGACTACACTCAGTTTGGATTTATTGCAGGTGGACTTGGAACAGCACACACTGGCCAAGTACCTGATGGAGTTGTCCATGGTGGACTATGAAATGGTTCATTTCCCTCCTTCTAAAACTGCGGCTGCTGCTTCCTGTTTGGCTCTGAAAGTTCTTGATGGAGGCGAGTGGGTAAGTTGTGCTTGTCAGGCACTGTCTCGCACAGGAATCGGGGCAGTAACTGTTTCCTGTTGGAAGCCTGCAGCTGTCCCAACCCCATGAAGTCTGCCATCTAACAAGCTCCAGTTGCTCCAGCAGCACTACCTTATGGTGGCCTTTTCTTTCAGACACCAACTCTACAACACTACATGACCTACACTGAGAGCGATCTTCTTCCAGTCATGCAACACATGGCAAAGAACATAATCCTAGTGAATCGGGGCCTCACCAAGCACATGGTAAGTAAGTTCCTCCTGGTAAAGATGGGCCGGGCACTTGGCTAAGTGTCCATACGTGGCTGTGACTTAGTTGCTGATGCTCAAAGCAGAGCTGCTAGCTTCAGCTGAAGAGTCTCTGTGTTGTCAGAGCAGTGGAAGCTGATATATACTTAGTGAATCCCAAACTTGTTCTGGATGCTGGCATTCATTTGGCCTGGCCAGTATCTGGAGGGTGCCAGGGGAGTGGTGTGTTTATGATCAGGTTAAGCTTAATCTAACTTTGTTTTTGCAGACAATCAAGAACAAATACGCCAGCAGCAAAAATGCCAAGATAAGCACTATTGCACAACTCAACTCTGCTGTCATACAGAATCTCGCCAAGCCTCTGGCCAAAGCATCGTAACTCCTACACCACCTTGGGCAGGATGTTGGCACCATGTGCCACTGTGTACATAGTGTATCTTATTTGTGTGTTTAAAGCTTTTAATAAAGCATCTTGTTGCCTTTTACTTTTGCTGTGCTTATTTCAGTGCTTTGGGCTGGTCCTTTCCCTCCTGCAGCTGCTGAGTCCGTGGGCTGGCTCTGCTCAAAGTGCTGCCATCGCTGCAGTGCAGCTTCAACGCAGTGTTGCTACTTAATTAAAATGTCACTAGGAGACATGCAAGAGCAAGAAAAAATGAGTCTGTGGGGGCCGCACTTGCTTGTCCCAAGCTGCTGAAGCTTTTGTCCCACTTCTCTCTGAAAATAATGCCGGGCTCCGGCGCTTCCTGGCGGGCCCAGTACAGCTTCGGGTAACGGTCCTCATGTGGGGCAGCTCGGGGCCGAGCTCAAGGGCAGGAAGGCTCCCTGGCCTTGGGGCGGAGCTCAAGGGCAGGAAGGCTCCGGGGCCCTGGGGCCGAGCTCAAGGGCAGGAAGGCGGCTGGGCCCGCACGGCTGGCGGGGACGTGGCTCCCGCTCCCCGCATAGGCGGCACGAGGCCCTGCGGCTCCCGCCCCCCGCTCCGCCGCTAACGGTCGCTAACGGCCGGGGCCGCCTGGCGGCCGAGCGCCGAGCCGCCGATGCGGAGGAGGAGGACCGCGATTGGTGGCGTTGCGGCAGCCCCGCCCTCCCAGCCCCAAGCAGGCGCTGGCCGAGCTCGCCGATGAGCGCGCGGGACGTTTGAAGGCTCCGCCATGGAGCCGGCGGCGGCGACGACGGGGGAGGCCGTGCCCGAGGCCGAGGCCGAGGCCGGTTCCACGGCCAAGCTGGACGTGCTGACGCTGCTCCGGTGGGCGCGGCGGGGCCGGGGGCTGCGCGGGCGGGCGGGCCAGGGCTCGGTCTGACCGTTGCGGCCTTTCCCCTTGGCAGCCTGCGGGAGCAGATGAAGCAGCAGCTCATGGAGTGCAGCACTGCGGCCCAGGCGGGTAGGACGCCCCTTCCCGGCGCGCACGGCCCCTGAGCCCCGATTTGCCCGAAGCCCTCGTTGCAGCAGTGATGCATTCAGAGCCTAAGCATCCGGCTGCGTGCTCGTGACGTGCCCGTGAAGGCACATTGCAACCCCTGCCAAGCTGTCTTCAGTATCGCCCACCTCCTCCCCCTGCTCGCCTCCGGTTTTTCCTTTAGACCCCTCTGACGTTCTGACAAAACTTAAATACAGTAACGGCTTTCAGGAATCTGATCAGCTGGTGTTTCAGGTTTTCAACACAAAGTGTTAGATAGCAATACCAATTAAACTTATTTCTTCTTGTGCCTGATTTGTTTCCATTATGTGTCTTCTCCACTGAACCAGCTAGGAAACTCTGGTTACATGCAGAGCAGGGCTGTGAACTTGCTTTGGCATGACCAGAAAGTGCTAAATAGGAATATATTTCACTGATTATTTCTCCAAAACAGCTGATTGGCAATGCAGCCATACTAATTGCAAAAGAGATGCTGAGGCGTGGGGTTAGGGATAAGAAATACCTTGTCAGTGTAGCCATCCAAGTGCTTGCCCTTTGTATTCTGTTAACTGGTTTTTAGAATTTCCTGTTATGCTATTTCAGTAATTGCTTGCTTTGCAGGTGAAGAAAGTTTTCCTGACCATGTCATAGAAGAAAAGCTAATCAAGAGGTAAGTCAACTGATGATTTCAATCTTCTGACATAATTTAAAATAAAGGAGTTGGGAACTGATCTGGATATTCTTTTCTCCTCCTTTCTAATGAAAACTCTAGATGAACTATCAATAATTTGCAAGAATATAATGTAACTAGAGGAGTTGAAAGGATAACATGGGGAGGAAATATTTTATACAACCTCCTGATATAATCCTGTATCTGATGTGGTTTCTAAATCTGCAATCCCTTTATGTAACAGTTAAAGTTAAATAACATAATTCCATATGTCTAAGTATTCCTGTATCAAATAATTCATAAGTTACAGGCAAAGTTCTTATTTCAGGCCTTGAGAAAGCAAGTCAAAACCCTCAAGAGTGAGAATGCTTTTAAAATTTCCTTGTTTTCACACTGCTGTTTTTGTTTCAGTACCACAGAAGACTTGGAAAGAGAGATGGAGGAAGTAAAAGTCTCCTTCCAAAACAAGACATTGGTGTTGCAGAGGCATGTATTTTTTTCCTGTTTGTCTTGGGCTTTCTCTGTTTGTTTGTTTGTTTGCATAAGTTTCTATCATGGATGTACACGGAAGTTGGATTAAAGTAGGATTTCAAAATGCTGCAGTGCGTGTTACAAACATGAAAGAACTAATTAGTACCATTGAACCAGCAGGAGTGAAGGTGGAGATACCATACAGAACAGCAAAGGACACAAGTTCAAATGCACAAATCCCAAAGATCCTGCAAAATTGTCAAAGGCTGATCATATATATCACTAGGCATAGTTGTTGGTTGTATTTTACAAGTAGCCATGAAAAGCTAGAGATTGTAGGTGCTGTGTATCTTCTGTGTTATGTAACTATCTATTTGAATTCCTGTTTTTATCCAACTTCCCTTCTGCAGTTGTTGGGATTATTGACATCTAAGGTATGTTTGGCAAGTGAGAAATGCATTGTCATGCTTACAAAGAATGACTAATATGTTCTTCTAATCCTAAGAGCTAAAAATATACATTTAAGCAGTGTGATATTTACAATTGAGGGATATTTTAATATATATTTCCAATGTGAAAATGATCATAAACTGAACATTGGCAATCTCTTTTTCAATATTTATCTAAATTCCATTTTCTTAGTTTCTTATTAATTCACATCACCTGTTTTCTCCACACTATGCAGGATGCAGCTTATAGATGCCCTGAGAAACAAAGTGAAACAAGATGATGAAGACTCGAGGTAAGGTATTTTGGGGGAAAGGATGGCCAAAAAGAAAGGAAAGGAATTGACACATTTGAATGAAACTCATTTTGGCGTTGCTTCATTGCATCGGTTAAAAACAAGTGTTCTTCTTCTAATTTTGACTGGATGATGCACATGATGCACACTTTTTGTTTAGAATCACTATGATGAAACCCCATATATCTGCAGTGGTTTTAATTTAGGTTTTGAACTAACCAGTCTTTGTTTATAGAGACATTTGGGCTTGTTTCACCCAAACCTACTAAACTCCATAGGTGTTTAAGCACCCCCATAGGTGTTTGTGTACCAGCTCCATGATCTTGACCATACCTGCTGTGGAATGCAATCACATTTCCTTTTCTCCTTCCTGCTTTCAGATTTAAGTTGAGACACAAGACATATTTTTGATGTTATATGAGTTTTTCCCTTCTTTGGACTTTGTCCTTAGATTTATGCTGATCATCTTGAGTGTAGACTGTATACAGGGCCTTGTCTCTCTTTAATTGTCTTCTTTAGTCACTTAATGTCTTTGAATAAGAACTGAAGATTTTGAACTTGTTTGAAATTACCTGTTCATCTCTCAGCCAGTATGAATGGATGCATTTGAAGTGTAACATGAGAAATATAATTTCTGTAGGAAACATAGCAAAAGATGCTCTATACCCATGATATCTCTGGTGCTGGCCAGAATTCAGAAATTCCAATTTCTTTCTGGGGTGGCTTGGCTACCTTGGTGCGCAGTGAAAACATACAGCTTGGCAATGTTAGAACTTAACTGAAACACTGAGGTGGAAATAAAGAGAATATTTAGCCTCTAAAGTTATACCCAGTCTCTTAAATCTGCCAAAGAAAGGGCATAGTTTTGCAAAAGTAGAAAATAAAGTATGCTTTTTAATATGTAATTTAAATACATTGATTTATTTTTATATATATCATGACTAAATATATAATTTTTATATACTTATTTTAAATTATATCTATTTTAAATAACTTTTTTCTGTTAAAATATTTGTGCTGTTTGCATATATTAATAGTCTTAAGGTTGTGCAAATCTGTGTTTTCTTCCTTAGACTGATCTTGGAGACTATGAAACACATAATACTGCTCAGCACATCAATACTCGAATCTCAGCAGGTAAGTGGCAGCCATCCCCTGTCTCGCCATTGCACTGGCCTCCTTTCCTCTGTACAGCCAGGGGGCACTTTGAAAGTCTGAAAGTAACAGGAATGCAAAAGTCATTTGAAGTTAAATATTTGGCTAAATCACACAGTTACTACTGGTAATAAAATTATTGAAATGCTTGTTTAAAGGGAGTATGCAAAAGGTCTGCTTCTAGAGCAGACTACTTTATGAATTAAATCAGCATCTATCAGTGTTAATTGGATTAATTATTGGATTAATAATTATTTTCTTGTAGCAAGCACGTGAGATGGAAGAGAAATTGAATGATATTAAAAGGAAAAGACTCAGTAAGTGTGTTAATTAAATGAGCTTTGTTTTATATTTGAATGTGCAGTTTGTATTTTAGAAGGTGCTTCTTGAAACAATATTAACATATGAAGTCATTGTGAAACTGAATACAGTTCTGAAACTTCTGAAAAGAGTTGCATGAAATATGTTTAAAAAAAAGAGCTGGCATGTTTGCTACTTGTGGATGAGACTGATGTGTTAGAACAGAGATACAAGAAGATACTCAAAAGCAATGTGGTTTAGTTTCACTATCTAGCGTGCACTCCCCAGTTTATTATACCTCATTTAGGGTTTTTTAGAATGAATTCATATTAAATCAGTCCTATGACACCTAGGTTTGGGTTTCTGTGAGATGGCACCTTTGTGAATGTTTGAAGACTGAGAGGGGACTTCCCTACAATGAGCTTATGTAGTAATGTATGCCTCGATCTTCAGTATGCCGGTTAGATTAGGTCAGTAATTGAATTTAGATTTTTAATTTGCTTTTCAGAATTTACTATGGTAAATATATTTTTGAACATGTAAATATTCACTCGCACTGCGGTGTGATTAAGTCTGTCAGCAGTTTTAATCACTTCTTATTTTTACTGTGTTTGTTTCATCAGTAGTAAGTGCTGTACGTGTGCAGAGCAATAAACAAATGCAATCACATATCTGTCTTCAAAGGAAAAATAAGCCTTGTATAGTCAGAAATAAAGGAAGAAAATGCTAACAGCATTTTTTTTAGTCTGTGAGATGTCTCTTAATCACTCTTAAGACTGATTTCCTAAGGAAACTGGAAATATTCACATCGTCCATGTCCTTTTAATGACCTTGGAACTTGGTTTGAAAATGAGCAAAAAGGTCTTAAACTTCTTCAACTATAGAGGTTGTTCCAACTGGAGATAAGGTGTAGGACAGATGTTCAAATTAGTGTCTGACGGAAACATAGGCAATGAACACAGTACTTTCTATTTTGCCAGCAGCCAGGGAACCAGTTTGTATATATAGAAATGAGATGTCACAGCACATGTTGGCTTTAAGTGGAAGAAAGAACTTGAGGTAACTGGAGGGAAGGGATGGGGTGAAAAGTTAGGATTGTTGCAGTGGAAGTGCCTTAGATGTCTGTGGGAAACAGGGTTTCTTTAGTTCCACTGCACACAGACCTATTTGTTAATGTTCTGTTTTCCTAATAATGGAATAGTACTAAAACAAGCTGGAGGAAACAAACTACTACAAATTCATACTACAATGAGAAATCAAAAGAAGGAACTGGCAAACATGGAAGTGGGTGAAATGCTGGAGAAGATACGTAACAACTTACAAAAAGAAAAGGAGATGACAACATTAATTCAAAATATTTTCCAGGTAATGAAAACATGCCACATATGGAGATAATTTTACTGCTTTAAAGACTGAACATATGGGACTGCCCCAAGTCATTGTTCAGAATAATTATTTCTAAACCTTAGAAACAATCTATCAATCTATATTTACTTTTTCCACCTAAGATACAGAAATGATGCATGTCCTAGAGGAATGACTGTCACATCTCCCCACACCAGTTTTCCAGCAAACTGCAGCTGCAACTCACAACTTGCAAATTTATCCACAAATGGCTTATGAAATCCCAGTTAGTTTATTAAGCAAAAGATAGAACAGGAAAAGACAGAGTTTACTTGAGGGCTTTTTGGACCAGGTAAAACCAGTCTGTAAACTTGTGTAATCTGAAGAATTTCAAAAGACAGAAACACCCAGCTGTTTCTGTATTGCATGCTATATCTTCTAGTAGTTTGCAGTAGAGTTTTTTGTTTGTTTGTTTGTTTATTTTCCTAGGTATTGACAGTAAGATCGAAACTAATACTTCCCCTTCTCCCTGTTGTCCTACTGCCTACTTCAAACACTGCTGTGATTTTCAGGGAGTTCTAATGCAAAGTTTAAATACAGGACTCTTTTTCAAGATTTCAATAAGAATAGTTGTTTTTAAAAGCCTTTTTTTTTAACCTAATTTTTTTTTTTTTTTTGTAGAATATCATAATCGGAAGCAGAGTTAACTGGGCAGAAGATCCATCCTTAAAGGCAATTGTTCTACAGCTTGAAAAAAATGTGTCTTTTCTCTGAGTAAGGAGCAATGATGTTTAGTTTTATATTCATATTATACAATGATGTTTAGTATGTTTTATGTAACTGACATACTAAATTTGATGTCAACTAACACGTGTTATGAAAACACATTTTAAGATTTTGAAAAAATACGTTTTTGGGATATACTTCTTCTCTTTAGAGATTCAGAATGTGGCCATACAACTCTTTGAAGTGCTATTTAACTGCTGGTATATACCAAATGTTGGAACACCTAGTGAAACTAACTGAAGAATTGATTCCTGGCTGCTCTATCCCCGCTCTGAAATGCGGCAATACAGCTGTATGACCAGCTCTTATGTAGAAGTGGGCTTGAACCGAGGTTGTGCCACTCGCATGCAGCCCAGCTACTGCGTGTGAGAGAAGCTCTTCCTTCCTTTCAGTGCAGGGAGGCTTTGCAGCAGAAGACAGCAGCATCATCCAGCCCAGCAATATGGGAAGTTCCAATGGCAAAACTTAGGTTGGCAGTATCTGCATGGATTTTTTTTTTTCCTTCTTAAATCTTTTTTTTTTTTTTTTTTAACTCTTAGGTGTGTCCTTTGTGACTATGCCTCATGATGCTCAAGACATCCGTGACAAGATAGAGACTATAGATTCTGTCTCACACGGCAAAATACGTCCGACCTAGAGAAAAATGCACATAAAATGGAAGGTGCTGCTTGATGCTGTTAAAATTATTCAACAGAGCTGTATTTTAAGTCCTTGACCTTCCTCTTTTTACTTTATGGTAGAAGAAAGTTGTTATGGCAGATCATATTTTGTGTAACGTTTCGGATTAAAACGATTTTGCTTTTAGGGGTGAGTGTCTGATTTCAGCAGGCAGCCCGGCCTGGCCGTGTCCAGCTCCAGTACCCGCCCGTTCTTCCCTTCGCCCTTGGCCTCGCCGCCGTTACCCGCGGCCCAACGGCCCCGGCGGCCCCGCCCCCGGCGGCCCCGCCCCGCGGCCGCGGACACCATGGGCAGCAAGATGGCGGCCGCCACAAGGGTCGTTCAGGTAACGGCGCCGCGGGGCTCGCGCGAGGCCGCCGGCCCGTGGCGCGGGCGCGACGGGCCCTGGCCCTGGCCGGGACGGAGGAGCCGCCGCTTCCCCGCAGCGGGCGCGCGGCCGGGGCTGCCGTGACCGCCCCGGGCAGGAGGCGGCGGCGGAGGCGCGTTACCCGCTGTGACGGGCTGCGCTCGCCTCTCCCCGGGGGAATCCGCTGGGTTTTGAGGAAAAACCGCAGCCCGGCGCGCGGCCGGCGTGTGCGCAACACCACAGCCACCTCTGGATACCGGGCCTTTCTTACTTACACCTTTTCCAGCGTGCGCAGTGCAGGCAGCTGAGCGAGCACACAGAAGCCCCACACCCGTAGCAGTTACACAGCTCTCATGATAAAACTCTGCAGCTCCTTTTTTTTTTTTTTTTTTTTTTCCCCCACTGTTACAGCTGCTTCTGCATGGTCTGGGATTGCTGTGAGCAAAGTAAAGGTGCCCTTATCCCGGAGCTGGGCACAGGGATGAAGGAGTAGTGTTACAAGTGGAATTTTTCCTTGGACAAAACTAAAACAGAAGTACTAAGCTTGTCAAAATAACGGCGCACAAAGCAGCACTACAGCAGTGATCAAATAATGTTATGCTTTCCATTGCATTGTTCTTCAGAAATGTATTTTCCTGTGTTCTCATATCTTCTAGGTAGTCAAGCCACATACTCCCTTAATTAAGTTCCCTGACAGAAAAAGCATCCCTAAACCTAAAAGTAAGTATCTGCTGTAAAGATATAACCTGTACAACTTAACTTCACATTAAATGTTTTATGTAAGAACCAGGACACACTTCCCCCCCCCCCCCCTTTTAATTTGGATTAAATATTTACCCGCTTTTGAGCGATATTTCTAGAATGGCTCTTTGACACTTGCATTCCAGACATTACAACTGTGGGGGGAAAAAACAAAGTGTATACATGTCTTGATCAAGACAGATTCCTGTAGATTTCCAGTCTTTTCCTGCTCCTGATTTATATATGAGATCAGATTTTCACAAATACTAATATCTGCTTCTGCTTGACATGTTTCTGTCAAAGTCACCATGAGAAGAAACCTTAGGCATTCAGTGATGTTTGTAGAAATCATGTTGGATTTTGCTCAGTCCTTTCCTCAGTCCTGACTAGAGTGTCTGTGGCATTTCATATCCTGATTATAGCCATGCCACTCTGCATTTTAAGAAATGTTTTCCAGTGCTATTAGTTAATACTAAAGAAAAAAAGTAATTTCTTTGTGCTCTTTGACACATCCATTTTTATACCTATAGCTATGTTGATATTTACAGCATATCAAGCGATTATATTCACATAGAAGTTATATGAGCTGGATGATGTCTTAATATTCCATTTGAGTCAATAAAGCATTTATAACTAAAATAACAGATGTCTTATGATGCTCTGTTGCATTATTCTCACTTTTTAGAAGTAATGGCTGGTTTTGATTCTTTTTTTTTGGCTCCTTACCTATGCAATCTTTTTTTTTTTTTTTTAATATTCCAGTCAAAGTTTTTCTACTCTTTAAGGATCTCTTGTGAGCAGAAAGCTTTAGTCAGATGAAGATTCACTGTTTCTACTGGTGCTCACAAATGCAGAATGGATAAAAACATGTCGATTTTAGATTTCAGAAACCTCCAGACTTTGCATGCTTAATTTTACAAAAGAATATGAAGAGTAAGTATTTTGTAAAGAATGGTTGGGAGCAATTTCAGTTAAGTGCTTGTATTTGGAGGCATTTTTAATTTAAAAAAGAAGAAAAAATATTTGATACATGAATATCATGAATATTCCACATATTTGCTAGAGTGCTTATCACACATGTTTTAGCTCTTAAGTTTAGTTTATCTCTTATCATCATGACATACCTGCAGTGCAAATCAGCTGCCACTTCTGCCTCGCTGATAGGTGTTGTCAGGAACTGCCTATTTGTGGTAATTCTTGGTCAGAATTCTGTACGTTGTGCCTAGTTAGGTCACCTGCACCCCCTTTCCTGTCAGTTTAAAAAACATGTCCATTACCTCTGCTTCTTTTCCAGCCGTGTCTCAGACAGTAACATACAACAGGGAAAAAATCTAGGCAAAGCTCTAGCCATTTCTGTGGCATGTAAAACAAACTCAGCAAAACTATTCATGTTTTTCATACATAAGGAGTGTTATTTATTCTCTAGGAGAAAAATGCAACTTATACCCATGACTACTAGCCAAAGCTATTTACCAGCTGGGTGCCATTAAGAAGTTGGCAAATGGCTATATCTCTGATTATATTTAATGTTCTCTCTGCTTTCTGCTCTAATTTCAGTTCAGTGGCTTCACCCCATTTCTGGTTTTGTTCCTTTTCATAGTCTGTCTTCTTCCTCACTGTTTGGGCCTTTCTCTGTGTTCCTGGACTGACCTGCCTTGTCAAGTGGCTAAACCTTCTAGCCAGAGGCCTGGGAGCATTTAAATAATCATGGTGCTGTAGGACTCGGTCCTGCCTGGTGCAGTAGCTGTGTATGGCCTGGGTCTAAATAGCTGAGGTCTAAAGTTCTTCCAGGGCTGACTCTGGCACTGACCAGACGCTCACTGACCTTTTATCCTCTGTTCTCAGATCCTCAAGCTCAAGATGGCTTTTCTAATGTGAATTCCTTACACCTAGCTCTTGGCCCACAACTGGGAACTGTTTTGTGTCCCATGTTTTATTAAGGGTTTGATTGCTGATGCCCTGTGTCTGCACATCAGTAATGGATTTTGACATGCTGCCATCTACTGATACTAAAAAAGGTGCAGCACTAAACTGCATCTTCGATTTCATAGCTGTGAGCTTTATGTTTCTGTAAGCATCTACCCCTTTTTCACCTGTCCTTATAATCACCGTAAGTGGAGCCAAATACCATCTTAGCGGGGAGATATTTCTATGTACTCCTCTCTTCTGATACCTTGCAGATAAAATGTGCTTTGTGTGTCCCCAAATACAATTTCCCAGTAAAAGAGTTAAGAGTATGTATGGTTTGTCTTCTGCTCCCACATCAGTATTTCTGACACTCAAATAGGATTTCTTCTGCTTTTAGAATGTTTTCAGTGTGCTCTTGCTATCTTTAACAACAATGAAAACAGATTGTGGGAAGTTCATACTTGATTAAGTATTTCTTAAATAGGAAGGAGGAAAAAGCAATTGTCAGTAACTGGTGGCTTTTATTGGCTGCTCATGTAATGAATTGTGCGGTCTTAGTATATTTCTGTAAATGGTTTCGCACGCTGGCTTTCAGTGCAGGAGTCGCTACAAGCAAGTGTGCCGTCACACCACGCTGCCAAAGCGCAGGAGCCCCCGGGAGGCCGATCGCCCCCCTTCCAGAGTACGTCCCCGGTCAGCAGGGTACAAGGGGCGCCGGACACTTCCGAATTAGCAAGAACCTTGCCCCAGAAATACAGAAGGAAACTTATGTCAGAGGAGGAGATCGAATACATTCAAGTAAGTTTGTTGGTGCATATTCCTGTGTTATGTTATTTCTACATGTTCTTTAAAGTTTCAGATATGGCATGAGGTTTGAATGCTTGTTAACTGTGTGCCTGGAGGTTTCACACCTTTGATGCACAAGAAATGATGCACAAGAAATAAAATGTTTTTTTTTTTTTTTGTAGTAGTAGTACACTTCTAGCTTAAGTTTTCTGAGAGGTAAATTCTAAAAGATTTGTTGGCAAAATAATGAATTAAGGAGCTGTTTCATTTCTTGTAGAGATTCTAACAGCTGACCTTGCTTTTGCTTTTACTTTGCATCTTGAAAATAATAAAAATAATTCTGAAACTCCTGTAAACTACTGCCGTGTTTATGAGACCTCTCTAAAAGCCACAATTCCTCCAAGTATGGGAACCAGGAATCCAGCTAGTTATTGTTTGCAGATATTAGTATCTTTTTTGTATTCGCCCTGAAGTGAAAAAAAAGTTATTGATTGATGCTAATGCTTTGAGACCCTGTGCATGGCCTTTTATAATTAAAAATCAATGTCTCTATTATCTGTAGTAGTGCAAAACAATGTTTGCTCTTGATGTATCCTCCTTTTTGTAGAATATATTTGATTGTCTATTTTACAGCGTGGAGGTCCCGAGTAAGCGTGGAAGATAGTTTGTTCGCCGCTGTTGAAGAACGAAGTATTCTATTCACAATGAAAGTATCTCCTTAATGTTACAAATGATTATATATAAATAGCTTTAATGAATACCCCGTCCGAAGGGTGAGAAGGTTGCCACGTAATGCACTATTAATGTGTGAGTGCGGGAGGCTTTCTTTTAATGGCTCACCAGTGAAAATACCGGATGTTTGCACCATTAAAATATTTTTCTAATCAGCCATGCTACCACCTTGGCAATAAAGCTGTCTGGAGTCGCTTTCTTCTGCATGTAAAGACCCGGGTGTCTCCTCCCTAGGGGTGATCTTGCTAGTGGGAATTTTGTTGTGCCGGCGCCGCCTCCCGCGCGCGCCGCTCTCGCGAGACCGCGGCGCTCTCGCGGGAGGCGGCGGTGACGCCGGCGGTTGCC
>NW_020454093.1:5351188-5375252 GCF_003342845.1 Nothoprocta perdicaria | reverse complement strand
CCCGGGGGCACCGGCCGCGCGCGCCGCCGCCGCCACGGGCCTCCCTTGTCTCCCCTAGTTCGCCACCGTGTACAAGGCGCGGGACAAGAGCCAGGAGCGCATCGTGGCCATCAAGAAGGTGAGAGCGGCGCGGCCCCGGTGTGGGCCGCCGCGGCGGGGCCTTGCAGCGGGTTGAAGGCGCCGGGCGGCTGCCCGCAGCGCCGCAGCTCGCCGCCGGTGCCGCGCGGGGCCGGCAGCCCCGAGTCCCGGCAGACACAGGCGCGTCCCAACCGCGGGCCTGAGACTCCTCGCTCTGTGTTTCTTTTTCCTTCGCCTTCCTCTTGCCATCCCCTATTTCTTTCAATCCCCCCGTGCTGTTTCCGCGGGAGCTGCTCGGAGCTGGGGGTGGGGAAACCACGGGCAAAGGGCCCCGGGCCCGCGGCTGCCCCAGCACAGCCCGGGAGAGCGGGACCCGCGTCAGGGCGCGGAGGAGCGCTTCTCCGCAGGGAAGCGTTCAGCCGCAGCTGGGGCTCAGCAATAATACGAATCTCGCTTCTTTTCAGATTAAACTTGGACACAGGTCAGAAGCTAAAGATGGTAAGTTTTTTAACAAAATAATACTCCCTAACTTGTTTCTTGTTTGCTTTGTTTCTATAAATTTGTGGGTTTATTTTTTGTACCGTATCTTAGCTGAGGTAAAATGAGCTCAATACTTTTAGCCTTAGGCTTAATTCATTTTTTTCCCCACAATACTGTAATCATGGTTTGCTTGCCAACCTGGAGGGATTTAATGCTGCTGCCTTTCTTCTTTTTTTTTTTTTTTTTTTTTTTTAATCTGCATACATAATATATGTCTAAATGTGAAGGCTTGACAGGCTGACTTCTCAATTTAAGAGAAATACAAACATGAATAAAATGTAGAGATGTAGAGTAGTGCAAAATAATTATTCATACACGGGCAAAATCAAGTCCATAGAGCAGTTTCTTTCTGATCGTGTGTTCTGGCAACCCCTGTACTTTTAGTCAAGGATATAGTAAGTAAAAGCCACTGTTGTTGGTCACTATTCTGTGTCACTGCATGGACAGAATTTTGTATGTGCCCAGGGTCTTGCTGTTCAGGGATCCTGCATCAGGCTTCTGCTTTCCAGAGAAAGGCTCTTGGCTCTTCCGTTCCATCCTTGCGGAAGAATCCCTAAAGGGAATCTGAGTGCCCATCCCAGACTCTCCCAGATGGGCCAAGAGCCACGATGCAGCTGGTCTGCAGTGGACCGATGTCCTCTGGAGCGGGTGTCACCCCTGGCCTGCAGGATATTCAGCTGCAGCTCAAGGATGATCTTAGAAACAGCAGCCTGGACCGTGTTTGGTCTCCCTGTGTTACTTGGGAATGCACGTGTCTGCTTGGTTATCAAATGGGCACGAGCAGAACAGGAAAAGCAGGAGTGTAGAGTAACACACACAGCTTTGCCCCACAGTCTGCAACAGTCTGACCTGTCATGCGAGTTGCAGAGCGTACGACAGCAAGTCTCTTGTTGTTCAGCTCGCGTACAGCTGAAACTCTTCTTGGGCAACATTCCACAGGAAAACTGCTATTTGTAAGTTGCACTTTTAAAACAAAACTAAAACCTGAAAATATAGCATGAAACTGAAACACAGTTTTTCTAAACTTGTGTGAAAAACTTCCCACTGTTGCCGAAAGGGGGCATATGTAGCTTCATAATGTAAATCTTCTGATTACTGTGGTGTAGAATCTACTTGCTGTGGAAAAAGTAAACATCCCCTGCAGGAATGGGTTTGTCAAGTCACAGGCTGAAATCACCTTTTGAGCAGAGATGAAACAGATTTTAATAGCAAGTCACAGAATAAATGGTTTCTTGGTTGAAGTTAATACAAAGTTTTAAATTTTTGTTCCATCTCTGTCATCAATGTAGGTATCAACAGAACAGCCCTCAGAGAGATAAAGTTGTTACAGGAGCTAAGCCATCCAAATATTATTGGTGTAAGTAAAATGAATGCTACTTCTAGAATTGGTCCTTGCATACTGTTCATGCAGCTTCTGTTCATGCGTGCTGTTCATGCAGTCTACAAGGCTGTGGACAGTGGGGAGGTCTACAAAACTGAGGTGATGGGTAAGGTAAGTTTAGAAGTGTTATTTACAAAATAACACAATGCTGGAAATAAGGGTTAATCATTAGAAAAGGCTAATCATTAAGAAAGGTTAAAGGATTTTATGTAGTAAACTTCTCAAATTTATTGCCGAGGCAGTTGTGGAAGCAGGTGTGCATTAGAATATTAGGTGTTGTAGTTCGTATGGTAAAGTGATTCCTGCTGTAAAAAGCTTCCAACGTCAGGTTTTTAAAAAATCCCCAATGGAAGAAGATGCAATGTGAAAATTTTTACTCAGTTTAGCTCAATTCAGTCTCTAAAGATCGCAGCAGTTATGGTAATACCATTTTACAATTGCAAATTGAGAATCTGAAACAATATAATTTCTCAAGGGTTATGTGAAAGAAAAATTAACTTCAGACAAAATTAAGGTACTGGGTTCCAGTGTTGAAATGCTGAACTGGTTATCAGTTCTGTCCAGCAGGAGGTTGAGTCCCCGGCCCTGTTCCTGTTCCCTCACCCACCCCAGCAACCTGAAAATCGACATGCAGATTAAAATGGTGCAGACTCTTAGAAAACTGGAAGTACTGGAGTATATGGTCCATCACGATTTATGTTGTTTTCCAGCTTCTAGATGCATTTGGACACAAATCAAATATTAGCTTGGTGTTTGATTTTATGGAAACAGATCTAGAGGTAAGATCGCATCTCTCAAATCTTTCAAGATGTCTGTTATTTCAGTGTCTTCAGATGCTTTTTTGGAAAGAGTTGAGGCATCTTTCTTTGGCAAGCTTGTATTAGAAGTCTTTCACTATCTAAGTTGGCTGAAGGTGCAATTTTTAAGCATACTAGCACAAAACATTTTCATGCTAATGTGATATTCAAGCGTACTGAGTGGTGAACTGATACTAAAATCACACAAATGATATATTCTACTAAATATAACAGCAGTATATATTCAAATGACTGAGTTTTTGTGATGTTAAGATAGTTTGCATTTGTAAAAATCTTTTTATTGGATATTTTGATAGAAGGTTTTTTATTCCGAAAGACTTTCCTAGGTAGTATTTCATGTCAGATCTCTATCTTTGCTTTATTATCCATACTCTGGCCTGAAAGAAAAGTAGCTGTTTCACTAACTCATTACACATAAGACATTAAGCATGGGGGGTTATTGTTAAACATGGACAGGGTCACTGAAACGAGAGGAAGGCCTGAATCTGAGCCTGAAAAGGTTAGACCACAAAGCAAGTTTCTGCTAAGAAAAGCTCCAGTACTTAGTGTACTAGTGAAAGGATTGATTCTGCATGATTAGTAACTATGCAACATTTAGAACTAAGGAAAAACACAGTTACAAAGAGGAGTGAAGTGCTTTGTGCTACCTAGTGCTGTGTTATGCAGAGCACTTATTTTCAGTGTGGTGTCACTCAAAGGCTGCCGTTTGGGGACACAGCCTGTTGTGACTGGCAGCATACATGAAGCTCTTTGTGTAGTCTCAAATAGCTGTTTTTTTTTGTAAATCTCAAATAACTTAAAGCTTGGGAAAAGCTACTATGCAACTGCAAGAAAGTATTAACAAAAGTCTTGGAGTAGTGTATGGAATATTTTAAAATAGGATATAGGCATAGAATTTTAATGTCAAAATCAAAGAATGTTGACAATTCAGACAGCTTTATTAAGATACAGTAGCAAGGGCTACTACTGTTCAAAGACAACCTGAAGAAGAGGTAACCATTGTATTTGCAGAGATTAGATGCTTACGTTATGTAGGGCAAGAAGGAAGAAGTGGGAATATAAATTTGATAGTAAATTAAAAAAAAAAGTCCTTTTTAAGTGTATGGGCTTGTCCTAAAACTGAGCTGTAATGAAAAGCTGTTGTTGCTCTCCCATTTTCTTGACTCTGCTACATGAGGTTCACATAGGCTATTTGAATTCCCCAGTTCATTTTCTAATCTTCAGAACAGATGATTTTTCTGGAGAGATGGTGGGAGTAGAGAATATGTGGTTTCCAATTCAAACTGTGGCTTCAAGGATAAAACAACTTCAGCTAAAAGAAGTTGGATAAGATGATTTTGCACATAAAGCTTTATTATTAATCTAATACTTTACAGGTTATTATTAAGGATACTAGTATTGTGTTGACACAGTCTCACATCAAAGCATATATGCTGATGACGCTTCAAGGATTAGAATATTTACATCAGCACTGGATTCTACACAGGGTAAGTTTGCACTGAATTTTGTTGCAGGCATAAGGGCTCTCAGTTGTGGCATCCAAACAGCTGTGTTAGATTTTTATACTCAAATTCTGTTTTGAAGCTCCTACGTGTTAAGTCTGTAAGCTCTAGTCCTCGCTGTTGTGGAGAGATGGTAGGAATGCAAGGAACTTTTTACAGTTATTGATTATCATTTGGACATATATAATGGATTATCATTTAGACATATATTTGTATAAAGAATCTAAAATTAGATGACTTTGATTAGTATTGTTATTGTATGAGTTCCTTGATATGTACTACAGTTATTTGAAAAATATCAAGATCTTTTTATTATTCATTTGGCAACTATGCACTAATAAAGAACAGTTTAAATATTGAAATATTCAGGTGGAGGTGCCCAACTGATTTTTAAGATATGTGAAAATACTTGTGTTTCTCCCACTCCCTCACATCCATTCCCCAGATGGCAATTTATGGTGGAATCAGAAGCCTGTCTTTGGGATACTGTTGCTATAAACTTGCTAGGGTGTCATTATTTATCTGTTTTTATTAATAGTAAAGTATTTAATTCTTTGCTTTCTATACTGGCAGGATTTAAAACCCAATAATTTGCTGTTAGATGAAAATGGAGTTTTAAAATTGGCCGACTTTGGCTTGGCCAAGTCATTTGGAAGTCCAAATAGAGTCTATACGCACCAAGTAGTAACAAGGTAAATATCCTACTTTGTTTCCTCGGTGGGGTTTGTGTAGCTGTTTTGTATTGCCCCTTGAAACATATCTTGTTAAATTGTACTATTTTGATATCTAACTCATGTGGCAACGTTGTGTTGGCCAGAGCCTCCTAAGTGATAGCACAGGAAAGCACAGTTTGGCAGAGTGATAAGAACAAACTTTTTTTATATATAGATATTATATGTATGTATGGGGCTGTTGTATGGAATGGTTCTGTCTCCAAACATGGAAATAGTGTATAACTGCCTATAAGCCTAACTTTCAGAGCAAGGCAGCGCTCACTGTTTGTTAATCATGAGGCTAGCATCTTGTTTGTACGTTATTTACTTGAGCTCATTAAAATATTTTATTAATGTCATTTATGGCATGTTTGTTTAAGGACCATCTTCTAAAAAGCAGAAGAATATAAAATATGCAAGAGAGATCTGTTTGTCTGCTCTAACGTTAACGCTATTAAAAGTTGAGGTATTTTTGTGCCTTTATCCAAAAGAGTGGAAATGAAACACTGCATCAGATCTTTGTTACTCTTAGGCAGTGGAAGTAGTTGATTTAAATAACTGTAGTCCAGATTCATTTTTGCACAAAACCAATCTCAACCTTTAGGTACCTTTGCACATTTGCAGTTACTAGATAATTGGCTCAGCTGAAAATGTAGTTGATTTGTGGTTAAACTCGATGCTTTGGTGAAGAAAGCACAATGCCATTTCATCTGTCTTTAAAGACTTTACAGGGTAGAATATGGATTTTTAGTCTCGGTGTCTGAAAAATAGACAGGCCAGGAGTGGTGTCTGTTTTGTAGTTCTGGCTTGGCCACAACATACTGCACTTGACATCAGTAAAAATGTCATTTTTCCTAAGATGACTTCTTGTTTCAGGTGGTACCGAGCCCCAGAACTTTTGTTTGGTGCTAGAATGTACGGTGTAGGTGTTGATATGTGGGCTGTTGGTTGCATTTTAGCTGAATTACTCCTTCGGGTAAGTATTTAAATGCAAACACTTTTCTTTGCTCTTCTTCAGGGTAATATGTGCTCTTCAGTAACAGCAAAAGCAAGTTAGGCTGCTTCCTAGGAAAGGAAGAGGGGGGAAATTTTCCTGTGTGCTAACTGTAAGGAAAAGGAAGCTTTGGAGTAGACTGAGTTCCTCCACTGTTGCAGTCAGTCTTTAGGAATAACAGGGGTGCAACAAGCTGTTAAAGTCCTGCTTTGATCCTGATAACTGGGAGCAATCATCACCCACACCTGAACCATGGGTGGTTGCAACGAGTGAGCGATGTGCCCAGGTAGTGCTGGAGTAAAGCTGAAGGCCAACAGTGAGCCTCCCCTGCAGTGTCATCCAAGTAAGGTGAGCAAGATGTAATAGTCTTTAGGTATGTTTTACTGACCTAGGCCATTTGTTACATGGCTCTTTGGAGAGAGGAAAATATGAGTGGGGAATGGTGGAGAACACCACCACACAATTTATCACACAAATGCAGTGCTCATACATACAGTTCCAAAACAGAAATGTACAGGGGCTGTCTAAGTAGTGCTAGTAATGTGTATGCAAGCATGGCATTAGACCTTCCAAAGCTGAGTGGGTAGGCTCAATGGAAGTCAAGAAAACAAATGAGAAAAAGCAACATTCTTTAGAATTATTCAGTTTCTTAGAAAGCAGAAAATGTGCTACACTGCACAACCTCATCAGGCAGCTTTACAAAGCATTTGATGTTCAAATGACTTTCATTGTATCCCAATCTAATCCTGTGCCTGTTAGGGATGTTGATTATACTCTTCCAAGGGTAATATGTTAAATACTGCCTCTAAGTGTTCCCAATACCTCTTCTTTTCAAAGTCTCCTTCATTTTGCGCTGTGTGCCTGGTGCGCAAGCTGCAACTTAAACTGCACAAATAGCCCCTTTTTCTGTCATCTAATTTAACCAGGCATGGCCCTGGTTACGCAGTTTCTCACGTAACGAGTCGATACCCTGCCTTATGTTGTCATCTCATCCCATCAATCCAATCCAGTCACGTTTCAGTGTTTCAAATATAAACCTAACTCCAGGTTGTACATTTTTGAAGGAGCATTGTGACTGACAGAGCTTAAACTCTTTCCTCTATCATGTTCAGTCATTTTACATTAACTCTGTGGTAATTTAATCTTATATTTAGCTCTGTCAAGTCAGTGATATCAAGGCTGGTTGCAAGAAGCCTGCAGAATATATATGCCATTAGTACCAAGCACCAAACATTCAGTGGACCTCTTAGTGGGAACGTGTATACAAAGATGTTTTGCTTATAATAAGTTATGAGCAGGAATTCAAAGTTGGTGTCCAGAACTGAACTGCAGAAGTTAATTCAATCAGAAATACTGTTGCCTCTTCCAGGTTCCGTTTTTGCCAGGAGACTCTGATCTTGACCAGCTGACACGGATATTTGAAACTCTGGGCACTCCAACTGAAGAACAGTGGCCTGTGAGTCCCTTAGTTTAACAGATTAATATTAGCTTTACTTGGGAATTGTCTGTTTTACCTTTTTAAATTTTGAGTAAATTATCAGAAAGCAGCATATGCCTGATGTCACAAAATAGAGGACAAACAGCTGAAATTTATAGTTTCTCTAGCATATCTGTGGTCAATATGGCAGTGTTATTAGTTGGGTAACAATAACAAAACTTCTTGGTGTCCCTTCTGTGTGTTTCTGTGGTTTCTCATGGCTAATTGTGTGAAGTAGTAGTGGTTGCTTGATGTTCTTGACATGCTTGATCAACTTATCTGCTTTAACATGACAAGTTTTAATAATTTTCAACACAAAAACAATTCTGTGTTGTTGTTCCAGGATTCTAGATGAAATACATGAGTGAAGTTTGATTTGTTTTAGACTTCTCCAGCTTTTGGGGAAAGGATAGGACAAGGTATAGGTGAGAGAAGAGGATGCTATCACAGTAAGGATGATGGATTCTAAGGCTAACATACGAATCCATTCATTTCAGAAAACGAAACCTTTATTTTTTAAAAATACATTTTTTACCTAATTGATATTTTAGTTTGCTTGTAGTCATGACTGAATTGTGGTGACTGCAGTATAAAACACACATTCATGTTCGGGCAGAGACATGCAGACAGAAAGAAGACAAAGGGGTTAACCTGACAACTAAGCAGGGAGAGGGGTAGTATGTGATTCATCTGCTTGGCATGTTTTCCATTCTCACCACGTCCTTCCTCCCGTCATCAAAAGCAAGTTCAGCAGTTCTAGGTTTTAAAAGTAGCTGAAAACACTGATGTTAATTTTGAGGAGGAGGAGGGCATATGATTAACTTGGTGAAAATGCGAATGGGCTTTTGTGTGAGTTTTGTCTGCCTTCTACCACAGGAGATAGCAAGAGAAAAGCTAAAGCTAACGTCTGTTCATTTGTTCACACCCACTCTAAAGTTATTTCATACTTTCTTTCTTTATTAGTAGTTTTCCTTATGTATCGCTCACAAGGGAAGCAAGGGAAGGGCAGTTGTATTACACTAAGAGAAGTGTAATACAACTGTAGCAATTACAGCAATGTCCTTATGACTTGTTATTCCTGGTTGTTTACAGTGACCAAGCATTAGCAGGGTGATTTACAACATGCTTTCCTTCTGCTGTGAAAATAGCCACGCAAAGTGACTTCTGTGAAAAACTCTCTTTTTTTTTTTATGTGAAAAACATACATCCCACTTTTGTCTCTGTAGGGAATGACTAGTCTTCCAGATTATGTCACATTTAAGTCCTTTCCTGGAATGCCGCTTCAGCATATCTTCAGTGCAGCTGGTGATGATTTGCTTGATCTCCTGCAAGGCTTGTTCACATTTAATCCTTGTGCAAGGGTTACAGCTACTCAGGTATAGTAGACTTGTGTTACATCCTAATATTCACTAACCTAATGCTTGATATCAGGTGAACGTGTTTTGAAGCTAGAAAGCCAACTTAGAAATAAGCTGGCCCTGTCTACAAAATACTAGCAGTATTTTGGGTGTTTCAGAGAGAACTCTGAAAGGCATGACCAAAAATCTCCCTTCCTCGTGTAGTCCAAGGGTAGGAAACTAAAAAATCAAACTAAAGAGTCATGCTTTTCTGACTGCTTAAAACTTAACCTATCATATCTTATTCCCTGTTTTTAAGATTTTGTGATCCCCTTTTAGAGTTTTTTTAATCCCCATTTTTACAAAAAAAAAAAAAAAAAAAGGTGGTGATTGGAGCCAGGCTTCCTCAATATGCATTTCTATTATACTCACATAAAACTGGTAAAATAAGGCTTAAATAATTGAAACAGCTTTTGGGAATAGTCAGCCTGAGTTGACTCCTTTTAAGAAATCTGAAAGCTATTTAAAAAAAATTTTAATCCCCATTTTTAAAAAAAAAAAAAAAAAAAAAGGTGGTGATTGGAGCCAGGCTTCCTCAATATGCATTTCTATTATACTCACATAAAACTGGTTACAACTTTTTTATTTGTTGTGGGGAGAAATGAAAGACTCTGAACTAAAAATCTTGCAGAATGTTTCAGTCCTAGTTCAGAATGTGCTTTGCTGCTGTGAGGAAGATGCAGCAATTGACTGTTTCAGAGCTATAGTTCTGTCATCTCCCACTGTTACAGAAGCATGCAAAAAAGCAGAGATACTGCATTAAGGGCAATGCTCCCTCACTGCTTGTTAGACAAGGTAGGTTTCAGTCCTAAGGATTAGCATTAGGTATCTTTTCGCTAAAATAATTTTTTAGAATACTTTCAGGGTTTCCTGGAAAGAGCTTTCAATGTAAGTACCCAAGTAATTAGTTTTGGCATGCATTGAGATGCCTTCTATGCTAGTTCTTACGTACGAAGTCATTTTAAAGGCCATATTGTAGGGTGATGACTTGAATATTGAATAGGCAAGATTAGCCTAATGTTTTTATTGATAATGCCATAGTTGAAGACAAGAAAGAACTTGCACTTCAATGTATTGGCTTGATTTATAGCTGCCATTGAACATGATGTAACTGGCGTAAGCCAGAGCATTGATTTCCTCGGGGACTACTTAGCTTATTTTCCTTAACTATGGTTTATGGAAGCTGTGGAATTGCTAAAATTAAAAATAGCATGTGTAATTCCACTTAAGGAAATCAACCCTGCCTACTTGTTTGCCTTCTGCCTTTCCATTCAGAATACAAGTTCTTCAGAGTGGGAAAGGGACTGTTTGTCTAGAGCTTTGTTGCAGTGTCAGAGCCCTGGTTAGATAAAGATAACTGTGCACAAGTATCTCTTGGCTTCCAGTTTGGGCCAAGGGCTGTGGCAACGGTGAAACTTGGAATTGCCACAAGGCTTTCTGCAGATACCAAAGTACCTAAGTAGTTTTGAAGTCACTAAAAAGGCTTTTTGTCATGTTAACTTTTTAATATATGGTGTTCTGATGCTTTTTACTAATTACTTGATTATTTTTCTTCCATTATCATGAAGGCATTGAAGCAGAAGTACTTTAGTAATCGACCAGGACCCACTCCAGGAAGTCAGCTTCCCAGACCCAACTGCCCTGCAGAAGCTGTAAAGGAGCAACAAACTGCACTTTTAAATTTAAAAAGAAAGAGAACAGAAGGAATAGATCAAGGTAACATCTTTATGTTTCACTTGATTTAAAGTAGTAGCTACAAACTCAGTAGGAATGTGATATTTCCAGTGTTTCAGGAGAAAAAAAAGCTGTGTGAATTAATTGCATTCCTGGGCCACAGCACCAGTAGAAACTCTTTAATGATTTAAAAATTTAGGATAAATATTATAGGCTGAGAATGACTTGAAAAAGTTATGTCAGACAGATTTAACACATTTGGTATAAAAGAAAAAGACACTTTTATAAAGCTTAGGAAACTGTTAAGAGAAGTATCTAATCTCTCTTAATTAATCTCTAATGGAGTGTGATAGTACAGAGTGAGTTACAAGCTGTTATTAAGTCCTTCCAATTTTTCTATGAGAGATCTGAGAAGAAAATAGCTTAAGTTTACATCATAAAGGGAGAGATGTAATTCTGTTGAATGAAGGACTAGAGAATGTAAGTAAACTTTAGCAGTGAGAATCCTGCTGTCTTAGATTGAGCAAGCTAACTGTTTAGGCAGCTCTATAATTAGACATAGTTATTTGTTTGGTTTTTTAAAAAGGAAGCCTATTCCCTAACTTTTACTGCTATATGGAACTTTCCTAAATGGTAGCACATGTTCCATATCGTCATGGTAAGAAAAGATCCTGAGGGCTTAAGGCCTGTAGGAATCATTAAATTAGTCATACTCTCTAGTGGAGAGGCGACCAGTGACTCTGAAGGCTGGGGTTGGTTGCCCTGGCTGCAGGGATACACCAGGTGGCAGCTGCCAGGTGAGCATCAGCTTCCCCATACTGCCAGTGTGAGCCTGTCCTTGGATCCTGGAGTGACAGGCTCTGCAATGTAGATGCCTCTGTGAAAATGCATTTCTGCTCCACCTCAGAGCGACAGCAAAAATATGTGCATTTAACCTGCTGTTTCCATCACCTTGACCTTTATTAGTCTGTCTCAAATGGCCAGCAGAAGACATTAGCTCAATAGCTAACTTTTTCTTGAGATGAACGTTGTAATCAGTTGATTATTTTCATGCTGTTTGACCTCGGCACTGGGAGTCAGCTGAGATGTGGTAGCTTGTTAAGTTATCCTAGCTTAGGAAAGAAATTTTAGCTCTTTAGCTCATCACTGTGAGAGAGTCTGATTACTATTTTGGAGTCCATGCTCTGAAGTACACTTGTTAACAAGAGCATGAGAAAGAAGAAGAAAAGATTCCCCAAGTTGTGAGATTTACCACTTGAAGTTTGGGATTTCACAACAAGCAGAGCTTCCAGACCTGTGTTGGAACTGGAACACTAATTGGCTGAACGTCTTTCCAAGAGTCTCATTTTCAACAAGGGTAAATCTGCTTGTGTGAGAAATGCCACGAGTTTTGAGTTTGGATATAAATTAGGCATGCAGGAAGTCAGCATTGCTTCTTGAGACTTTTGAGCACCAGCATTAAAATCAGTATCATTTTCTTTAAGAGCTACTCAAGCACATCAACAAAAACCCCACTATGTTCTGTGATTTCCTTGGCTAGGCTGGCAGAATCTGAGGGTCTCCAAGGTAGCTCTTCTAGTGCTAAAGGATATGAAATGTGGGGAAAAAAAAAAAAAAAGAAAAAGGGCAAAGAAAAAGAAACTGACCCCTAGGGATTCTGTGGCTGTCAGAGAACCTTCACAGCCCATTCTCTTTGCCTCAGCTCTGTGGAGCAGCACTCGAGCTTAGCAGGATGGGCCACAGTGTTACTGCCCGGTGCCCACTTGTAAAACCTTGGCAGCAAGGACTGGCCACCGGGAGAGAGGATTTTTACAGTCCCTGTGAGTGCTGCTTTTAAGCAAGATCGAGCCCTGGAGCCTCTGGGGTGTGTTGCACACATTTAAATCTGCAGAGTCTGCACCTTGCAAAAAGCAGCCTGAGGTAATAGTGTTTATAGTCAGGGAAGACTTAGCTAGATGGATGGCTGCTTGTGCAAAGTATTAAGCATGTGTTTCTAACTTCTGCTAGCGTTTATTTCTCATCAGTGAGGTACACAGGGATGTTGAGGCTATGATGACATCACTGTCTGTCTTGCCGCTTCTGGAAAACACTTAATTTAAAGCAGCACTCCTTCCCCAGGACACTAATTTCCAATCCTGTTAATTTGCATTTCTGTGGAGACTTTAGTGAGTGCAGCAGAATATAAAAGATAAAATATTAAGCTGTTTCATGAGTTAAAACAGGGTAGGTAATCTATGTAGTCTCAGGGCTGTTCTGCTTTGGCCTGAAAAAGAATCAGGTCTGTCTGAAAAAAAAAAAACCACTCATATCCAGAACTTGTGGTGTTTGGGCTTTCATTAGAGGTGTGTGGGTGTGATTCAACTGCAGTGTATCTTAGAGGAGGCTTCTGCTAACAGGGCAGGCAAAACTAGTAGAATATTTCCATAATAATCTTCGTATCCAAGCAAGGCAAATATGTTTAGTTCTGCCTACATTATAAATAGCATAATGGAGAAACGAGGTGCTGAAGTGGAATAAAACTAGAAAAATGCTGCTGTGCTGATCATCTCTACAGCTGATACTAAAAAAAAAAATAGGGTTAAAGAATGATGCAGAGATGATAAAGGCTGTTATTCTTGCAGGCAGCATATTGCTGGGCAATGACAGCATTTAATAAAGATCACCGAGAGTGTGTGTATGCTGGGGGGGTGTGGTTGGGAGGGTGAGGATAAGCCTTAAATTACTTCTGATGTGTACAAGCAGAATGAAGTTGCTAGCTTTTCACAGGAAGTATTTACAGATACGCCAAACACAGTTAGCATTTAAAGGTGTTAAAATCTGAGACACATATGGAGTCCATACACTAATGCAAGTGAGCTTTGTTGCTAGTACTTTCTCAGAGTTTTTTTTGGAAACAGACATTGTGAGCTACTGCAGCAGACAGCATTGCCTGGCTCAGAGTACATGGGTTAAAAAGTGTTTAGTACTGTAAGGAGTTAGCACCAAATGAATGGTAAAGTCTGGAAGAAGGGACTGAATCTCTTTGCTTTGATAATGATGTATCTTACACTTTTCAGGTTTACCCAAAAAATTGATTTTTTGATCACGGTGGATGGTGGATGAAAATGAGTGATAAATGACCCGAGTCCCAACCATTGGCAAATGCTGTAATAGTCACTGGATGGTTATTTTGTAATATTTTCAATGTAAAATGTGAAGTCAGTACTTCATTACTGAATCTGAGGTTTCATTAACTTTTTTTTTTTTGAATAAAAGTTTTTTTTTTTTTAAAGAAAAGAACAAGGTTCCATTCTGTGATTTGCTCTCTCATCACTTTGACCCGTGCTCGGAGGTGGTAGCTGCCGAGCTGCTCGCTGGCCGCAGAGTTTCACACGGGTTAGTTCAGCAGCAGCCTTTCCCGGCCTGACTTGCAGTCCTGTACAGGGGGAGGCAACTCGCAGATACAGCCCTCGCACCTGGAGCTTTAGTGGACATGTGAACATCTGCTGGCCTGGAATAGATGTGGGAAAAAACGTATCATTATAAGGGAAGGGCAGGATGCATTTCCCCTCCAGCTAATGAGCCACTGTGATAACAAACAAGATTGCGTGTGCGGGTGTCTTAAAATGTTTCAAGGACGTATCTACTGTGTTTTTAAAAAAATATATGATGCATAGATTGAAGGCGAAGTGTTTTTCCAGCTTAAAGTGTCTTGGCCTTTTGAGGGAGAACAGTTCCTAGACATTAAATGCCCTGCTGTGTTCTATGTTTGTTGTTGGCAATTGAAAATTAAACTTAGATTTCCTACTCAGATCTAGTAGACTTTGTAGAGAAAATATTCTTTATAGGATAACTTTGGTTATAGCAGTTTTTACTGTGTGAACATCAGCAGCTTGAGTGCAGGCTGGAGGGTTATGAACTGAAATGCTCTTTTTCACAGGTGTGTGTTTGAAAATAGGTTAATCTGAAAAGGGAAGAGAGTTAGGAGTTCTTGTAAACCTTTTTGCATTCAACCCTTTTAGGACAGCACTCAGTCTGGACTTCAAAGCCCTGAAATCTCCAGCTCTACCTAAACCAAGAGAAAAAAATGTTTTTTTTTGGTGGAACAAGTAGCAATCCACACAACTTCCTGTTGGCAAAAGTGATGGAGCAGATAGATAATTTGATGGATACAATGTTTGGTGTTTGTGGATGTGCAGAGCACAGTTTCTGCGACGTGAGATCGCTTGAGATATTTTGTGACATATGTTACCCACTTGCAGGCTTCCAGCCATATGCTTAGCACAGAAGAAATCCTGAATAATAGGGGAGCTTCAGAACTGCTCCTCCTGCCTTGCACCCAGCAGTTCCTTCAGCACGCTCTGCACAGCTTGGGCCTGTGCGTGGGAACCACGACCCGCCTAGTGGGGCTCGGCTTCTTCGCGTTCGGCGTCACAGGCAGCGTCTTGCGCTCCATAGCGGTGGTGTGCAAAGATAAAGTGTGTGTTCAGGTGGAGTAAGGAAAGATTAGGAAAAGGATAAGCACTGCATATCCTGTTAATCTCAGGCTTTTGGATAATCCACTTTGCTTTTGTGATTTAGGGGCCTGAAAGAATTCTGAAGAGTATCTCGAGCTATAACTTAATATGCAATCAGATGCCATTAGTCATCTACATACTGCTTGATTTGTGACTAGCTTACATTGCAGGCTTCGTTCCGTGCTAATAACACACCAGATTTGACAACCTGTCTTCTATCACCACAGCTTTTTGAACACAGAGCTGCTGCAAGCTGCATGGTGGTCGTGGTTCTGAACAGGGGCCAAGTCTGGAGCCTGCAGTGTATGCAATGTATGAGCTTGTGTGTGAACCCACGTCTGCCTTGTACCCTTGTGCCAGCAGAAACCTAACCTAAAGATCTGCTCTCTTCGGCTGAGAGAGTTTCTCTGACCATACTTCTCTTTTTTATTTTCTTTTTTTTCTGTGAGGAGTCACTGCTGTTTCCTCTCTTTTTTGCAACTTAGCAACTCTTACATTGAGGCTTACTGATACTAGGCTTTAGGTAACTTTTCTGTATTTCACCAATACTATTTCTCATGCAACTTTAGCAAAACGTTCTTTCTTCCTTCCACTGTATTGCCACTCTGAATGTAGCAAAACTCACTGCAAGAGCATGCAGTCTTCTTGCTGAAAGAAGACATGCCCTCTGTTTTAAACAAAACTGCTTTCATTTTCTGACAGACCCCAGGATCACTTGTGGTGACATGGAGAACAAGGGCTGCTAGCTATCACATCATCTTGCCTCCACGGGTCCTGACTGGTGTCAGCGCTGCGCACTCTCTGTAGCCTTTATGTTCCTCCAACAAAGAAGGCTCAGAGCCAGGTTGAGTTGTATCATGTTCCTTCTTGGCTTGGTGGCTGTTCTTGTTCTCCTGGCTTGCTGCAGATGCATCGTGCTCCTTACTCACGCTTTGCGTTTTCTCCTGGCGCACAATGATTCCCACTGCACGTGCTCCAGTTTAACAATTGCTTCCCAGTGCTCTGCACTTTCGGTTCTACTGGCCTCATCTGTGACTCTTTCATACTTGTTGCCTCCTCAGGGAGAAAGGAAGGATTGTTAGAAAGGAGGTAGCATTTTAACCTGCTTTTCTTCGAATCCCTGGTTCATTTGTTCAGCCTTGCATCTTTATACTCAACTCAGTCAACCTTGTTTCAACTAAAGTATTCTCTCCAAGTGGCTTTGGTAAAATAGGGATAGGTTTGGATTTAGTTTGGCTGGCTGAGCAACGGGAACTTTTCTCAAAAAGCCAAACCAAACATTTGAAACACACGGGCTGTGTTTTGGCATCTATCTTACTGATACCCCATAATGTGAAAAGCTGGGAAAGAGACACGCATGGTCTCGGTCTGGTTTTGGCCCCAAATCTTTGCTTTGCTTTTATTTTAAAGGTTCACCACAATAGCTATAGTGCTCCCTAGGAAAACCTGGTATTTCTTTTCTTCCTGATGAGCAGATGGGAATTAAATTTGTCCCTCTATAAAAACCACCTAGGAGGAAGGCATTAAAAGCAACTCAATTCTCCCTAGCTTGAGAACCACATTTTGCATTTTTTGGACAAATCTGAATCACTTGCCTAAGTTTCAATCATCTCACAATACTCTTCTTTTTTAAATTTCCCCAAGTAAAGCTGAAATAAAATATTTGTTTTAGTGCTGCTGAGCTAGCTTCATATCTTATCATGTTCAGCCTTTAATTATCATTTTCCCATTTGTGAGCACATTTTCAGAAAACATCCGTTTATCCCCTTTCAGAAACTCTTACTATTTCAAATAAGGCAAGTAGGTAGGCTCTAGATGAGAATTTTTAAGAGACTTTCTGTGCATCCAGTAGATGGGTCAGCAGTGTTAGGACCATCTTGTCTGGTGCTGTCAGTTCAAATAGTGTCCACAGCTCTAGCTACATTCAACCCAACACCCACTACTGTGGGAAAAACAGGAGGGAAACATAGACAGGAGGGAACACACAAGGAAAGGAGGAGGAGAAGGAGCATTTCATTGTTAATTAGCCAGCACAGGTGGTGGAATAATATTTGTTGACGGACAAAAGCAATTTGTGTCTTGTAGACAGGAGGGATGTTGACAGTTTCCCAAAACTGACTTTGGCAGCAGGATGTGAACTATGCAGTTTGGCCAAGTGGATAAAAGTAAAACTCGTTTTTCTTGCTGCTTGAAACTTAGCTAAACACTCGGGAGCTGCTTCTGCTTCTCTCACATCAGTGTTTTGGCACTGCAGAAAAGCAGAGCTGCCATCGTTTTTATCTTTGTATGTTAGGGTATTTGTTAGCTCTGTCCTCATCTATTAAGCATAAAAATGCAGAAGTTCAGGTGCTAATTTACAAGCTTTGGTTGGTACATCTTCTTAATAAACAGTGCACATTTTAGTTCACTTTGAATTAACATTGGAGAGAAAAAAGAACTAAGCAACCACTTATACCAAGAAAAAGCTTTTGTTCTTTTTTAAGCATGTAGCAATTTTGCCTTGAAATATAAGTCTTTTTACTGCTAAAGGTTCCAAGTGCAATGCTGTATTTCAAGTCCAACAAACCATTTTAACTCATTTAATTTCATCAGAATCTAACTAGTTCTTAGTTTCTTTCTTTCATATTCTTAGAACTACCACCAGATTTGTGTGAATTACAGAACACTAATAAAGATGTAGGAGATAATTTAGTGTAACGACCAGCCTGGTGTTCTGGAGAGGCCCCCCCTACATGTGCATTTCTGGCTCCCCTGGTCCTGCCAGCCTCTTTTCCCACCCGTCTCAGAGACTAATGGTTGCAGGTTGCTCGCTGTTTGCCCTGAACCCTTCCTCACTTTGGCAGATCACACGGTGCTCTCTCTGCTGTGGTGGTTCCTCCATGTGCCTTCCTGAACTCCCCCCAACAGCCTTCAAAGGTGACCTTCCAATTACAGCCGTTATAAATCCTATGGAAGAGGAGTCTGTGGTATTAGATCCCAAGCCAATTACTGTTTTTTGTTGCTATTGTTTTTTGTTTTCTAAAGCTGCCAGTGGGAGATGTAGTCAGTAGCTCCTAGGGTTACTGATAGCTTAGAAGTGTAAATCCTAAAAGCATAAGCCCCAGAAAACCAGCATGAAATTGAGATTGTTTTCTTTCTAATTGTCATTGGCTTCTCTGGAGTTACTATTGTAAAGCTTGGTGTTTTTTGGTTAGCAGAGTGAAAATGGGAGATGCAAATTAAACAAAATGTAACGGCCAAGAAGTCTGAGTGAAAGGAGCACTCGTGATGTTGTGCTCTTGGCAGACAGAGGAGTTAGGAGTTCGTGGTGTGCGTGGCCAGCACTGTACCCTCCACCCTTGTGCATGGCGCCCCAAATGGGGCCTGAAGACACCTCTGCATTGCGGCAGCCTGGGCATCCAGGTGGGCTGCTCGCATAAGGTTGCAGCTGGTGCGCGCTGCGTTGCACCGCCTGGCAGGGTTCTGAGGTACCCCGGCTCTGGGGAGACTTCCAAAGGTTCTGGAAGCTGTTGGTTACCTGGCAGGGTTTGGGGGGAAATGGCCTGTAATCCCCAGGAAACTTGCCTGCTTTACCACGTGCTGGTGCTCACAGAGCAAAAAAATAACGGCCTGTAGCCTGCAAGAGTGATATATGGCCTTGCAGTCTCACGAGCAAAACTCCTAGCCGTTATATTATTTTTACCCTCCAATCATGGCCTTGCATGGGGCTCTGCTAAACTGGAATCCGCTTCCCTGGGAAGTGCCAGTGCAGTCTCATGGCTGTGGGGGAGGCTGAGTCGGGTTAGAGCTGTGGTTTCCAGCACACACTTGCACACTCCTCCCCCCCATAACCATTTTTTTGAGCTTTTGATTTCTAAGCTCACATGCAATATCCAACAAAATCTTTTGTATTTTAATAGGCATGTAAAGCGTAAGTTTACATTATATGTAAGGGGCCATCTCCACCCAAAACAGAATCTGGTTTTGTTTTCTTTCTGATTGCATTTATGTTTGGAAAGACTTTTTGAATGTCATTTCACCTGGAAAAAAACAGACTATTTCCATTGGATACAGACTTTTTTGTGTTCTTCTCTACAACAGTTGGCACAAACTGAAACTTCTTACCTTTAAATACTATATATATACACATATATATATATATATGAGAGTATAATGTGAACATCATTCCAGATGGCTGCTGCATTTCAGAAGTTGTGAATTGAGCAGCATCCTACTGTTCTGAGCACAAAGTGCACGGAGCCAGTTCATAGCATGTGAGTACTGAGGAACCACGAGGTCTGTGAGCATTCTGCTAAGGTATAACTTCCCCAAGCTATGCCAGAAAGCTTTCTACTTCAGCACTCGTGTCTTTCCTGTTCTCTGCAGAGGTAGCAGTAACTGTTCTTTCCACAGTACAGTGGAGGGGGTAGCAGTGAGTCCCTGTTTCTCTTACAGTAAGTCATGTAGAAATTTGGTGGGATGCACAGGCATATGCCAATGAAAGCCCAGCTGAGCGTGAGGATGATGCTGTTTCTGCTGGCCCGAGCGAGGCTCATGTGAAGGTCACACAAAACAGGGCTGGGTATCTCGCAGGCAGGATGTTGATGGTTACTAGAGAGTGGGTGGCTCTCTAGAGGTTACGTGCCCGGAGCTGCCCTGTGTTGCATGCACTGAGTGAGGAGTGTGTCTTGTTCCCAGGCTGCAGTGGCTTCTTAGCCATGCTAGGGTTTTTTGAAAGAGCTGTGTGGCTACAGCTCCCTCCCTGCCTCCCACCACAACACCTGAACCTGTTCAGCTGACACGAGATTCAGGCTCTATGATCTTTGGAGCTGGCACATGTTTATTTTCTCCCATCCTGATTTGATAAATCTTTTTAAATCCGATTTTGTACAATTCTTTATATAAAACAAGGCCAAAGCACCTTGCCTTTCTTTACCTGTGCTTGAAAGCCCTTAATCAGAATTAGTATTTCTTCAGAGAGATACTCTTGACCCTGCCAAGAAGAGCTGTTTGGGCAGGAATTACTGATTGGGGGTTTCTGGCTAGTAAAAAATAGAGGAACACAACGGCCTTTTCTCATCTCGTCTACCTCATGGGGTAAACCTCATTCTAAACATGGATAGTTTTATAGTGACTCTGCTTTTTGTGTGGTAATGTCAGCTCATTGCATACCTATTAACCTGCCTAATGCTTGCCAGAAACACAACTTCAAGCCTCTTGGGTGATTAATTTTTCATTTGAAAATGCCAGGTACATCCCAGAGCCCTGGGCTGTTCTGACCAACTGACTGAAAAGTCCCATGCTGAGCTAGGCTGTTTCCTTTGGTGCAGGAGCTGGTGGTGGTAGTGCTAAAAGTGCAGGATTAACAGGCCTGCATGGAGCTGCAAAGCTGATATTTTCCCCATCCATTAGCTGCTTGTTGCTGCCACGCCAAGCACCAAGCTCATGTGGGAATGCAGGGAGGGGCAGGGAGATGAGCTGACTCTGTGGATTAGCCACCAGATGTAGGCTCTAAATAAGTACATATCATTGTCACTGAGATGCTGCACTGAGTCTGAGACAATGTAGGTCTGAATCTGACTGCAATCCGGATGAGTCCAGTCTCCCTTCCCAGCCCTCGTTAGCTCCTCTGACTCTTCCTGTCACGTTTGGCCTGGGGCACTGTTGAGCCCCGACTACTGAGAATGTGAAGGGAAGATTCAATCAAAAACACAGCGCTGCAAGAAGAGAGTTTTCTCACCTCCAAACTCTCCATATGCTGACACGGGTATAGGCACCTGTATTCTTCAGTGGTACCTGTTAGCTAACTTTCCTAGGCTCTCCTTGCAAAAAAGAAAATTGACTGTATCAATTTTGTTCTTAAATAAAGTCTCAGATTCTCCTTCATGCTTTGCATTGATTTTACAAATGTGGAAGTCAAGCACCGACTGACCAGTCGGCTTGCTTGTGGCTGTACAAGTCTGCAACAGAAATAGGAAATGAACGTACTTTTGCTGACTTCTCACAAGGCTGAGACGTTTGCCTGCCTGTGTCCTAACCAGATGACTCAAAAACCTGACTAGATCTCGAAGTTAAAAGGTAATAGTGGTTTTCTACTGCCTCTACCCTTCTTGTAACCCTGCGCTCTTCACTTCCCAGTATAAGGCCAAATTTTGTAATACTGATTCATCATATAATCTCAAAACGTTTCTTCTCCTAAAGCTGTGGGTCTGATGTCAAGGAGCAGGGGCTGGAGGCCCCTAGGAAAAAGTCAGCACGGCCCCCCACTGTCCTAACAGATCGCAACCCCACAGGGTTATTGGCAGCAGGAGCACATAGGGTTTGAGGGAGGCCTTTCGGCCTTCTGGGCCCTCAAACACAAGGTTCTGGCTACTGTGTTGAGGTGAAGCAGTGCCCCTCACCCCTCTAATTTCTAAGATCACCGGCCCTGTTGGCCAGGGAGGGGGCCAGTCAGCTGCTGCTACAATAGTGAGGTCCACACCGCTGTCCAGCAACCCAGTAATTCTGACGTCCTCCCCGGAAGGCAACCAAACCCGGGCCTCCCACATGGGCTGCTTTTTCATTAATGCAGAACCCCCAAAACCTGTGGCAATGCACTCATTTGGATTGATAGACATGGCGGGGACGGGTGCAAGGACTTGAATGGTAGGAGTAGCCCCCGGCAAAATGTGGGGATTACACAGAGATCCACGCCTGGATGTCCAGTGTCCGGCCCGTATCCTGCCCTTCCATGTGCAATGGGACCGGGAGTGGCTTACCAGAGCATAATTTCACTGGCCCTGCTACTGCTGGGACGGCTGCTCCCTCCATAATTCGCCGGATGCCCCTTCGTTTAGTGCATGATTTGAGTCTCCGTGTGAGCACCCGCCGCCCTGCTTCCCATTTCCCAGCGGTGTGCCATCCTTGAGCGTGCTAGATTGGCACTGACCAGCACAGTGATGACCCTTTGGACACTGAGGACAGGTGCCTGCACTGTCTTGCAGGCCCTTCCATTTCTCGGGGCATTCCCTTTTGTAATGGCCCGTTCGGCCGCAGTGGAAGCAAGCCTCCCGACTGAGACGAGCGATCAAGGCCGCTATAGCGTTGGCCAGCGCCACAACAGGATCCCCACCGTCACCATCGGCCTCCTGACGCCTTCACCGTCTCAGCTACGTTTGGCACTCCGCCAACACGCTGCCGGAGCGCCTGGAGGATGGCCCCACAGCGCTTATTGGCATTTCTCTAGGCTAACTGTTCCAAAACTAGTTGGCGTGGCACTTCTCCCACGACCTGCCTGTCCACAGACATCTTTAACCGGCCTAAGAACTTGAGAAAAGGCTCTCGAGGGCCCTGCTGTGCCCTCATAAATGGTTCTGTGGCCTTATCATTTCAGTTGTCTGGTGCATTTTCTAGCTCTTCCAGGACCGCTGCCGCTATTTCCACATCCCCTTCCCGCAGCGCCTCACGTAGTGTCTGATCCAAATGAGTTGGAGTTTTCTCCTGCGGGTACCGGGACGGCTCCACTCCAGACATGGGCACAGAGCCTCCAGGAGGTGCACGGGGAAAAGCTCACTGCCCACTGGCAGGACTGTCATTTCTTCCCTCGCAGCGAGGCCGTAGGGGCTGTGACACCCCAAGTACCCACATATTTCCGCAGAGCCTCGTAACAGACCCTCCATGGATGTATCATGGAGGCCGCGGTCAAATCCCCTCGCGTCCCCGTATCCCAAATGACCCCACCCAGGGTGTCCCAAGCTTCTACCTTCAGCGCCGTGTCTTCATTGAAGGCACTACAATTTTCTGCACCCCATTTAAGAATCCAGATCCCCCTCTTGCACCTCTCCTGCATGACCCATCCGGTCCAATATGTGCTGAAACAGCTGCAGCACCCATTCCTGCTCCATACTCATGGTGCCTCCCGTGATTACTCCCAACAGCCTGGCTCACACGTGCAGCTCACCCGGGCACCTTCCCTAGCGCTCCAGGCTCAGCGCGCACTTATCGCCACCGTTTCTTCCCTTCCACCGTTCCGCTGGTGTCAGCCTGCCGGTTATGATCCCTTTCCACCTCCGTCGGGTCCCTCCCTGGTCGGGCGTCATTTGCGGGTTTGGTGTCAAGGAGCGCGGGCAGGGGGCTCAGGGTCCCACAGCAATTTGTTAGAATGCCGTTAGAGACGTTAGAGACGTTAGAGACGTTAGAGACGTTAGAGACGTTAGAGACGCGATGTCCCCTCCCACGCGGCTCCCAAGGCGTGCCCGCACAGCACACGCGTCCGCTCCACCAATCAGGGCCCGCCTTTGCCACCCGCTGGGGACGAGCACCAATCACGGTAAAGGTCAGCCCCCGGCCAATCAGCTCGAGCGCTGTCCGCTTTCACTTCCTCGTTGTTGTTTTCCTGCCCGGTTGCTTCATCCCGCCGTTGCCTCCCAGGGAGCCCCACGGGCTCCCACATAAAGCATCACACTTCCATGTTTGCCGGCATATGCGAGGGAAAAGGAACGAGTGTTGTGCAGTAAATCCTGCAACCGTACGAAATCTCTAGAGGCCCCTTCCAACCTTAAGCATTCGGTGATTCTGTGAATTCCTACACGTACTGCATGTGCCATTCCATACGGAGCAGGCGCTACATTAAACACAGGCGGAGCACACACGGCGGGAGTGTCTCCGCAGCAGCAACAACGAAGCTCACTCACGCCACTGGCTGCTCTGCAGCAGCAGAGAGCTCACCCTACACGCGCCGCAGGAGCCCGGGACGCGCCCGGCGCTGCCTCTCGCTGCGGATCCGGCTCCCACAAACGGCGGCGGGGCTGGCTGTTCCCGAGGGAGCGCGGCAGCCCTGGGGGCGCCTGTTCGGCAGTGCTGCCCTCCGGCCAGGGCGTGAGCGCGCGCGGTTCCCGTGCTGCGGGGAGCGCGGGGCGCTCCGAACGGCTCCGTTTGCTCTGCTGAGACCCGCACGCCCCTGCTCCCGCACCTGCAGCGCGCCCGCAACGCTCCGAACGCCGCCGCGGCGCGGGGGCCGTTACCGCCCGCAGCGGC
>NW_020454093.1:5315105-5350984 GCF_003342845.1 Nothoprocta perdicaria | reverse complement strand
GCAGGTAGGCGGGCGGGCGGGCAGGGCGGCCCCGCCGCCGCGGAGGGAGCGCAGCCGGGCCGAGGGGAGCAGCGGGGAATCCCTGTGCCGAGACCTGCAGGGCGAGGGCTGCTCTCCCCGGAGGGAGGCCGTCAGGGGCCGTCAGGGGTTGCGGGGCTGCGGCTGGCACCTGCTTATTGCGGGGAAAGGAGGTCCCACGTCGGTAGCACGAGCGCGGAAGGGTCCCCGGTGTCCCCGGCTGCCCGCCCAGGGAACCCCCGTGTCCCCCGTTCCTGCGGCGGGAACGAGCTGCCGCCTGCCCTGCCCGCCCGCGTCCTTGACACCCGGAGCATTCCCAGCTCTGCCCGCAGTTGCGCCCTTGGTTTTGTGGGAAAGGCTCAGGGCTTTGTGGAAGCAAAAGGATCTCCGTGCGCGCCCCACACGGGCCCCTGTGCACCCCTGGGTGAGAGGCCGGAGCGGTAACTGCGCTCGCCCACATCCCTGCGGGAGAAGGGGGCTCCTTCCTGCCGCCTCGCGGGCGTGGGGCAGCTTGTGGGGCAGCTTTGGGCCCGTCCCCATCAGCTCGGCCCTGTGGGAGCAGCAGGTTCGGTGCTGGGTCGGGGCCCTCGTGGCCCTGTAGCTGGTTTTGTGGCAACCGGCATCGCTTTGGTGTGGCCAAACTCGGGGGCACTTCAGAAACTCCTGCTGCTCCCCCTGTAGTAGTCTCTGTCGGAGTGTTCGTTGATACTAATATGTCACTTAAAGAGCCTGGAAATGGCTCAACACCACTGCAGTGATGCTGGAGTGTAAGCAAAATCCCTGGCACCAGTGCCGTCGTGATGCCAAAATCACTCGGCACCTCAGGGAAATGCGTTCTGCTGGCTCCAGTGTTACTTCTTAATGTGGGACTTACCTCTGCCATCTCTTACGGCACGTGGCTGGAGTTACACCAGCAAACTCACGCTGGGGATGAGCTGTCTCGAGGCTAAGAAAGCTGACAGAAACTGTGTTTGAGTAATGTGCAATGGAATTTGCTTTGTTTAGGGAAAAATGGGCTTTGTGTTCGCAGCGTGATGAATCTCAACCCTTGATGGGGTGACGTTGCTCGTTCAATGAGATTCCTTTCAATACACAAGCAAACGGGACAGCAGTTCCTCTTTCTCTGCCAACCTATTGCCCTTAGGTGTTTTTTAGGTAGTGTTTATCAAGTTAGGAAGAAAAAGAAAACGAAATTTTGTCTTATCTTCAAGTTTTCCCTGGAGTATGAGGTTAATCCTGCCTTTAGATATGGAGAAGATGTGCTGAGGAAGGATGAACTTCATGCAAAGGTGTCTAACCAATGCTGGTGTTGCAGCCTTCCTTCCGAGCTTTACCTGGGTTGGTTTCCCGTGTTTTTCAGTAGGAAGCCCTATCGTTTTACACTCTGCCTGTTGCTACAGGTCCACAACCCGAGAACCCACAGACAGTTCTGCTGTTGCCCTTATGTGTTGTAGAAGGTTGTCACATTTGGGTGTCTGCAGCTGGTACCAAAGCTGAGACCTAATGACTTGGCTGTCCGTTTGTCCCATTCTTAATGCCAGTGAATTTTCCTGGTGAGAAGTAGACGAGTTGCTTTTTCTTTTCCAGACCAAACCATGCTAAGCATCCAGTTGATGAATAACTGCATTCAGATTTCTGTTCTTAAAAGATACAGTGGCAAGCCGCCAGACTTCAGCGTACTTCAGTTCTGCTGATTTTGCACTTGAAAATTATTAAAAATAGGCTTAATTAACATTACTATGCAACTTGCAGCCTTGCCAAGTAGACCCTGGCAGCTTGCTCTCGAGATACATGACAATTTATAAACATTACTTTCTGCAACTGGTTTGTGTCAGGCAATATCCAAACTTACTTCAAGGTAAATGGTGATTTTTTAGGTTTCTCCACTGTAGCAAACTTGCTGATTTTTTTTTTCCTCTTTTTTTTTTTTTTTTTCTAATCTTTCTTTGGTAGACACTTTTTCAGAGTGCAATGAGGAGATAGTCTAGTTTGGGCCTCCACAATAGAAGTTTGCTTTTGATTACATAAAAACATCTGCTTAAATTGACAGGAAACAGGATTTTACATTTGGCTTTTCTCTGTAGTTATCCTCGTGAGAATAAAGTTGAGATCATGATTAAGAAAAACAGCTGCCGTGGAAAATCTTTATGACAATGAATGTTTTTGCCAGAGCTAAATAAGTGTAATTTAAATATTTAAGTTTTAGGTGGCAATGTGTTGTAGCGGGGCTGTTGATGAGAATGTGTTTTTCAATTAGAGAGCTGATAATTGTTAACATCTAATTGAGCCAAATCTCATAGACCTGGCAGATCTTGGCCTCGTCCTGCCCTCGTGCCCCTTCTAACAGCACCAGGACGGGACACGGTCCTGGTGCTGGTGGCCTTCCTGCAGCAGAGGGCTTGGGCTGTCAAACCTCACCCAAACCAGCCCCTTTGGAGAGAAAAAGTGCAAAAAACAGTGATGGGTATTAACCAGTTTGGCAGCAGCTGTGGCTGTCTTTCCACACCCTTCCATCCTTCCATCTCTCAGTTGTGATTTAAGGTGAAACTAGTTACCTAGGCCCTGATTTGGAATATTGTGGTGTCCTAAAGGACACTTAAATACACTCAGAAAAAATAAGGAAAGGGAAAGGACTATTTTTTTTTCTCCCCCAGTTTGCAAGAACTTAGGGTATTTATTTTACAACAAATGATTGCCTTAGCAATTGCGTTAGCAAAGTCCGATTTTTCTACAGCTTTGTGCGTTGAGTTTCCTATCTCAGGTCGATTCATTCTCTAAGAGTGACCTTCTGCAGCTTTTTCTTTGTTGAGGGTTAAAAGATCATTTGCTTCTGTTCTTATGGAAATTGGAAGAGCGTAATATTTTGGAGGCCCCCATCTCTTTGTCATATTTGGAAAAAATTTGCTGATGTATTTGCCAGCGACTGGAAAGGGAGGTGAAAGCAACCAGGCGACAGCGAGATCACCGAGGGGCTGCCTCGTCTGGCGCTCGCTCTGTCAGCTTGGCTTCCAAGGAATCCTGTCCCAGGGAGGCTTCAGGAGGCAGGACATGCTGCTCCTCACGCCTGTTGCCACATAATTTTCCAGGTTTTGCCTCTTGTTGTGTCCCGCAGTAATTGTCACTTGGTTGCGTTGTGGTTTTGCAGAGCCAGCTGAAGCAGCAGCTGCAGAGGGAAGCTGTGCAAGGACGGGTGCCTGGCTGTAGGGACAAGGGAGCATTTCTCTGGGAATGGATTCAAGTCCTTATTGCTGCCTTTGTGCCAATGGAGGGGTGCAGGTCGCCCAAGAAACGGGTTTCAGGGGTGCCCTTGTTTGTCAAGAATACCCTTGAACTGAGCGAGTGCTTTGCTATGAAATGCAGCTCTCTGTAACCTCACTCATTTAGCACAAAATCACTGCGGGTGCTGCTGCCTCTGTGCAAGCGCGTTCAGGCCTGTGCTGCTTACAGGGACATTTGCAGGTTGGCTCCGTGTTTGTTTTGCGGAGAGCCCTGACACGCCTGGAGATCCCGTTATCAGCCGGGTTAGTCATGGCTGCACGGGGCTGATCTTCACGGTTAGCAATTAGATTAGCAATCAGATTTCTGCACACACACACACCAGAGCCTGCAGATCACAGGCTTTCGTTTCTCTTTCTTCCTAATAAACTGACCCCAAATATATCATCCGCTAAATCAAATTTACACGGGATCTGTTGCTAACTTCTGCCGAAAAAGCCCTAACTTGCATGTTTTATCCCCTTTTTATTACGGTTTGGCAGAACGGTGTTTCAGAAATAATATTCAAAATATATACCAAGTAGTCACTGCAATGGTGTTTAACAATTCTCAACAGAAAAATAAGCAATAGAAAGTCATAAGCAGGTCCCATTTGGAATCTCTCAAGCTGGAAATGTGGGTGAAGTTGGCTGTGATGTCCCTGGAAGATCTTCAGCAAGGTTTTGGGCAATTAGGAGGTTTTGCTTTGCTTTAATATAATGTGGCGAGGAATAGTTAACCTTTCATTCCAGCCTGCTGGCTTTGTCAGTTTGTATGAAGGTGTTAATATCCTTCCTGCCCTAGAAGTCTGCTTGAAATTGGGACCAAAATACCTTTTAAAGAGGAAACATCTTTGTGAAATGGCTTCGAGCTGTCAACCCATTCAAAACTGAAGCAGCTGTTCCAGCTGCATAATTTTAAATCAATATATATGGCGATTTTGTTTTAACTGCTTCCTCGCTGCTGTGTTTTACAGATTTAAGCAGTTATCTTGGTGTAACATGTCTTTGGTTCTGGCCATCCCTGGCCATGCACCATGATGCCTTGTTCTGTCAGAGTGCTGCTCTTGAACATCAGCACTAAGCTGGAGAAGATCTGCTCATTGGAGGGAAGCGATGGCCTTAAATTGTCAGGCTTTGTTACTGCTGGCTTGGCTTTCATTTTCCAGTTGCCTTGCCATGAAAGGCCAAGATGTGGCTATGGTATTAGCTGAAACCACCTGGAGATAAGAAAAATGTGGAATAGAAGATAACAGAACAGGGACAGGAATCTGGAGGTGCTGGAGGACGTCTCGGAGCTTTCGCATGAGAGGCTTGGGCTGAACAGCTGGAGCTCTGTGTTTGATAAGCACAGGGATAAGGGAGATATAAGGTTTGATAAGGGAGAAAACGCAGATGTTTGAAAGGCTCTAAGTTAGCAAAGGACACTGCAGCAAGAGCCACTGCCTAGAAACTAGCAGACAAATGTCCAAGGTGTTTTTTTTTTTTTTTTTTTTTTTCTATTTTGGTGATAAATAATTAACCACTGTGAGGGAAAAACTGACCCTCATGATGTCAAATCCAGACAGTCTGTACTGAAGCCAGTAACTGAGGGGTACTCCAACTGCTTGGAACAGGGCGATACTGAGGTCAGTATCAAACTGAAGGATTGTCATAACACGTCACTGAAGTTTCCAAAATCACCAAGAGAGAGGAGCCCTCTCCAATGGCGGAATTTCAGTTTTGTTTTTTCTAACGCTGAGCTGAGTCACCACTTAGTAATGTTTGAGCAGAAAGACAAAAGAGCTTCATCCTCGCTTCAGTCCTGGGCTTAATTTCTGCTCTGCCAGAGCTTGGACAGCAGTAACTTGTCCCTGTTTTCACTCCCATTGCTGCCCTGGAAGCTCCTTTCTCATTTGGGCTTTGAATTAGGTCCTGCTGTATAGCAGTCCTGCCCCGCTGTGCCAGGCACAAAGTCCTCGTTTCAGAAATGCAGCTTGGAGCACGTTGGCCTCGCGGCACCGAAGTGCCCGGGTGTCTCGCAGCGTGAGGTGCACTCCTAAAAATAGTTTGCTGGTTAATTCCCTACTACGCTGGTCAAAACCTCTTGGCTTGGGTTGTGTGGTCACGAATACTACTACTAAAGAAATACTACAGAAAGAAGCATTGAGAAGCCAGCTAAAACTGATAAAAGACAAAACTACCCCTAGCAGGGTGGTTTCTCTGCTGGATGTTCCTTCCTGAAATTAAAAGCCCAAGGGCTGGGACATAACTGCTTCTGGACATGAGCTGAGCGGGCTGTGCTGCCTTCTCTCTCAGCCTGCTTTAATGCACGAGTATTTGGGCTGTTTTTGGTAGACTTTGCTATTAACAGATTGCTGACCACATTATTTGCAAACTGTATGGCCAGGCTAATTCTGGCAGTCAAGTAATCAAACAAATTATGAAAAACTAAACCCTCATGAAAAGAATCTACAGCAAGGCACATTCCTTTGCCCTGCAAACTGGCCAGAAGGCACGTAACCTCCCTGTCTGCACTGTTCAGGCTGAAATGTGTACAGAAAGAGGTGAAGCACTGCTAAGTCTTCATTACATTTAAGTATGCATTTTTTTTTAAATTTAATCTTCTGTTCTTCACTTTGATTTTTGTCATTTCTGTGTAAGCCTCCCAAAAGGGAGAGCACTTTGCCATGACAAGTTTGAGACTTTTCTATGGTTTGTGTATATTAAAAATACCATAGACTATTTTGGGCAATGATCCTGAAACTCCTCTGCTGAGATACTTAGTTTTAATGGACTTTCTTTTAATGGCTACACAAACTATTTTCAGTGACCCTGGAGATTTTTTTTGGAAGCGTCTCTGGAAAATACCTTCCTAAATTGTCACCGTGTCTATAAAAGCAGGAGGCAGAACACACCCATTTTATAGCCCAATCTTATATGTAAATAGTTATGTGCATGCTTAACGTTACTGTCGTATCTAATTAAGCTGATTAATCAGCTTGGATCACAGACTTGCAAGAATTTACACATGGCAGATGTTGAGGATGTGGTGATGACTGTTCATTGAAGGGAAGGGGTAGCTCATGTTTAGCAAGGAGCTAAACCTGCTTTTAAAAACCCTCTTCTGTTAATCCACATAGCTTTTTGTTGTTATTATTTTCCTAACTACAGGTGTTCCCCAGGCTGAAGTAGGACAGGAGTGTGCAAATACATCCAGGTACTTGGAGAAGGGCTTTGCCTTGGCTTGGTCTGTTGTGTGTCCATGCTGCACTGTGTTCAGCTTCTCCCCTCCGCTGTGCGGATGCAAAATGCTCCCTTGTTCGTACAGGACTTTCTGTGCTCTTCTCAAAAGAAACAATAGGAAAATATCCCTGGAGCGTGTCCGTGCAGAGTGGGGGAATTGGCTGGGTCCAAGCACACAGGATTGAGCTCTGCCATCGCCTCCGTTGAAACGATAGATCTGTTTGTCGTTGCATAGCAAGTGTCCCCAGGCAACTGAGAAGGACTTTCATGCATTGGATAAGTACTTTGTTTTTCACAAAAAAAGTCTCCACCACTGCTTTCCAGAGCCAGTACAATTGAAGTCAGTGTTTCAGTTGAACCCTTATCAGGTCGGTTCAAACCACTGAGCTCTCAGCAAGTGTCCTGGATGCTCAAATTTCAGCGTTTCGGATGTGCTGCCGTTGCAGCCTCTTTGAGCTCCCTGAGAGCAGCGGTGAGCAGAGCAGATAACCAGGCTGCCTTGTGGAGGCCTGGCTGCTCAGCAGATCGGCACAAAGTGGGAGGCTGCTCATAAACATTTGCGAAAGCACAAATATTTATGCAGTCCTTGTAGTTATTGTCAGGCACTGATGCTTGCCCCAAAGCAAAAAGGACGTGTAAGACTGGAGAGGGAGTGGGGATGGTCGGAGATGCTCGTGCTGACTGTGGGAGTCTCTGGACCAGAGAGTTTGAGCCAGAATCTCTTGCAGATGTGGCCAGCTGCTGCCAGAGCCAGGGGGGCTGCCCGCTGTGGTGGTGCTGGCCTCAGGGACCTGGGACTCCCAGGATCCCATGTTGGAATGGAGAGCTCAGTTCCCGGCTCTGCAGGAGTGGAGTAGGAGCATCCAGGCCTGCCTGCTTGTAGGTTGCAGTCTTGAGGTATCTGGTTTGTTCTGAAAAGCATGAAGCACATTTTGTTTTTGAGGACTCATCCTCTCCAGAGCAGCTTTTGTCACTCTTAAGACAGGATGAGAGTTATTGTGTTTTGTTTCATGTTTTTCCCCCGGATTTTGTGCTGGGAGGTGAATTTTCAGCTTTTGACTGGCTCTGGCAAAAACTAGCATTCCAGAGAAATTAGAAGTGATCCACATTTCTCATGCAGACTTATTTAATGATCAGCTAAGCAACGTGTAAAATGTTGGTGACATTATTTGTTTCTTCACAGCCTGTTTTTTAACCTGTTAAGAGGTTTCTCAGCAGCTGCACTTCTGCATCGCAGCTCCCACGTGCCTGGCCAGGGCAGCCAGCCTTACAGTGGTGAGGAAGAGCCAGGTGAAGGGAGTTGGGCCATGCCCACGGTAAGAAATGTGGCATTAGAGAGACTTCAGAGGGTAGCTGTCCTTTAGGGCAACCTCACTAGCAGGGAACTTGCTGTGGATGTGGACCTGCAAAGGTAGCATCTTGGAAAGCTCTCCGGCCAGCAATGTGCTGCTAGGATCTTGCTTCATGACACAGAGACTGTTTTCATTTACAGTTGGATAACGCCCATCTGACTGCGGTCCGCGTTGGAATGTAGCTGCTCATAGACAGAGTTCAAATAAAATAAAGTAAAATAAAAAGAGACAGAGACAGACTTGAGGCTGCGGTGCAGCAGCCCAAGCAGCTTTCTAGGGTTTCCATGGCTATGCAGAATGCATAAAGGAGTGCGTCTGAAATAAGGTGGCCACGTGGATGTTTTTTCACAAGCACTGCCAACTCGCAGGTTACGTGGCAGCTATTAGAAGCTGTCATTAAAGTCTCTCTAAATAGCGTGGTACAAAGTATAAATGAGTTATGTTCTATTTAAGACTTTGCTGCTTTAAATACCAGCTCCAGAGACCCAGGACTGGAATAGCAGACACGGTGCTGGACACAGTGAGGTTTCACTGGCAGAGGAGCTGCGTAGCACCTGGCTTAGGAAACTGCTGTTCCCTGTTCACGCTGACAAATGCCAAAGCTGCAAACCTTTTTCATTCTTTAGTATAGCTTTTATCCTTATGGTGCATGTAGCCAGCAGCTGAAGTTCATCCTGGACAGTTTGAACCTTGAAGTTTATACAGATTGAAAAGAGCTCTAGTCTTAGTCCTTTCCCCTCCCCCCGTAATTCTTAGATGGATGGCTTATATTTTTCTGATACATTCTTGGCTTGAAATACTTTTATTCGATCTGTTTGCCGAATCAGTAATTTGGCATAGCTTCGTTACTTCTTTGTCTAGTGGTTGATACTTTACATGTTAATTTCAGTATGTATAAAAATTAAAATATCCATTTAACCCCCATTGCATTCCATTGTACGCTTGCACAAAGTGTTTATGCACGTAGTCCTTTTTATTCTGTCTTGAATGTCCCATGAACTCTTTCTGTTGATTCTCCACAGTTCGATCTGTGTGTGTTTGGGCAGCCATCAGTGGGAGAGAGCTGGTTTCCTTGAGGATACCTGTTGTGTGGGGCCAGAGCAGGAAGCCTGGGCTTGGGTGTTGCTGCTGATAATAACTGCAAGGAAATAATAAGCTGTGGGTCTTTTCAAGACACTTTTTCAAAGTGGTTCAGGGCTCTTTGACCAACCAAGGTAGATGCATATCTGAAACTACTCAAGCTGTTGCTTTTTTCTCTGGGTTTTCAGTATTAAAAGAGGAAGTAACTTGGGAGGAAAAAAGCATGTGATGGGTTGGTGGCTGAAAACGCAGCCACAAACAAATGAAGCTGGCCAGGGCAACTTAAATGTGGCTGTTGCTGATAGGAATAACCCTTGGTGGGGAGAAAAAAAACAAAAAACTGCATTTTGCAAGGGCTAAGAAACGTTGGCCTCCATAGACAGTTACTTGCTGGGTAGCAGCAGTGTTTCCTGAACACTTGGGCAGAGCTGCAGCTCGGCCCTGCAACACCTCGCAGGGCTGAGGAAACACAGGGCAGAATGGCCTCAGTGCCTCTATTTTTGTGCACACAGACACACACACACACAGACACACACACACACATGTATGTGATCTTTGAACTCACTTCTCTCTTACTTTGTTTGCGGTGAGCTAGAAAGAAATTGAATTTCCATGTTCTTCCTCTACTGCCCAAGATTTAGCACTGTTAAGTGTTTTTGCTATAAAGCCTTGAGCACAGCTATCCCAAAGTGTGGTTCAAGCAGTGCCCCACCTTGAATTTGCAGTCCTTAGTAGGACAGAAAGTTTGGGGACTAATAAAAACAGTGTATTGCTGTATGTACCTACTGCCCCTTAAATGAAAGTACAGTATGACTTTGAAAAATGCATCGGTACAGCTTGTTGTGAAGCAACATTCCCATTTCCAGCTTGTGTCAGAAACACAGTCATTTTGTCTGTGTGCTAAAAGCAAACATCTGCAGTCTGTATCCTTCTTGCACAAATTTATTTATTCACTGTGGAGGCAGGAGAGTTTATTATGGGAAAGAGCCTGATCACTGCGATGACTGTTCTTCTGGCCAAAACATGCCAGGACCATAAACTGCAAAGGGATATTAGAAAGTAGGATTAAGAAATCAGGAGCAGTTCATACTCCTTTTCATCCTTAGTGTGTGTGAAAACTAGAAATCTGTATGTTTAAAGCTGGTGAGTTTTAATAAACAAAACAGTCTGTACTTCAGTACTGATCAGATGGGAGGAAATGACTGTAGAAATTCTGGAGATTCATAGGAAGTCTCCCAGCTTCCCGGTGTGACTTGGGCAATAGGAAGCTAGGAATAGGAATTCCTAGGAAGCAGTGGTGATGGAGTGACTTACGTTTTTGTCTTGCTTTCCAGCTGGCCTGCTGTTGTGGTACTGCTGCTTGTGCCTTGTGCTGCAAATGCTGCCCCAAGATAAAGCAGTCAACGAGCACTCGCTTCATGTATGCGCTTTACTTCATCCTGGTGACCATCATCTGTTGCATCATGATGTCAACAACAGTTGCAAACAAATTAAAAGTGCACGTAAGTGAGAGAGACAAATCTACTCTTATTCTCGAAGATAAACGGGGCTTCTTCTAGGTCTCTTTGTGTACAGTGGGGACTGTTGTGTGGGATCAGGAAACTCTTGATTCCCTCCACCCCACCACCTCGAGACCCAAAGGGGGCAAGTCTGTGTTGTGTCTCTTCCTCTGGATTGCTCACCCTTCAAGTTTGTTTCACAACAGGAAAAGGAGTCAAGAATCATAGGACTAGTCGCCTTCCTCTTTTGTTGAGTAGAAACTCATTGCAATAAACTCAGCCCACACTGTCCAGGCAAAACATATTCACTAGAATATGTTACAGTGCTATGGTAAAGCAATTTTTCTGTGGGTAGACCTTTTTCAAATGAGAAGCTCATCAGGAACCTCAGTGTGGGTTTTAGAGGAGGTATTTTGTTCTTCTGCCTCTGTCAGATAGCACACACAAAGTAACAGCAGAGGAAACAGAAAGGACAGCCTAATCATAACTGGTAAAGGTGTCTCTGGCATGGGGTTCCTCACAAGTTCTCTCTAACACTGCACAAGTCAGTTAGCAGGAGGGTGGAAAATGTTAAAAGATTGCTCTTCAAGTGCTGCAATTATAATTTTAGTTCTGTGTTCTTGGTGTTATGTGACAGACTGAAACAATGCACAATGCCGATCCCTTTACAAAGGTTTCTTAAGTGTATGTGAATCATCAGGTTCCCATGGCCTCTAACCACAACAGATACAGCTCAGATTTAATTGTCTTTTTAATTAAAAAACTTCAAAAGAATTAAGGAAACTGTGGCTAAAACTAGACTTTAAAATCAAACTTTTCAAAGTCTTAGTATAGCTTTCCTGGGATAAATGTTTGCCAGCCTAGTTGAGGCCACGCACTAGAGCTGTTGTTCCACGTATTGACTTGGCTTTTTAGGTGACCCCATTCCATCTCAGTAGTACAAATTCTCCTTCACCTTCTGCAGACTACAAGAAAAAGTTGACCCTTTCTAAGGGGAGGATAAAAGGGTTGGATTTAACTTTCGAAAGTGAAGCAGCTTAGGACTGAAAATCAGTTTCTGCCTCTAACGTGGCACGAGCTCAGCTGTGCTGTTGTGACCCAGCTTGCCCTACAGGCCCAGGAGGCCTCAGTGGCTGCAGGCATCTGTTCTGGTGGTGCAGCTCTCCTGAGGCGACTTCCTCATGAAACCCCTTTCTGGTCCCATTGGGTCTCTGCTTCCCGTGGGTTTGTGTGTTATCTGCAAAACCCTTCCCTCCAGCTCCAGTTGAATTTACCATGTGAAGGCACCGCGGATGAGCAGACTGGCTCCTGCTTGAGGGCTTCCGTGCTTTGCTCTCCGTGACCTTTCCTCATGGCTGCTGGCTATCAGAAGTAGATGGCAGCTCTGCAAGAATGTCCAGTACAGACATGGTGTTGTCCATGACCTGTGCCTTTAAAACTACTTAACGTGTGCATGCTGGAACTTCTTGCCAGAAATTACTTTGACTTACTAGTTGCTTAGATTGGCAATAAAGTGAATAATCCAAGGAACTGAAGTGTTTGGAAGACAAATTACATGCTCGTATCCAAATTTCACATAGCCGTTTTCCACTAGTAGTATGGTTTTCATGCCGTTTGTATCCCTAACAAAAAATGAGTACATTTTATCCAAACAGAAAAGGGATTCAAAGTCATTAAGCGGCCCTTCAACAACATGCTTTTCAATACTGCCAAATTTCTTTTCCAGTTCTTATTGTTGAAGGCTCAGCTGAAGGAAGAAAATGACACAAAGAGTAGCTGTTTGTATGAAGTAGAAGGATAATTGCCCTCTTAATTTAGAGCATTTGATGGCTTTGAATGGGAAATGGAGCATCTGAAAGTAGACTTTCTTTATCTGCTCTCTAATTTAGTAATTAGGTTCTGGGTTGTTTAAAGTTCAAAGACTCCTGAAACTAATTCAGCCTGGTGGTAGTAGAGTTGACTTTCAAAATATCTATCCAGATTGGGAAGCTGAGATTGGTTGATAATGAAATGTTTCTCAAAAGTGATGGGCATTTATTGATTCCACTCATTTGAGACAGACCCTGGAGTAGTCCTAGCTCCTGAAGCCACACAGTAAGCAAAAGCTTTGCATGATGCTTTTAGGGCCTCACCCACCCTTTCTTGAGAAGTAAGAAGGGACAGATTTAATTAATTTTAATTAGACTATTTTAATATTAAAAGTAACACTAAAAATTGTCAAATGTATTCCTGTGCAGTACTTTACTGAGCCAGAGTCTTGGCATAGCATCATGTGTCTGCTTTACCAGTGCAGAGATCAAATAATCATCCTAATATTATGTAAAGGGAATCCAACCCTTGCAAATAAATCTCTCTGTTGTTTAGCTATAAATTTCCAAGTTTAAAGTAGTTCTTAAAGTATTTATTGCAGCACCGTAGCCTTTAGACTTTTGGAGATGTTTTGAGCGTAAGCCACAGCAAGTACACATCTCTTTTGGACTCCTTAAAAAGAGACTTTTAAAGAAGTTTTGCAGTACTTGGCCTCTAGCTGGTGAGAGTTTTTCAGTTCCTTTGCAGGTGGCAGTCCAGCATGAGGGCCCCAATCTCAGCAGTTCCACGTCCTCACCAGACTTGGCTGGGGGTGAAGCCTTGCGTCAGTGGAAGGGCACTGTGCCTATTAAGTATTTGGTTACAGAATCAAAACCTTGATTCCTAATCTAACTGGCAGCATTTTGAGAGCCTGGTACTATGCGGTGAGCCTTAAAACGTGGTGAAAGAATCATAAAATCATTAAGGTTGGAAGGGACCTTTAGAGATAGTCTACTGCAACCCCTCTGCACGTGCAGGATCACCTGGAGCACGTGGCACAGGGCTGCGTCCAAGCAGATTTTAAAGATCTACAGAGAAGGAGGCTCCACAACCTTTCTTGGTAGCCTGTTCCAGGGCTCTGTCATCTTCACTATTAAGAATTTTTTTATTAAGTTCCTATGGAACTTTTGGTGCCTCAGTTTGTGGCCGTTTCCTCTAGTCCTATCGCTGCCCACCACTGAAAAGAGGCCGGCTCCCTCCTCCTCACTGCCTCCCGTGAGGTATTTATACACACTGATCAGGTCCCCCCTCAGCCTCCTCTTCTCCAGGCTGAACAGACCCAGCTCTCTCAGCCTTTGCTCACAGGGCAGATGTTCCAGGCCCCTGATCATCCTGGTAGCCCTGCGCTGGACTCTCNTGAGGTATTTATACACACTGATCAGGTCCCCCCTCAGCCTCCTCTTCTCCAGGCTGAACAGACCCAGCTCTCTCAGCCTTTGCTCACAGGGCAGATGTTCCAGGCCCCTGATCATCCTGGTAGCCCTGCGCTGGACTCTCTCCAGCAGCTCCACATCCCTCTTGTCCTGGGGAGCCCAGAACTGGACGCAGTACTCCAGATGCGGCCTAACCAGGGTTGAGTAGAAGGGGAGGATCCCCTCCCTCGACCTGCTGGAGACGCTCTTCTTAATGCACCCCAGGATCCCGTTGGCCTTCTTGGCCACCAGGGCACACTGCTGCCTCATGGTCATCTTGTTGTCCACTACAACCCCAGGTCCCTCTACAGAGCTGCTCTCCAGAAGGTCAGTCCCCAGCCTGTACTGGTGTCTGGGGTTATTCATCCCGAAGGGCAGGACCTTGCACTTGCTGCTGTGAAAGAAGGCATACTGTATTTTTGGAGAGCTTTTTCTACATTCTTTTCAATTGTCTTCCCTCTTTCCTGGACTGCTTCTGTGTGTCTAGGGACCATGGGACATAGGTGTGGAGGGTTAGATGAAGAAAAGTATTGAAAGAAGTCAAAGTATTTGTGCTTGATATCTGAGGGAGAGGCAAGAATCATTGGAGGGGTGGTAAGGGAAAGGATAATGTTGGCTAGAAAAATGATCCGAGTATTAGCATGTGCAGTAGATCAGAGAAACAAGATTGCATCCGAAGGAAAAAGATGGGGTACAACATCAGCCAAAACAAGGAAAGAAAGCAGAACCCAAGCTGAGGAAGGTCTGGTGTGCCTTGGTCGCTGTGTATTCTTCCCTGCTGTTCTCCGTGAGGCTCTTACTTACAGGGTTGAGCACCGGTGGCCCCAAGCTGGCAGTGCCTGGCGTCCCGGAGCCGCGTGGCTGCCTTGGCTCAGGGCCACACACGGTTGCTTGAGGTGCCAGCAAGAGCACAGCGAGTTCAGCATGGTCTGTACCTGCTCATGTAGAGGCAGCCATTACAACGAAGGGCTTTGGCTCCGATAATTACTGATTTGCCCTGATAGCATCGTTGTGGCTGCCGGCATTAATGTCCTGCGAACAGGCACGGTTCCTGGGCAAGGCTGCTTTGCCTCCCGCTCAGAGGCCAAACCATTTAGATTGTGTTGCTTCTAAAAGCATAAAGGCAAATATTTCACCGTATCGAGCTTGCCGTGGGTTTACAAGGGGGCAGAGCGACCTGGCATGGGGAGAGCACAGGCAGCAGGGCGGGCTGTGTGGCGGCTGGCCGCTCCGGCGCGGCCTCGCAGACCAAGCGGCTGGTGAACGCGTGGTGTCCCTCCCCTACAGCAGCCCCAGCGCTGGGTTCATTATCTGCCGGGCCCCCAAGGCCTTGGTTTGCCTCATGCTTCGTTCCTCGGGGATCGCTGGGGTCTCAGGAAGGGGTGCTGGCCCCCGCGGGCCTGCGTGGCCCCCGTGCTGCACAAGGGCCGCGCTCTTTGTTCGTGTAGGCACAAACCCGGCTATTGTTCTTGTGAATCCATCCATTTCTGTCAGCATGGTCTGTAAGGAAATTACTGCAGAATGGAGAGGGGAAAAAAACTATACAGGGTCAAAAATCAAGGTCTCAGAAACCTACACAAAACGAAGTTAGAGTTTACCATTTACACCTACCTGGAGGAATGTTTTGAATTAGCTAGTTGATTGAGTTCCGTGGTATTTTTTCTTAAGTCCCATAATCAAAATGTTGTTTGGTACCAAATTCAGCTTTTGCAGAAGATTCTTGTTTCTGAAGTGAGGAAGGGGATTGCAGTGGTCCATATGGTTTCTTGGGAGTTCTCTAAAAAGTTCTGGGTGCAAGTTAGTCAGACCTGCTCACGTACTGCGCAGCTTAAGTTACTTCTGGACGAGGACCTCAGCATGGCATAACCTGGATCCATTTTTCTAACAGGGCACAACTGCCCTGGAACCTTCTGCTTTCTACCTTCCTGTGTTCTAGCCCATCTAGACCAGCCCAACATCATAGTTCAGTTTTCCTGCTCTCCTCAGCTTCAGCTGGGGGTTTCTACCATACAGAGGGGCCTTTATGTCTTTGAAACAACCGGTGGCTTTCTAATTAAATGCTTCTATTCCTGAGCAGCTGAACAGCTCCCAGGCAATGAGGGGAGGGGAACCAGCTGGCACAAGGAGTCTGCACATGCAGGGATCCCGGGCACAGAAACCTGCTTTTTGGGCCTTCGGTGTCACGTCCGTGTGGTGAAACAGAGGCCAAAATGTGCAGCTGTTTGCTTTCCTCTTACAGCAAGGGCAGGGCCTCAAAGGCAAATATTTAATAAGACAAGAAAAAGGTAGAATTTTCCTACCTCTCTAAAGAAAGAGAGAGAGAAAGAGAGGGAGAAAGAGAGAGAAGGAAGGAAGGAAAGAAAGAAAGAAGGAAGGAAGGAAAGAAGGAAGGAAAGAAAGAAGGAAGGAAGGAAAGAAAGAAAAGAAAGAAATTGAGGTAGCTGGCGCGGTGCCCTTTCTGAAGCAGAGGGGAACGGCTGCTCCCGTGCCCAGTGGATACTCTTCCCTGGATGCTTTTGTGGCTGGCGACACGAGCCAGAGCTTGGCAGCCAATGCCCACGGCGCTGCCCGCACCGCTCCGTGCAGGCCCGACGGACGCTCTGCAGGCTCCGTGCTGTGCCATGAACGCAATGGGGAGCAGCTTCCCGGGGGACGGGAAGGGGCAAGGACAGCTTGCGCTGTCGGAGCTGAGGGAGGGATGGGTGGGCCTGTACCCCAGGCTTGCAGCCCTGCAAACACCAGGCACATGCGTTTCACGTAGCATCGTGTCCCTTGAGCGGTTAGGTCCGTGCTGAGGGAGAGTGGCAGCAGAAGGTGCCATGGTCAGAGGAAACCGGAGACAACCCAGCGGTGCAAAGACTCAACGTAGAGTCTGTTAGGGACAGCCCAGTGCTCGCTCTCATGGCTTGTGACCTGCTCTGCTTTCCAGATCCCCTTCTACGAGCCGCTGTGCAAGGGCATTCAGGCAGGAGACATGTGCGAGAAGCTGGCAGGCTACGCTGCCGTCTACAAGGTCTGCTTCGGGATGGCCTGTTTCTTCTTCCTCTTCTTCTTGTTCACCATCAAAGTGAACAACAGCAAGAGCTGCCGAGCGTACGTTCACAACGGGTAAGTGTGTGGCTGCTTGCCAGGTTCCCAGGCCTCTTTCTAGACTGATTTTGCTTATTTTCCAGACAGGTGTAATACTGGGGGCAGGGAAAAGGAGTTGGTTTTGCTGCTTCTGTCGGATATAATTTAATCAAGCACAAATGAACTTAAATGGCGATCAGCCAACACATGTTTATTCTCACTTCAGAGTTGGGCTTTAAGTAGAGATTTCTTATGGCTCTTGAATTGTTAATTGTTCTTATAACTAGGTTTTTTTTTTCTTTTTTAATTTTCCAGATTCTGGTTTATTAAGCTTATACTTCTGGCAGCAATGTGTTCAGGAGCCTTCTTCATTCCTGACCAGGACACTTTTCTCAACGGTATGACCTTCTTCCTCTGTCAGGGTGTGCTTCTCTGTTAGGGTATCGTGCTTATAGATCCTAAAGGCCTGAACAGCGTAAGCATTGCTGTATTTTTGTAACTAAAGCCATTTTTTGTAACCAAGAAGAGGTCAAATGGCTGAAAAAATATTGTGCTGGGCTGTCACCTCAAGTCTTTAAGGAGCAAAGAGCTGTAATGATGCAGATGGCCTCGGACAATGAGCACGGTGGCACTTGGGGCTTAGCTAGCTTCCAAGCAGATAGCACAAATCTAATCATGTGAAATCAGACTTCTTGTGGAGCGTTGTAAACCCGCTGTTGATAATCCCATGCTGGAAGCGTTTCCAGTTTTGGAAGGCAGGCTGGCCCCAGTCAGCCCCACCAGCACAGGCCTGGTGCTCAGTCCTGCGTGGACTGACGTTAAATACCATCACCAGGAAAAGTCCTCATGATACCAAGATGAGCTGGTTGCCGGGTGTTTGTGAGCCCTGCCCACTTTGGAGTCTGCAGGTGGGTGGATGAAAGGCTCCATAATGGAGCAGGGATGTTGCCTCTGCAGGGAAGATGCCACCTGAGGCAATTCCAGGCATGCCCAAGCAGCAGAGGGAAGGGACAGCGTGGTCAGGGTTGTCTCTGTGGCTTCTGTGAGCAAGGAGAGCCCTGCTGTCCTGGGGACCTTCAGGCTGAAGTTTTCCGTCATAAATAGGAAACATCAGAATTTGTTTTGGAGGACGCTAGTTTCCATGATCCCTTCCGCTGAAAGGGGCGGATTAAAACCTGCTCCCTGCTTTCCTAGAGCCTGTTAAATTTTTGTCTTGATTGTTTTTGACTCCGCTGTGAGTATCAATACAAATGGAGCCTGACTTGAAGCCTTTCTTATCCATGGGTTTTCCTGATGGCCAATAGCTCTGCTGCTCATTGATGCTCCCTCAGCCAGGGCAAGCCACCATTTGGGTTGTCAGCTGCCTGGTTCTACAAAAACCTGCTGGACCTGTATGATTATGACAGCCATCCCCTCTCTTAAAACTGCTCAAAGTATTTAAAAGGGGAAGAGGAGGGAGTAGCATGAGGTGAAGTGAAGGGCTACTAATCCCTGTTCCTTTTCTTCACTGAGTTATGAGTTGCCCATATGCTCTTGTCTTCAATATCTGTTCACTAGTTGCATTAGAAAATTGTAATGTTAATGTAATCTCACAGGTAACCAAGATTCTCTCCTCTTATGTTCCCAAGCAACCTTTGCATGACAAAAGATATGAGAACTAAGGTACCTAGGGAAGGGAGGAACAGAGATTCTGCAGCTGGTCAGAGAGCTGCTCTTCTTGCATCTCTACACTAGATAGACTGTAGCTGAGAAACTGTTTTCCTTCTCCTAATTAGTTTGTGTCTTTTCTCTGCAAAGCAATGTTCTGTTTGTGCTGCTGGGCTGTCCTCCAGGAAAGCCCCCCAGTGTAAGATCACAGCAGATCACAGGATTTTATTTTCCTTTTTGTGTGTGTGTGTGTGGAGGGGAGGGATCATTCTCCTCGCTCTCTTCTTATTTTTTCTGTAAATAAGAATTCCCCCCTGCCACGATTCCCACACTCAGCCGTTTGTCAGTCATGGAGGTAGGAATATTATGTGCACGTCCTAGGCTTGTATGAGCTCGTGTTAAATCTACACTGGTGATGTTAACCTTATCTACATGGCTTTGTAAAGCACCCAGAAGTACCCTGTGGTACTTCTGTGTGAGATCCTCACAGATAGTCTAGCTGTTTAATTACTCCAGTGGTGGTCTGCTGGTGGCTATTGTGTCTCTCCCAAGCACACATGCACACCCTGTTCCCTGCCTCTTTTAAAAGCAGCATGCTCATTCAGTGAATACAATAGATTTTGCAAAACAAGAAAAATGTCTTTTTTGCCTGCTGCAGTCAAACAATGAACTTAGGGTACAGTTAAAAATCTACATTTTTTTCTAAGCATAACACGCTGGCAGTTCTGTTTCTCCCCTTCTCTTCCGACAGCTTTTTACGAGAGGAATATACAATGTTAGGGTATGGCCAGACTTTGCTAATGCACTTCCTCAATCAGTCTTCTCCACTGAAATTGGCTGAATACTGAGAGTCACTTATGGGTTGCGTGCTACACAGTGATGCAAACTGTATATGCAGCCAAGCTTTTCAAAGGTATCCGTATTTCCCAGGGACTTAGAATCATAGAATCATAGAATCACAGAATGCCCAAGGTTGGAAGGGACCTCAGAGGTCATCTAGTCCAACCCCCCTGCTCACGCAGGGTCACCTAGAGCACGTGGCACAGGGCTGCATCCAAGCGGGTTTTAAAGATTTCCAAAGAAGGAGACTCCACAACCTCTCTGGGCAGCCTGTTCCAGTGCTTTGTCACCCTCACAGTGAAGAAATGCTTCCTTAAGTTCCTGTGGAACTTCCGATGCTTCAGTTTGAAGCCGTTTCCTCTAGTCCTATCACTGTCCACCACTGAAAAGAGGCCGCCCCCCTCCTCTTCCCTCCCTCCCTTGAGGTATTTATACACGCTGATCAGGTCCCCCCTCAGCCTCCTCTTCTCCAGGCTGAACAGACCCAGCTCTCTCAGCCTTTGCTCATATGGCAGATGTTCCAGGCCCCTGATCATCCTGGTAGCCCTGCGCTGGACTCTCTCCAGCAGCTCCACATCCCTCTTGTACTGGGGAGCCCAGAACTGGACGCGGTACTCCAGATGTGGCCTCACCAGGGCTGAGTAGAGGGGGATGATCACTTCCCTCGACCTGCTGGAGACGCTTTTCTTAATGCACCCCAGGATCCCGTTGGCCTTCTTGGCCACCAGGGCACACTGCTGCCTCATGGTCAACTTGTCATCCACCATGACACCCAGGTCCCTCTCTGCGGGGCTGCTCTCCAGCAGGGCCACCGCTAATCTGTACTGGTGTCCAGGGTTATTCCTCCCCAAGTGCAGGACCCTGCACTTGCCCCTGTTGAACCTCATGAGGTTTCTCACCGCCCAGTCCTCCAGTTTGTCCAGCTCCCTCAAACTTCTGTAGTTGTGCACAAGGTTTGTGTTGTACAAAGCACCAAATGGCCTTTCAAACACATGTAGGTGAGCAGTTAAGCAGTCAAACGCCCTGTCTGTCTTTTACTGCTCCATGAATACCAAACGTTCTTGTTTCTCTGGGAGCGGCTGGGAAAGAGCATGAGCCCCACCTTTATTTTTCCATGGTGCTGGAATCATGAGGGAAAGAATCTGCCATTTTTAGTGCTAGATTCCAGTACCTTACAATTTTAGGGTTTAGGCTTCTGTGAAATGCCTTCAGGGCTCTTTTTTTCCCCTCCTCCCTCCCCACATCACAAATAAAGGGTCTAGTATTTTATGTCTGCATATAGCAACTTTGTCTCCACAAAAATTCTCTAAGTTAGGGAGTCTCAGTATGTGTCCTAAAAGGTTTATTTTGAAGGTGTAGCAAGTTGCAAGCTGAATTCATCAGGTCACTATTCTTAGGTTAGCTGAGCTGGCCTTTCAGCTGAAATACCTCATCTGTTACATCCGTGGGCCTGAGATACTCAAACTGTGCAATGGCTGCATTGCATGGATAATAATTCCCTTTTATCTGGCGGGGGAAGGCAGCTGGGGTTTGACCTATTTTCTGCTTGTCTGCCTTGCAGGTTGGCGCTACGTAGGAGCAACGGGAGGGTTCCTTTTCATTGCCATTCAGCTCATCCTGCTTGTTGAGTTTGCACACAAGTGGAATAAAAACTGGTATGTGTTGGGCAAGTAGCTGTTTGCATAACATTCTGGGGAACTCCTAAACGAGGCATCCCTTGGAATAAAGCATTCAGAATAGTGTGGATGCAATTTCTGAGACGATGCTTTAATACTGGTATTTAGAGATGTGCATCCCTGCTTCACCTGCTCTCCATCTTCCCTAGTGGAGATGTTTCTTCCTTATTTGTTTATACCCTCTGCTCTTTTATTCTTGCTCTGAATTGTTCTGCTTTCCAGTGAGTTGTTGTATGCAAAACCTCTCATTTCTTAAGTTCAGTTCTGCATGAAAACACACCTGCTAAGGCACAGAATTGTGTAAGAAAATAAAACTGGTTTGCAAAACATATCAGTGAGACTGTGCTTAGTGGTATCAACTGGTAAATCCTGTTTTTGGTTTGAACTTAGTATACATCAAATGCCTGGGTTTTTTTTTTTTTTTTCCTCTTAAAACATGGAAGTTGCCTTTTTTTTTCCTGCTTTCATCTGACTATGCAAGATTCTGTTATCAACCCTCTTACACTATGTTTTGGCATTGATTTAAATTCTGGTGTGAGTACATTCAATATCACCTTCTTATCTCTTAGCATCTCATCATGCATTAAAATACGTTAAATTATTCCCTCATGTATATGCATGAATTTATGCTTCTCTTTCTTCTCTTTTCCTTTTTCCTGTTTCTTCTTGTCTGTCCCTCTACCACCTTTGCTACCTTCTTTCATTGCAGTTAGCGCACTGACTAATCAGAAAGGTTTTAGCAGATTCTTGGACTTTTTAAGATATGTTTCCATGGAAGAGGAGATGAGAGCTCCTTACACCACAGCTATTTTTACTGGTAATTGCTCCAGCTGCTTTTCTGCGGGTGAGAGGCTTCCAGCAGCAGCATTTAACTTTGGCACTGTTCACATTAGCCTTATTAGACAGTGATACAGGCACTCTCTTTGTGCTTGATAATTAGTGCACTCCTCGCTGGAATAGTCTGGGTTTTTTTGGCAGAGAGGGGGGTTAATCTGTAAAGGGAGGGGAGGAGAAGATAAGGTGCTTGTCCTCTTGTCCACAGGACCGCAGGCGCGAATCACAAGCAGCTCTGGAACGGTTTGCTGGCTCTGGTCACGCTGGTGCTGTACACGGTCGCGGCGGCCGCCCTCGTCCTCATGGCCATCTTCTACACGCGCCGCGAGGGCTGCACGTACAACAAGATCCTGCTCGGCGTTAACGGCGGCCTCTGCCTCTTCGTGTCGCTCGTGGCCATATCGCCCTGCGTGCAGGACCGTGAGTCTGCCACCCTCTTCACTTCTCGCCTTTGCTGACGCCCTCACCGTTCACCTACCTTAAGCCTTAATGTGCCATATTTGGGGCAAAAAATCTAATGTTCAGACCTGACGTTTAGATTTGGTGGTGTTCTTGCCCTGATCTCCTTATCTACACTGTGAAGTAGTAGTGCTTGTCATCAGTCCGGCTGCTAAAACTGGAGATGTGAGATGTTTTGAGCATGCCATCAGACAGCCTGTAAATAAGGCTCACTTGCAGAGGGCTGCTAATGCATTGGGGAACTTGCACATTAGGCTGTGGTAACTGCTGAGGTAATAGGTCTCGAGCCCATTCAGTTCTTACATCTGCTTTCAACTGCTTGTGATTTACTCTCTGTAAAGTTTGGGCATGCAGATGAGTTGACAGAAGTCAGAAATCTTGATATTTCAGCTGTATATCATGGTTTTTCAGAATATTTTATGTGTACTGTTAGTATGTATCAATCATTGGGCCAGGAAATGGGAGTAATTTCAGTGGCTCCAAAGCAGATTTTACAGGCAAATAAAACCATCATGGCAGCCTGTCAGTAGTTTCTGGAAAGCTGAAGTTTTTGGCTAGAGCAGAGGGGCGATCCTTTACTTACATGGAAATCTTAATGCCTTTCTAAAACAACCTGCAGAACTAAAGGACAAAATCTTAAGCGTCTTAAACCACCAGACAAAATGCATCTAAGCTGCCTCAAAGTATAGGAACTGCTTGAAATAAAACGTAAAAGATATTCTCCTCTGTCAAAAGGTTTTAATGTAATGTTTTTAAAAGATTTGAAATTCCCTTTCAGTTTGTTAAAATGCATACAAAAATTGTCTTTTGCCCTCTTTCTACTAAAGGCCAGCCCCACTCTGGTTTGCTGCAATCGGGAATCATCAGCTGCTACGTCATGTACCTCACCTTCTCAGCATTATCCAGCAAGCCTCCAGAAACCAGTAAGTTCTCTAGTGCTTTATTTAAATCCTTTGAGACATGCCAAGTATTAAAAGTAAAAAGATCTTTAGCAAGCCTTAATTCTCCTGAATTTAGGAGTTCTGGTTTTGAGCTGCTTTAGCCTATGAATGAGAAATTGCTAATGCTAAAAATAAATCTATGCAACATGAGAAACTGTGCAGTTGGCCTCCTCCCTATATCTAAAATATATGGGGAGCTTAACTTGCATCAGGTAGGTTGAGTCTGACATGCCAGAATCATTCCAGCCTCCTTCCTAATGACAGCTTACGTGGAGTCCTGCAGCCTGTCACTTGTGTGGCAAGTGCATGTCCTTACCTAACAGGACACGACTAGGTGTGTAACTGGTCTGATCACACGATGGGGAAAGAGCTGGAACAAGTAGTTCTCGGTTGCCTGTAGAAGAGATAGGTGGCCAGCTCCATCCAAAAGATTAGCCACCACTGGTCAGTGGGTCTGCTGCACCCCAGTGGCTTTGTTCTGTGCTTGCCATGCTGTCTGCCAGAGATGACACTGAAATCATTTCTCTTATCTTATAATTGATATGCTAGGTAGCCTGAGCTCTGAGTTCCTTGTGAAATAGAAACTTGAGTATTGCTTGTCTCAAGAGTGAGACAAGAGAGTGAAAAATCTTGAAAAATGTTTTGGAGTTACGTTGCAGTTGTTTAAGATGTCACTCCTGATTTTCATTTACTTGTGTCTTTGTAATACTGGCCTGTGCAGTGGCGCGTGCTGCATATAGCACATAGCCTAGAGAGTGTATGGGGAGCTGACACTCTCTAATGTCTTCCCGTGTCCTGGGCTTCAGATGTACTACAGACCTCTCGGCTTATTCTTCAAGCAGACACCTTCAAGGCACCTTCTGCCATCTCACAAACTGGGCAGGGTGCACAGGGAATGCTGTTTACGTGTATTTATTTGTAATACCTGAAAAACAGAGTTGCAAAATGATTTTAAAAGGCATAGGCAAACAAAAAAAGTCTTTTTAATATGTGCTTATCCCTCTGTGCCTTTGCTTTTTGGTGGGAGGTGTAGCAATATCCCTTCTTACTGAAAGGATTAAATGTGCCTGATAGACAAGTGGGAGACTCCACATGCCTCCAGACAAAGCATTCCTTAGTCTTGCCTTCCCTTCATTTACACTTACACATTTACACTTTACATCCTGTCCCTGTGCTGTGCTGATAAAGCCGTTCATGCAGCACGCCAGGCAACAAGGGCAGGGGGCCTGGCTCCAGGCTTATCTTTAATCTAGGTGTAGTCTTTGCTGCATTTTTGCCCTCTGGCCTCAAACACAAAGTTGTGCGGCAGCAGCAGAGTTACCGTGTGGCTGTGGAGAGGAGGAGGTTGGGGTACAGTTTGCTTTAATAGCATGAGCTCAGGAAGCTCTTGGTTGATATAAAGTGCAGCAGGAATCACCTGTTTTGGGCCTGCTGCTTTGCTCTGCTCTGACCCAAAGCAGACGCCAAAAAGCTGAATGCATCTTTGAATGCGAAGGACTAAACTGTGGTTTCCTTTCAGGAACCTCAGAGCAGTATTTGTTTAGATATTAAAATAAAATCTTGACTGTAGCCAATGCAGCTCTGTTTATTTGATGTTCCGTGTTTCAGTCTAAGAAAAGAGAAAGCAAACACTGCAATTTCTTTTTCCACTGAGTATGAATTTCGTAGCTCTCCTCAAAGATCCCCGCTGAATGGTTTTAAAGGGGATGGGTTTCAGACCATAACTGTGTTATGTGGCCTTTTAGTCTTGTGGTGAAGTGCTGGGAAACTTTCAACTTCTCATTACTTGATTCACCAGCCTTTTTGCATGTGTTTGTCTGTTCTGACAAGCAGAAAACCTCAGTGCCCTGCTAACTTGCATTTTGTCCTGCCTGAAACACAGAATCTGCCAGGACAGGCGTACAGGATTTCTTTGTTTGATCCTCCTAAGAGGAAGAAGGAAATGACCTGCATGTCCCTGCCTAATGTCTGAACTAATAAAACTATATTGCTGAAAACTTTCAGTCTGTAAACACCTTTGAAATACAATGAAGTGAACTTCAGTAACTTTCTTGTTTGCTTGTTTTGTTTTTGTGAAGTCCTGGATGAAAACAATGAGAACATCACAATCTGCGTACCCGAATTTAGCCAAGGGCTGCACAGAGATGAAAACCTCGTCACTGGCCTGGGTACTACCATTCTCTTCTGCTGCATTTTGTATTCTTGGTAAGTCTGGAGTTTGCAGTTACCTCACTCTAAGTGGAATGTCATGGTCACACTAATGAAGGCTTATCATAAGCCTGATGCTAATGAAGTAATGTCTAGAAATAGCACAGAATTGAGCTGGGACATTCATATGGGTACTGAATTTCAGAATGCTTAGAAATTTTTTCCCAGACAGAGAAGCTTCTAGTATAAAGAACCTAGAAAGGATTCCCTCGGACAGCTGCAGTCACACAAACAAGTGATTTCCAGCACCTGGGATACTCACAGAACTGCTTGGTAATTCACTCCTGCTGTCATTGACCTGTTACTCCCCTGGCAAAGCCTTCATTTCAAAACCTTTTATTAAGTGCTGAGCCAAAAGTGGTAGCTGGGAAGTTAATATAAAAGTACCAGTTGTTTACAGAGGAGGAGCTCTGTTTGGAAAAGCAGCTTGGGATGCTTTGCTGTCGTCTCTGGCGTTTGCTGGTGATAGATTCAGCACGTTTCAGGAGTGACCTACTTTTAAGCCTGTGTTTGGGTCTGCGCCAGCCAGTGGTTGTCTGTCGAGTTGGTTTCTGCTGGTGCAGAACAAACTTATCATGTGCGGAGCATTTGATGCTGTATCTGGGCAATCGCTTAGCTCAAAAACGAGAATAGACAGCTGTGTTTCCTGTGGTGCTGAAAAATCACCCTTTTAAGCTTATAGTTGCGTTGTGGGTTTTGACTCTGTCTTTTGCTCCTAGCTTAACTTCAACCACACGTGCAAGCTCTGAAGCACTGAGAGGAATCTATGCAACACCTGACACTGAGGTGAGTTCTTGTTTCCTCCCACAGGATTTCTGGGCAGGCTTCCTTGTATGATTTTCCTCCTGTTGTTTTTATGACTAACTAAACTGTAATCAGGTAGAAGCAAAAGCTTTTTGCTACCACATGGATTATTTGCCTCTAGGTATGGAATTCTAGAATATTTGTTGGGTCCACGCTGGCCTGTCTGCAGCTCTTGGATGTGCCTTTATGAACAGAAATAATCTTCCCATTCTTTCTCTCATTTAAGACAAAAGTCTGCTGGGCACTAAGCAACTGCAAGCGACTTAGGAGTGTGGGGCGTATTTTATTTTTATTTGAACATTTTAAATCAGATTGTATTTTAACAGCAGTATTGGTGCTTTTGATCAGTGTTTTATCTCTTATTTTTACTTACACACACAGTTTTTATATGATACCTCACCTTTCTTTTCACCCACAATTTCACCTGAGTTTATCTTTCCTGTTTTCCTACCATCGCTCCGGAGCCGCTGGCGGCTGCGCGTGGCCCCTTCGCGGAGGAGGCCGAGCTCTCGCGCTGCGCCGCGTGCCCGAGGGATTATTTCTGGACCATTTGGCTCTAAAGAGCTCCACAAGAGCTGCCGAGTGCCAATATAAAGAAATGACAGGCAGAGAGCAACTAATTGCATTCTGATTGTCTTCTCTGTGATAAAGGGCCTTTGTCTTCGCCCCAGAAATGTAAACACAATTCTGCAGTTGCTTGTATTAGTCAGAAAGGCTCTCGATGTCCAAGCTGAAGACAACGAGTTGTACATGTGCCAGCAATGCTGCTCGTATCACTGAATGGACTAAGGCTTAATTTGTAGTAAATGCAGCTATGCTTGTAACTTGGGGGAACTCAACAGTGCTTCAGAACCCTCATACAGCTGAAGAGAAACTAAACTGCAAACAGCATAACAGTAGAAAGAAGCCCTTATTATATTGGAACATGAAGAAAAGGTTTTATTTATATTGTCAGCCAATCTGTTAGTATTTTGGCTTTTAATTAATTTATGAACCCAGTGAGAATATGTAGTCATAGGTATGCACAAGAGAAATAGTTCTGTTGAAAGTTGAAACTTAAAAGCCTATTATACTTTTTTTTTAATACATTATCAGGCCCCTACAAAATTAAACCTCAAAGAAAAATTCTGTCAGGAGAGTAATGCTGGTGATGTGGTACAGAAAGTGCTGACTTGTACCAAGATCTGCTGCAGAAAATGCACTTAGTTACATATTTATTGTACTGTCAGCATTTTTTTCATTTATAATACCACTCAACACAAGAAGCATCAGACCCATGAGTGAACAATTTCAGCTCTCCTTTTTTTTCTATCAGTTTAAAAAAAATAAAACATAAGGCTCATTTAAATGAAGAGTTAACAGTCTGTTATTTATACTCATTCTGGCTCCATTGCAATACAGATGGATACATATCAGACTTAGGATTTTGCAAATGGTTTCCACCCGATACAGCAGAATATCAGAAGTTCCTTGCATCTTCATTTCAATTGGGAGTTTTTACTTTCTAAGCACATAAGATGCTAGTCTAAGGACATAAATCCCCTCTGAAGTGTAAATGTGCAGCCATTTTATTGGAGCTTTTCAAGCAGTTTACCATAGCTTGCTTGCACTGTATTACTGCAACCAGATTAGATCTTGCATTAGCTAAAATGTCTCAATAGCATTGTTCTTGCAGAGTGATTAATTTGCACCAAAGCTTACTGAGTAGTTTTTTCCAAAGCTGAGAAACTGCTGTTGGGAACTACTTGGCAAATCCTTCTTTGAGTTTAGTGTTGGAAAAATAAAGTAAATTTTTCTAAGCTAATGTCTGCAGTTTAGAGACCTCCTTCCCCAGCTGTTTTGTGTCTTGGTTGTTCAGCACCACTTACTCTGGCTGTTTTCTCTCTCACAGGTAGCTCGTTGCTGCTTTTGCTGCATGCCCGACGGAGATGGTAATTACCTGCTCACTGCCCAGCTCAGCAGCCACCAGCTGGTGGCTTTCAGAACAAACCAAAGGAAATACAGCTGCAGATGGAGAGATTCCTCTCTCCTAATTCAGTAGTGTATCGAACTGGAGCAGCTGATTTACTCAGGCAAAACATTACAGAAGGAAGGGAAATAAGAAACAACAGTACTGTTTTAAAACAGCAAGTTAGTTAATAATTTCTCAAAGGAAGGCTCCTTAGTATAACCATGCAGAGGAATCCCTGCTCCCTGCATGCTTGTACTGTGACTACCAGGTTTGTGGGGTCAGCTGCTCTGTAGCTCCTCCAGCAAAGTATCCTACAGGTAGACTCTTTAAAATGCTCCATGTACTCCGAAACATCTGGTAGATCAGGAACTTGATATAGTGCAGCATTTCAGGAGCAGTCCCATTTATTTGAATAAAAGCTGAGGTCCATGCCCTCAGGGCAAGAAGGTGTTCAAGTGCAGCTCTGTACCAGGCTTTGCTAAATCACACCGGGGACTTTTTGCTGCTATCTCTTCTGTGCTTTGTGAAACCAGCTGCTGCAGTTTGCTCTTCTCATTACATTGCAAATGTTTTTGTTTGTTTCCCATCTCTTACAGCTGATGCTGAGGAACACACTGAAAAAAGGGGAGGCCAGGCTGTGATATATGATGAAAAGAAAGGCACAGTGTACAGCTACTCCTACTTCCACTTTGTTTTCTTCTTGGCTTCACTGTATGTGATGATGACAGTAACTCACTGGTTCCAGTAAGTATATTTCTTTAAGGTCGAGAAATTAATGTCTATTAAGAGAGGGGAGATACGAATGGGAATTTCTACCATTAGATGAGTGTCTCCTCTCCTAAAGTGGGAGGCTGGAAGAAAGGATCCAAATCTCTCCTGGGGGATTCCTGAGCAAGGGCTTTTTGCAAAGAACTGCTCTCCCCTGCATCAGGTCTGGGTTACATTACTTGAAGTCTGTGACCCCCTCGGGAAAGCAGAGGGTACTTCAGTCTGAGATCTGAAGGCATGTGCAGAGTGAATTTACTGCCTTTTCTTTTTCTTTAACAGTTATGAAAGTGCTCAGATTGAAAATTTCTTCACTGGGACCTGGTCCATCTTCTGGATTAAGATGGTCTCCTGTTGGGTTTGTGTCTTTCTGTATTTATGGACTCTAATTGCTCCACTCTGTTGCCCAACGAGACAATTCTCAGTATGAAGACTCAGAAGGTCCCTTTTTTTTTTTTTTTTTTTCCCCCTCCTGCTTATCTGTTACAAATAAAGTGCAGTAGTCACTTTATAGTGAGGAAATAACCATTGCCAATTTGCATAATGTGCTAGGTTATAACTTTGCCATCGGACAAAACTAATAGTTGAAGAGGTTTTTTAACCTTTTTTTTAAAACCTTTCCTAATTGTCATGAACAAACAGTGTCCCAGGGAATATACCTGTACAAAGAGTTTCATAACACTGCTATGTAGAGCGTAGGAATCACAATTATTGCATAAACTGGAATAAGTGAAATGTTTTATAATAACTGACAATCCTTCTCCGACTTTGCTTGCAAGAAAACAAAAAAAGGTGGAAATGTATATTCTTCCTTCCTGGGAATGTTGGGTATCTTCTAGCAAATATGCATTCCTTTTTCTACTCTTTTATTAACTGTGTCTTTTACAGCAATTGCAGTGATGGTTTGAACTGCTGTTTTGTACAGCATATAACTCTTAAGTGGTCTCCAGATCTTTTTTTCCAAAAAATGCACCTAAATACTTTTGTAGAAATAGAGAATATGTAAGAATTTGACTGCCAAAGCATCTACTAAAAATGGTTTAACTAAATATTAAATATATTAAGTTATTACAAACCTAGTATGAGAAAGGAATGTACCAATGATAACAGAGTATTTATGCTATTATAACTTAAAAAAAAAAAAAGCACCTGAATATTTTATGTAAATCCAAATTGGTCCACTTATTAACAGAAGGGGTGTTTTGCACACAGAAAATCTTAAACTCTTAATTTTGACCCGTTTTGCTTTGCCAGATGATTTATCTGCCCACGGTGTTCTGTGCAGGGGTCTGAGATACGGTACATTCTCCAGTCAGAGTATCTGCTGTTGCAGGAACGCTCGTTACGGGAACTGCCCCTTGCTGATCCCATTAAAAGTGAAGTGCTCAGTTACTGCTGTAGCCTCCTGTTTCCCCTTGTATCTAAAGATTTCCCAGGCTCTTCCCTTCTCTTTCCAATACCAGTTTTGTAATTTTTAAAATGCAGTGATAGTCAGAAAAAGGACTTCAGTGTTATCCCTCTTTTCTGCCTGTGCATTGGTTGGAAAATGATCTTTCTAACTTTGTATTTTTATACTTCTCTGTTGTGTTAATCCAGTTTTGCTATGGGAATGGGAGTTAGCTAAGCAATCTGTTAATAGAGACTAAACTTCTTTTGGAGAACTTGTGTTCCAAGCAGGGGGATAAGCAGCCAAAAGAAAAAAAACACAAAGAAAAGGAAAAGAAAAAGAAAAGCAGTCAAAAGAAAAACCTGAAAAACACAAATGTGGTAGCAGCTGACTGGGTAAAAACGGCTGACTTGACAATATTAAATCCCACCGTGTGACTTTTGTTTGCTCTAAGTAGATGAGTTGCTGGCCAAACAACACCTCAGACGTTTTAAATGCTTTCATAACGTTGAACCCGCTTCAGAGAGATATCCACATCCCTGTGGGATGAACCTGTGACTTATGTTAGTCTCGGAGTTTGTTCTCTCTCTCAAAAACACAAAATATTCAGGATATAAATCATCTTATGTAGCATTTCTTGAATACAACAGAGCCTTAAATCGTCATCCAATGCTTTCTACATAGAGAAAAGCACAACCCGGAGGCCAGTGAGATGGCCAAAATGTTCACGTGTCTTATTTGTTCCGCTGCAGTAATGGGTAGCTGTGCACATGGGGTGAAACCCTCAGTGTCCGAGACACCATTCGTGCTGTTGTGCTGCTCTCGTCTTGAACCTCTCACATGGGGGTCCTGCCCTGCCCTATGGAGAGCTCTCTAGAGCTGTGATCTTCCCAATTCCACTGCTTTTGTGCGCCTTTTTTTTTCCTTTTTTTCTCAAGTTTTAATCTTGCCAAGATTAAGATCTAGCACAAGGGCTTGTCTGCGTGTCTCCAGCTGCCTTTGGAGTCTGGCCGCGCGGATCCTCTTGCAGCAGAAGGGCGTTTCTTTGCTGGTGCATTAGCAAGCTGGAAATGCTCCTGTGCTCCATCTCGAAGGTGAGGGCTCACGGAGTGCCTGCTCAAAGGGGACAGTTGTCCCACCTCACTCGCAGCAGATGCTCCAGCAAACGATCCTGGTTCAGCATTACAGCTGCAGCCAAGATAGGCTGGGCTCTCACCAGCTCCCCAGGTAAACGCTGCTCCCTTATTTACAGAGCCTTGCAGGCATTGCCTTCCAGTCACAAGTATCTTGTGATGTAAGAAACGGAGCATATTTTATTAAAATTAAAACTTTTTTTTTAATAATAGCCCGATCTGTGAGCAAAGAGCCCTGCAGGAGGAGGGCATGTGCTGGGTCAAGCTGCAGGGGCAGGGAGTGATGTGGCTGCTCTCTGTGACTAATAACAAGCATCTTGGTCACAAATGTGGACGATCTTAGTACATATCTTAGTCCATGTGTGGTTTTATTTGTTTACAAAAGTGGTGGCTTCCTGTAGGTAGCACCAGCCTACGTGAAGTCAGTTTGCAACTCCTTGTGCTCATTTCTTATAGTTGGTATGTAGGGAAAGAGCTTTTTTTTTAATGGGGGAAATAGGGTCAGAAGAGGAAGCTCCAGAGTGAGGCATGAATCTGTGTTTTTCTTGCACAGCACTTGCCTTGCTGAGTTACGTCTTCATCCTTCCGCTCTCCTGCTGTTGACCTTAAACATCCTGGTCTGCACATGTAGTTAGGATGGGACCAGGCCAGTGCAGGACTCCTGCTTACTGTGCTTCTGAGCTAGTTTTGTGGGAGAAGACTCCAAAAAAACCTTTCATTTGGAGCTGGTTGTCCACCCAGAGGACAGATCCACCCAGAGGACAGATCCAGCCATGGACCTGAGGCCTTTCCGAGGAGATGGGATTCTGGGCACCACGATGTGCAAAGCCTCCCTTTCCTCAGTGAGGGGGACTTCCTGCAGCGCAGGCGAACACTGCAGCGTTAGCATTGCTTGTAAAGCCTGCACCGTGAACTTCCCACATGGAAGTGCTCCGTAAAATCCCAGGCTAGCATTCCTAAGATCCAAATGCCCAGCTCATTGCACGAACTGCTTGCAAATGGGCTGTTTCCTTTCCAAGTGCCTCCTCACTGGCTGCCCCGCGGGCGCTGCCTTGTCCCACAGCTCTGCAGGGGAGGGTGGGCTGGGAAACGCGCGGAGAGTCCGATCGGATGCATGAGGAAGCCGGTGCGGGCGGTTGTTGCTGGCGCTTGTGTTTAACCGTGAGCAGCAGCACATCCTCCCTGCCCATCCCAGCGTGCTGAGCCGCACACGGACACGGGCCTTGCTGCAGCGCTGCTCCTCGGATCCGCTCCCGAGCGGGAATTCGCTCGGAGGGCTGCTGTGTCCTCCTGTTTCCGAGCTGCCTGGGGCGTTTTAAAGGTGGGAAAGCTCTAGTTCAAATTGGGTTTGAACTCTTGTTATAATTGAGCTGCCTCCTGGAGGAGCACAGGGGGCTGGCAGAGGATGGTTGTGCCGGAAGGATGGAATTATTTTATTGGTGGTGTCCCACTTTTTTAAATCCTCCTTTGGAGGAGAGGTTATTTGGGAGCTCGCTGCTGCACTTGTGCCTGAGGCAACTTTGCTCCTTCTTGAAAGGGCAACTGAGAGTCCAAATGATTATTGCTCAGTTCTGGGGTAAAACCAAGAGGACGGACTCGGAGAGCGAGCCTCCCAGCCCAAACCCCTGCACAGCGCCCTGGGCCCACGAGCTCCTGTGCAGGGCACGAGGGAAGGAGGCAGAAGGGCCTTCCTGGTGCCCCAAGGGCCTTCCTGGGGGCGGCCGCTCGTCGCAGCCAGGCCGAGGTGACGCTCCCAGCCTTGGGCTTGGAGAGTTGCCATGAGGTTGGACAAGCTTAGACCTAACCCGGCTGCTTCACTGAATCCTTGCTCTCGTATAACGTGGGCCACCGTCTTCCGAAACGGGTAATTCAGTGTTGCTAATATACATGTAGTCCCAGGGCTTATCCCTTGCAGAAACACAAACACTGCATTTCTGTTTATTTATTTATATAACGTTTTAGCACCTTAGCCACCGCACTTGCAAAGCAGCTGGTTTCTAGCAACTTTCTGTTTCTGCAAAATGCATCAGGAGACTCTGGAAACTCAAGTTATCGCTGCTTTAACCTTAGCCAGCAGCCCACAATGTCATGGGGACCTCTGAGCTGGTTGGCAACAAAATGATTCACTCTCTGCCTTTATATCATACTATAAATGATTTGTGCTATGAACAACCTAGGCTTTCTCCTAAATAAGTTTGTGAAACAGAATATTATGAGATTATGTATAAATACATGAGCAAAATGTTCTGCTGTTTTATTTTCTGAGATTTAAAAGCAATTTTATAACTTTTTATTCCCTATCCCTTCCTTTTATTTGCCTTTTCCCCGTGGTTTTATTTGAAAGGCACCGTAAACCTGCCTAGATCACGTTCTGTTCCCTGTCGACTGGGGGCTGTCTTCAGTGATAGAAATTTCCTTGCGAGCTGTAGAAAATCCTTTCCTTTTTACAGGAGGGCCTGCAGTGCTGAAGCAAAGTTGAGGATCATGATTTCATAGTTGGATTGGCCTTTCACTGTAAAAACTTCATCATTTCTTATTATTATCATCTGAAATGGTCTGGTCTTCCTTCCTTGCAATTTTATTTTTTATGGGAGGAAAACACGTAATCAGTGCAGTGAAATTTTATTTTCTGTGTGCTCGATCTTGTAAGCACTCAATTGGACTGAGTGTTTCACAGGGCCGCAGAAGGGAAAGCCAGGGGCCAAGGGCCTAGAGAGCTTTGGCTCTTCATCCTCCTAGCAGGATGTGCAGCTCGGAACTGGTAGCTCTGTCTCTCCAGCATCTCAGAGGCATCGGGCTGCGTGTCCCGGAGCAGGGATGTGCAGCGTGGTGGTGGGAACAGCAGCTCCGGCCTGGAGCACAGGACGGTCCACCTCCTACTGCCCAAAGAAATGCTGTGATTTTCAGCATAATTTCAGTTAGTCTTTAAATCCACTCTGCTTCTTCCACGCCTGGTTTAGAATGGTTTCACACTTAATGTATTGTTTAAAAATATATATATTTTGAATTTATTTAGAATATAAGCAAATTGGCTTCCCCTGTTTCCCAGTCTCTGATAGCTCCAGCTACTGTAGGATACAAACCCTTTGCCCCAGGTCCTGGGAGCTGCCGTTGTCAGCTCTGAAATCTCTCCATCGACTTAAAGCTTCCAAGGCTTCTGTGAGGCAGAGCCCCGGGATGCAGCAGGGCCCTGTGGTTCTGCCAAAGAATTCCCAGTCCCAAGCCAAGAAAAATGTGGGAGAACTAGCGGGAAATAATGTAACGTTTCTCATACCTTAGTTTTATTTTACTCTACTGATACATGTCCAGGTGCTTAGGTGGTGTTGGACATCTGCACAAGCTTCAAGTAATGCGAATTAATTTGTCTACTTACTGCGTAAAAGCTGGGGAGCTGTTTACAAGGAACATACAGTCAAACGCCTGCTTTTTACTTACCACAAATCCATGGTGTTTAGTCTCTTACGTGGCATGCTCAAAAACTGGATGCAAACTCTTTGAAATTGAAATACTTTTTTTTAATGGTGAGGGGTTTTTAATTAGTCCTTTCTTAGGGTTTTTAATATCTCAAGGGATTTTTGTGTGTGTGTGTTCATGTGGTTTTATTAAGCTGTAGCCCAGTGAAATGGTGGTTTGCTAGTTTATTTAACGTATTTTTGCAAAAATTGTGGTCTGTAGTACCTGTAACACTTCTTTGACAGAATCTTAAGACCCTAGTTGTAAAATGGTGAAACACCTTTGCCTTTCTAAAGCATGTTAATGGTTTTTACAAACACTTCCTTTTGTATACTGAGTGAATGAATGTATTGCTATAGGTTTTATGTTTAATGGACCAATAAAGTTTTTCTTACATTTGAAATGAATTTCATAATTTGAAATGAATGCATAAAACTGTAAAATGGGCTTGCTTTAAGGCAAATTTGACATGTATATAAATTTATGAACTGAAGGGTTGCCGACCAGGTAATAGTGAGGATATTGATCGCGGTGTTTGCAAAGTTTGGGCTTTAAGCAGAAGCGTTTGGCCTCAGGAAAAGTGTGTGGCCTTCTCCATGCACGGTGCTCTCTGCCCTTCCCAAAGGCCACGGCAGACCATGGACTCGCGTGGATTTGTCACTGAGAGGCTCCGGTTCCGTGAGATGGCTCAGGTAAGGCTGCGAACGCAAACAACGTGTCTTCCAGGCTAAGCCTAGCACTGAAGCCTGTGCAGTTGAGGTGTCTTTGTCACGGGTTTTGGAGCACTCGGGAAAGAGTTAAGCTTTGGTGGGGCTCAGGACCCTTGTGTGCACAAGCTGGTGCCTCCAGCAGCACCCAGGCCCTTGCAGATGCTGCTCAGGGCTGCGTGGGCAGGAAGGGGCCGTGCTCCACGTTGGAGACGGGAATTGCAGCCTCTCCATGTGCCAAAGGCCACCCAGGGAGCTCTAGCTGCGCTTACACAGCGGGGCTCATGGAAACGTGGAGAGGAGGGGGGGGGGGGGGG
>NW_020454093.1:5282822-5314201 GCF_003342845.1 Nothoprocta perdicaria | reverse complement strand
AAAAAAAAAAAAAAAAAAAAAAAAAAAAAAAAAAAAAAAAGATTAAGTGACTTATTTTCTTGAGAAAATACCTGTCCAGAGAGCTTAGCTCTGAGTGGGGACAGCAGGTCAGAGCAGGTCAAAGCCAGGCTACGAGTCCTTGAACGTTAGCAGTATTTTCTCTGTAGGGATGAGTCTGCGGTTGCCTCCACGTGTTTGGTCTGTTTGCTTGGTCATTTGTCTCTAATCTGGCTTTTCACTAGCACGTCCACCAGAAGGGCTCTTGGAAGAGGTCTGGCAAAGGTAAGGAAATCTCCCAAGGAGCTAAACTGCCCTAAGGGACATAGATAAAAACCTCTTTTCTTACCAGGGATGCTAAGCAGAGCTGGAAGGGGTTATTGTGAAGCAGTTGGCCTTGCCCAGCCGCCCCCTCTCTTGCAACACTCCCTTCCTGTGGCTGCAGCCTCTGCTTTTTCTGTCTTTGCAAAGTCTTAACTTCTGCCAGCTCCCAGACAGACGAAATTGCTCTTTCCTTCTTTCTTCCTGTTTAATGCGAAATCCATGGTAGCAGGATGGTCAATCTCGTCCTGAGAGTGTTTTAAGGAGGTGTCTTCACACTCCGTGAATCTTTACAGTGTGTAGAGCACCTCTGAAAGTAAGCAAGCCCCAGTCTATTTTGTCTCCTTTTTATTTTCATACAAAAAAAAGAAAAGTTTGACATAGTTACATCAATGGGAGAAAGCTGCAGTCTGCACTCGTGAAACAACAATCATAAGGCTTTAAAATGCATTGTTTTATTGTTTGCGATAGCAACATTAGTTTGCCTTTCCTTAAATATCACCGACACCAAATTGCTGAGCTTGAAATTCCTGAAAGTCCTCTGGGATTGTGTCTGAAAACAGAAAAATACACAGAGGCTTAGACTCTTCAATCAAAACCAAGGAACACATAACAAAATTAATGAGTTATCCAACTACATTTTTTTTTTTTAAATGAAGAGAACTTTTGCCTCCGTATTCAGAGTGAACATTTTCAGTGTTAGCCCCCCCCACACTGCTAAAACACTGACAGGGTGAGCAAGACAGTGAGTGCCTCACTGTAAACCTCTACTGGAATACCATCAATTTATAAGGCTATTTCCACCTAAAAACTTCGAGCTTCCACTTTTACATTTGTGTTAATTAACACTGAACAAAAACAAGGGACAAAAAAAATATTTGTCTTGCTCTGCTTGCCAGACTGGATTGGTACTGCTCACTTTGCTATTTCTCAGGTATAGTGATTCAGCTCTCCTTGTCAGGGCTTTTCATGCTGCAAGTGGGGACAGAAACATTAACCAGGACAAGGAGTAGTTGTTAGGAAAAAAAAACCCTGCAAAATTGGCAAAGGGAGATGGACATGGGTCAATGTCACATGAATGGCTGTGATTTCTGCTTTAGTGTGGAGCCTGAAGAATCTCTTTGCCAGCACTCAGGACACTTCGCCTGGACTGGAGAGTCACAGCTGTGAAGCTGAACTACTAGGCCTCGGCTTTGACTAGCTCCAGTCTGGCCCAGGACAGGTAACTCTAGACTGAAAGAAAAAAAAATCACAGAAATAACTCTATAACCACATGCAGTGTGGAAAACAAGGGGCCTTTGGCTTTTTTCTACTGTTGTTTTGATGACTTTTTTTTTTTTTTTTTTTTTTTTAAAGACGTTCTTGAGAAACTAGTGTGAAAACAAAGGAGGAGATTCCTGGGAACTGCAGAGATTTTCCTGAGTGGGTTTTTGTGAATCCTGCAACCCTTGCAGCAGAGCCAGTGCCTGCCATGACTGAGCATGAACCCCCTGCAAGGGCAGCAGGTTCAGGGACGAGGTCTGGAGCAGCTCAGGAATGGTGTAGGATGGGACTCGTTAATCACAGCTGTGCAAAGGGAGCTCACAAAGGGTGACCTTGGATTTAGAGAAGCAGCTGTAGCCCTTAATTGGACCAGGTGCAAATGTTTCTTCCTGACTTGATGAAAAGAATGGGAAGGTCTCCCTGAGATTAGCCAGGCCAGAAGTGGGGAGCCCAATTAAGAACACTGAATCTCATCAACTAGCAAAGGAATTTCAAGGAGAGCACCAGGCTTGTGCTGGCTTCAATTTAGTTATTCCTTCGTGGTGCGTGGGGCTGCCCAGCATCCTGCTGCTGAGCATGCTATAGAAACCAGCAGCAGACATCAAGTGGGGGTGAACACTGTACACTTGGATTGTGTTTCAGTATAGTGCTGGATCACTCAACTAGATCAAACATCCTGCACATCAACTATCTTCAAAGCCAGCTTTAAGATTAAATGGTATTTAATATTACTCTGTGTGTGCAGTATCTAGAGGAGGCTGGTCAGAGGGTGCTGGGCTCAGACACCTGCTTCCCACCAGAGAAGCCAGTGACCAACCATGGCAGCTTTGAAACCTGCTCTCTAGGAAAGCCTGGGCTGTTCGGGATTCTCAGCAAGTAACTTTTATTTGTAAAACCCTTTTTCTTCTTTAGAAATCCCCTGTTTAACCATTTTTCTCCGGTGTCAGCCTGTAAGTACCAAGGGCCTGAGAACGAAGGTCTAGCAGTGGCAGATGCTGTGAAGCTGGGGCCCAGCGCCGTGGTATCTGTGTCCGCTGCAGAGCTGGGCTTTCTGGATCCCCAGGAAGCAAAGAGGGAAACAATCCCGACGTGGCAGGTAACTGACTTTCCCCTGGCCGCCTCAGCCAGGCAGGGCTTGACGTGGGAGGGGAGAGCAGTCCCTGCAGCTCCATCGAGCTGGGCTGCTGCTGGGGCACAAGCAGCTGCTGGGGCTGGGGCACACAACAGTGATCTGCCTGTGTGAGGTACCAAGGTTTAATGTACTCTATACAGCGGAAGAGCAGGGCTAAGCTGGGGGGCTCTCACCCCAACTGGAGACAGCCAGTGTATTTTGACAGGGCCAGAGGAGGGTTTCTCCCCCTGGACAAGGCACCTTGTGCTCCTGCCCTCCTACAGGGAAGAGCAATAGGCAAGCACAGGAGCAATGCACACTCCTGCTGACTGATGCCCCTGGCTCTGCAGAGTGCTTTTCACCTTATACTGGGCACTCAGGGTGTCCTGATGGCCTCAGTGTATTACCCATGCACAACTCCCACAGCAGCACTAGCTGTTGGTTGCTTGCTGTTAGATTGCATTGCTAATTCTCTGCTGCCAGCTCCACTGCCCAGCTGGCCCTGTCTCTGCAGCAGTGACTGCTCAGGGACCAGCAGCGCTGAGGAGCTGGTTCCCCTCGGGCCGGGCTCACTGCCCTGCTGGTGCCAAGGGAGGTGTTTCACAGCTGCAGGGAACTTGGGAAAGCCCAGGGCACAGGCACCGTGGCTCAAACCAGCAGCCACAGCCCCAGCTCTCGACTGCCACTCGCTACCTAAAAGGGCGTGACAGAAACATTACCATTGCAGCGATACTTCAGGTTGGACCAAATGATGTTTTCCTGAGAGAAGCAGAAAACTCCAAGCCGCCCTCCACGCATAGTGGTGTCTATAGTGACACCAGAGTCCGCTACCAGGTCAGAGCCTTCATAAAATCTTGCCCTAAAAAAAAAACACAGACAAGCAGAATGGGTGGCAAGTCATTTCTGAGGCTGCAATATTTATGAGTTGTTTCATCATCTGGTTCAATTCTAGCCTGGGACAACTGTCTTCCCACAGCTTGTATTGGGGCAAAAACCAGTTATCTCCTTTGGAGGCTGGGAATTAAGAGTGTGTTGCCGAGCTCTGGCAAGAGCTAGGGGAAAAAAAAAACAACAAAAAAACACACTTCCTTTTTTTTTTTATTTGTTTTTTCTCCTTTTCTTATTGTGCTTTGTTTCTAAATACATCTCACCAGAGCTTCAGACCATCTTTTCCTGTTCTCAGGCTTTAACTCTTCCACAGCTGATAAGTTGGGGGGGAAGGAGAATCAGATTAGCTCAGCTGAAGATGACCAGATGGAGCCTGTCTCACACAGTTGGAAGCTAAACTTTGTGCATTTACAAACAGTTTGGAGTCTAAAAGCTGCTACCTTGACTGTAAGATCTCTTAAAAAAAATTAATTCTAGAAACAAATGTTGATGATCTGACATGTTAGAAGTGTCAGAAAAATTCCCTAATAAACAGCTGCACGCTGCCCCATTCCCAGGATTTGCTGGGTAGTGAGGGCTCCAGTGGGATCCTGCTGGGGCCAGTGGAGCTCTCCCTGCATGGGCAGCCCCAGTCCTCAGCGTCGCTGTGCAGGAGGAGGTTGAGCGGGAAGGGGCTCCATTTGGAGGGGAGCAGCATTCCCAGGAGCTGCTCTCGCATGCAGGAAAGCACGGGGTGGTGGTTGGAAAGAAAGCTCCTGTGTCTCTCTAAATAGAAAAAAAACAATTCCTGTTATGTTCCTAACTTCACTTCCTGACTTGCTGAGGCAGTTCAAAAGTGTCCGCACAATGAATGAAACTTGCTGTCCTCCAGGTTTCCGGGAGAGTGACTTTTCCAGCCTCAAGAGGCTTTTCCCTTGGAGCATCAGAAGAGTTTTGCTAGGAATGCTGTAGTCTGCAACAACTAGTGTAAACAGTCTGCAGTGAGAGGTGGGTGGTGATCTCCTTAGGCCTGCCTGCCTTTAGTTGGAAGGGGCTCATAATTCTGATTATCCCCTTCTTCTAGAGGACCTTTGCTTGCAAAGCAGCATCACAAGCAGCTTGATTTAAAGAAAAGCTGCAACCCTTAATCTATTCATTACTGTCCTGGGGCTGAAATGGAAAAATTGGCAGTACAAATTTACTTAATCTATTCTGTAATTAAGTCAAACTCACTGTAATAACCCAGGAAGATAATCTAGGATGCTCTGGAACAAAAACAGTGGAATTATTATACCACCAAGGTACCATAGCTCAAATGCAGGGTGGTTATTTCCTGAGGATGAGAATTTCCTGAGAATTCTCTGGTTTCTGTTTCTCGCCCTCTCTGAAATATTACAAGGCTGCAAAACCTGAGCTGATGCTGCCAATACAATTTTTTTTTTTTGCATTTTGCAGTGCTTAGCAGTAGCCTGAAAAAGCAAATTAGTAAAGCTAGAACAGGGAAGCTTAGCTATTACTGCAGGGCACAGTTACAACACCCAGATAAACATGCTTATCTTGGAATGGTCTTGGGAAGAAAGCAATTGCAGGTGGAATGCCACAAGTCTAACCTGTCATAGGACTTCCTCACTGCAAAGCCCTGGCCTATTATGAATTCTCAGCTTATTATCTAAATTAGGGCTTGCAAAACAATAGGTTGGTTAGGAGTGTCATTACTGAGCTCCTGTACTCTGTGCTCTCTTACCTGATGTACCCTATTTGGGGTCGGTGCTGCAAGAACCAGCGGTAGGAGACTTTGTCTTTCCACCCTACGTTTCGGGGGTCCTTCCACAGCAGCCTGACCTGATCGCTGGTGTCCCCCGTGTGCCAGAGGGAGTTGCGGAGGTGCTCCCCGGGGCCCGTCTTGGATTTCACAGCCTGCAGAAATACAGGAGCTTGTTTTCCACTACTGAGCACAGAGAAATGCCGCTTTCAAGAGCCTGCAGAAACATCCTCCTTCCTGCTCCCATGCTCATACCTGCTCTTCTCCAAGTGCAGCCACTGCTTGCATGGAGGAGCAACTGCCTATAGTTGGTCTTTGAATAGGTGGGAGCAAGGAAGCAGACTGCTTGGGCAGGCCAGGGGTTTCCCCACAGCAGGCAGAGGTTTCCCCACAGCGAGACCAGCTTTGCCAGCAGTGCCCCACAGCTAATAAACAGGGCGCATAAAATCACAGAATCACAGAATTGTTATCACAGAATGGATATGGTTGCAATTATGGTTGGAAAAGAGCTTCAAGATGATCACATCCCACCATAAACCCATCACCACGCTGTCTGCTAAACCACAGCCCTATCAGTGCGTTTCCTTCAGCATTTCTAAAGCACGAGGGCCAGCCCGGGGCCCCAGCTGAGAGCTGCAGGCAGGACCTTCAGCTGGATGCCGGGCTCTGCAACGGCTCTGAAGGGAGTTGCTTGCCAGTACGTCTGCTCCGTCTGCTTCCACATCACCACGTAAAAGCTGGAGCTGTCTTGATAACCAAATATAAAGCCAGCGTAGTCATCATCTGTCACTGTGTTCACATGAAAAGTGCCTTCAAAGTCAACACCGTTAAAAGCTGTGTAACCTGAGGAAACAGATGTGTTAAAACCAACCAGAAAAGATGTGGTCACATGCTGAAAGCTGCTCTGCTTAACACCTGAATTGAAGAGGGCACCTACCAACAGCAAGGCCAGGGTCACTGTTCATAGTCTGCACAATCTCCATGCCCTGTAAGAGCAAACGCAGGGTGGTTAATGAGCAGGTGTGTGGGGGTGTGAAGAGCTGCACTGGCTCTGCCTGGCAGCCTCTCCTGGCCTCCCTCTGGCACCCCCATCATTCCTCCCCTCCTTTTGTTCATAACATGTCTATGACACTTGTAGTGCTGGATTTAAATGAGAGCTATAATCAAATCCTGATGTTCAGCTGCTTGTGTGCACAGTTGGGAAGAACTCTTCCCACTGCAAACTGGCCAGAGGTATTTGGATGCTTTGCCCGCCTTCCTCCAGTTCTTCTCCCAAAATCATATAAACTAGCCAGAATTGGAGATGGAACTCAAAAGAATGGGGAAAGAGGTTTGTTTTGTTCTTAAGTCCTAACTGATACAGTTTTATTAACAGACTTTGTAATTTATTTGCCTGTGAGGAGTGGGTTAAGGCAAGCATATACAGCTCAGCTGGCTTGGCAGAGACTTTGGCAACGGGAGGGAATTGCCCATTCCTTGTGACTCAGAACACATTAGTCTCCTGAAGCCTGAAATGTGTTCGCATAAATAACAGCTATTGGTCTCCAACTAGGAGCAGATGCTCCGATACACAACAGGTTCAGGTTTCAAGCTTTAGGAAAGACTCATGAGATCCCATTTGTTGCTGCAGGGCTATTTCAGTAGGTGAGATGAAGGTCTCATGTTTGCCCTCTAAGCAGCTGCAAAATCTGCCCTGAATGAGTCTTCCTGCCTGTAATTATTTTAGTTCATTAATGATGCAGCATCAAGTTGTCATGCATTAAGAAAAAAATTCCTTCATTATAGCTCCTGCACAACGGTCAGGTCACTAACTAGTTTTCTATTTCACTTGCTAGAGGTCCAGCAACAATACAGAGACAACAGTAATACGACTTTTCAAATTATTTTTCTCAGACAATTACAAGGACAAAAAGTATTTTTTTTACCTGGTTCAGAACCACCCAGTTGGGATCAATCTGCGCATCCCCCTCTGGGTCCAGCACCACTGTCTGATAGGCTCTAAAATCAGTCAAGGTGATCTCTGCATTCTCAGGGCAAACATCAATCCGATCAACTACTGTGTCCTGGTCAAAGTCAGACTCGCAGACGTCCCCAACTCCATCACCTGAATGCATCAAAGAAGAGGAGCAGCAAGAAGACACGTCAAGCTTGGACACTGGACTGGGCTGTCCAAGGAGTCTCAGACCCACTGCAAACAGTGTCTGGGGAGGAGACATCAAGGAGGGGACCCCTGCCTTGGCTAAAAGGGCCTCTGGGTGCTGGGGTTCATGCTGGGAGAGGTGCCATGGAGGAGCACACCAGCCATGTGCTGTCTGCACTAGGGCCTGGTGCCTCCAACAGCTGGGGAAGAGCACAGGGTGTAAGCACCAAAACAGCTCCTGCAGACCCCGCTCACCGTTATCGTCTTCCTGCCCTGGGTTGGGGATCAGCCTGCAGTTGTCAGGGCCTGGGGGCAAGAGGTCAGGAACACCATCGTTGTCATCATCATCATCACATTCGTCACCCAGCCCATCCTTATCCGTGTCCAGCTGGGAGCTGTTAATGACCGTGGGGCAGTTGTCCGTGCTGTCCTGGTGCCCGTCCCCATCGCTGCAAGCAGAGGCACAAAGAACACCACAAACCAACATCAGCTCCTGCTCCCGGGTGAGACAGAGCTCTCAAGGACCTGGGCAGGAAATGCAACAGGGACAACCTCACAATCTGTCACCAGACTCAGAAAGAGACTGTCAGGTCCAGGGCACCCGGTGGCATTCGGATGCCTGAATAGCAAGAAGCCATGGAGCAAACAGAAGCCACAACACTGAGGTGACAAGAACATGGCAACTAGGCCCGGAGTGATAAACATTAGTGAGGTTAGGGAAAAAAAATAAGCAGTGCAGTGTCACTACCCTGGAAGCAGCCTGGAGACGTGGCCGGAGATGCATTTGTTGCCCCTTTGAAGCAACAAGTCTACCAGGAGGTAATGAGGCTAAATGCAGCCTAGATGAGCTTCTCCTGCCACCACGCGGCTGTCAGGAGCTGTGCACCATGTACCTGTCCTGATTGGTGTCGCAGGAGTCTCCGACCAGGTCGTTGTCAACGTCTGACTGCAAAAGAAAACGAAGAAAATTCCAGCACCAGCTGCTGAGGCATCTGTTAAAATGTCAGTGCTGAAACAAATCAGGATCAGATCAAATGCAATTAAAGAAAAAAAAAAAAAAAAAAANAAAAAAAAAAAAAAAAAAAAAAAAAAAAAAAAAAAATTGAAAACACTTCCTCTTGTCCGCATTATCCAGCTAATGAAAAAGTTGGTTTTATTTTAAAAATACAGACTAGGGATAAAGAGGATTAATCTAGACTGGAGTGGATCAAGCAAGGTGAGAGAATGAGTATTGCCTCCAATACTGGAAGAAAGCACCTCAAATGAATCTAGTCAAGATTCATTTCTTGAGGGGCTTTATAAATGTACTGTGTTTCTGCAAGTAAGGTTCCCCCATTTTTTGTGAGTGCCAAAGGGTTTAATCAGAGTTGCAGACATATCTGAACTTGCCCTGATATCTCACTTAGCAAAACAGTAGAAGTTTTGCTAAATAAGGACATCAAGACTTGGTCCTTATGAAAGAAATATGAGTGTCCCATCATCATGTAGGGTCTGGAGCAATCCACCTTTTACAGCATCTAAACCCATCTCGGGGCTTGCAGCAACCCCCCTTTTAGAGCATCGTGGGCAAGAGACTGGTGTAGGAGAGGGGCTAACAACCACCCAGAGTATGAGAAGGTACCTGGCAGCTCCCTCTTCCAATGTCAGCAGCTTTCCAAGCTCTATATAATTTTCCCAAGTACCCCCTGTCGAAAGGTAAGCGCTGTGTCTGCGCTGGCTGCCTTGGCCTCACGCATCTTTTTAGAATCTCAACAGTCCCTCTCACTAAATGAGGATTTTTTTTTATTCTGCTGGCTGACCTGGTTTGGGTTGCTGATTGTAGGGCAGCTGTCACAGGCATCACCAACACCATCATTATCCTTGTCCTCCTGGTCTGGGTTGGGGATCCTCTGACAATTATCCAAAAGGTTCTTAATACCTAAGAAAAAGTAGATTGGATGTTAGTTAAAAAGCCTCCTATATTTGCTATCATGTAACATAAATAGAGAAAGCAAAGATGCTATTCCTTTTCTGCAGCTGCTTTTTTTCTGCAATGATACTATAGCCTGTACAGCCAATCTTTCTAATCTCTTCATTATTAGAAACTAGGAGTATTTTACTGAAGAACAGTTGTGCTGTTCAACCCAACAACACGCACTTCATTAGCTACACACACTTTACTCTAGCTTGTGCTCTGTGTCACAGTTTACAGGATGGCACATTCCATCTTCATCATTTCAGCTGTGATTTTAAGTCTCTTTTAAGCCTCCTCCAGCAATGAAAATAACATACCACGTAGCTCGGGCATCCGAGACAGGCAACAGCTGGGACTGCAGAAACTCTGGGACATGTCTGAGCCTTTAAGGAATTTCAGAATGACCAATGCCCTTAACTTATACAAGAAAAATAGTTCAGTGTATCTATACAGAGTGTACAGTGCTTCAGAGGAGGCTAAAAGATATATACAGATATAGAAGATATACAGAGATATGTAATAATCTGATCACTCCAAGCAGAAGTCTCATGCAGGAAGGGAATGTGTTATATGACCCTTAACAGCTGGTGATGGTTTCCTAACACACAGCTCAGCATGGGCAAGTTTCACAAACATCACAGAAACCCTAAGAACTACAAACCATCTCCATCCATGTCATCATCACAAGCATCTCCCTTCCCATCACCATCGGTGTCCCGCTGGTCATTATTCAGGATATTGCGACAGTTGTCACAAGCATCTCCAAAGATATCCTGGTCGCTATTTCTCTGATTAACATTGGGAGTAAAGACACAGTTATCCTGCAAGAGACACAGACCCAGGTCAGGTATGAGCTGGCTGCAGAATCCTTCATCTTTTTAAATTCAGAGGATTTAGATAAGCCTTGTATTTAATGCTATTTTCAGGGAAAAGCAGCAGCGATTTGCAAGCAGTCTGACATTTTATGTGAACATTAGCTTTGGACCAGTTTTCAGTGGTTCCCTGAACTATCTGCTTTTTGCCACTTCATGGGCATACTAACTGCAAACATCCAGTATGGCTTTCCCTCTAACTTGGTTTCTGGGTTCTCATTTCAGATACGTCCACATAAGCAAACTCTAGGGAAGCCTTGGCTGCCATCATGGTCTGTCTCAAGGGCTGCAGTCTGAGGGCCCTGACAGCTCAAGAAGCTCTTGATGAAAGGTGGTCGCCCCCTCCTGGTAGAGACTTGAACCAAAGTTGAAACGCTTGGAAAATGCTATCTCATGATGCAAAAAGTCCTACTGTTTTGTCACCTAAAGTGCTATTGACCCATAGGAGCATCAAGAGGCGCAGGCCAATCTTTCTCGGCAGTGTGCGTGCATCTCCCCAACCAGCACATCCATGTCCTCATCCTGCCAAGCACACGCAGCGAGAGGCACAACAGGGCCTGCCAAATTTAATGTGGTTACTTGATTGCTCTGGGAGATTTAACAGCTTTTCTTACACAACATAATGCAGCCAATTGCTCCAAGATGCTAGAATTTTGTCTCAGTGGCAAAGTACCCCAGAACAGACCTTCCTTGACTGCTGGCCTGCCCTAGCTCCACATGGACATCCTTATTCCAAACAAAGCATCTCCCTTGCCTTCCATGGAGGTACGGTAAGCAATACCACACAAATACTTGGGTATGAAATAACAGTGAGGAGTGAAAGCAGAAGAGTTTTTATAGTCTGAATTTTTGCTCCAATAAAACGACAGTCATCCTCACATGCAGAGCTTTTTTTCTGGGAGAACCTGATCCAAAGCTTCTGAAGTTATTGTTAAGACAGGCAGAGTTTTCTGCAGGATTTGCACCCCTCACCCAGTGTGCCATCTGGGCATTTGGTTCTTTAAACAGAAAGACACTAGCTTAATTAATGTTCTTAAGGACCAAGCTATGGGAGACTGCAACAGAAGAGCACAAGACTAGGTCTTGCAGAAAGTATGTGTTCTATCAAAAAATATATATATATTTGAGAGAATAAAATTCAAAGAAAAAATATAAATAATGGAGCATTCACGGGTGGGATTTAAGTGAGGATTTTGGTGAGGAATTTTCTTTTTAGGTGTCATAACAGTTAGCCTGGATTTAGAGAGGTACTGACAATAATGAATATGGGATAATCATTGGCAAATGGCAGCAGACGAGCTTTTGAAATCGCTGCCTACTGCAATAACACAAGATCCTTCTGTTCATATAGTCCCCCAGGTCCCAGGATGGATGCCCAGGTCTACATAGTACCTGCTCATTGAGGATGCCATCTCCATCCGCATCTTCATCACAGGCATCTCCAATCCCATCACCATCGGCATCTTCTTGTCCAGAATTTGGGACAAATCTGCAATTGTCCTAGATAAAAGAAGCAAAACAAAACAGGGTTAACTGAATACTATCAAGTTTGAATTATTTTTTCCATTATTGTTTTCACTAAATAACCAAATGAAATGACTTTTTTTCAGAAGAATTCAATTCTTCTGTTCGGTTTTTCAGAACATGATTTCTTTCATCATATGCTCTACATGTTTCTTTTATTTTTTTCCCCTCTTCCATGTTATTATGGGATTAAGAAACAACTTCTTACCTTTCTGCAGTTTTCAGCTGAGCATGAGAGTTCTTCATTAGGGTAACCATCAATGTCGATATCTTTTCCACAAATAAAACCATCACCAGCCCAGCCAATGCCACACTAACAATAAAACACCATGTTAGTATTACCAAAAGGCAATGATCAATTCACCAACACTCAAAATGGACCATGGATCTTGAAAAGCAGTAATATGCAAAAGGCTTCAAGAGATATTGAAGTACAGCAAAGTTCCCCTTGCAAGGTGGAAAAAAATCCCCCTTACAAGCTGGAAAAGCTAAGGAAAATACTTCAGTCAGACTTACAATGAATGTTCACATGCCCTTTGTGCTCCTCTGCTCCTAGGGCACAGTTTACTGGTCCTGCTTTGCAGGAAGGTTGGCATTTATTTCAGTAGGCAAATGGAAGCACTGTGGATATGCAGACTGGATCCCTGATCACAGCTATGGAGCTGAATGTGCTCTGAGCAGCAGCACATCAGGAGAGGAATTTGCTCATGAGATGGTCTCCATGCAGTGACACTTGAGAATCCTTTCTGAGGAAACTACAGAAAGGGCTAAAAAAGCCCTTCCCCCTCCCTCCCAAAATAGTTGCACAGACACTAGCAACCTATGCAGTATGTTTGGCATATGAGCATGGCTGCATTTAGACATACCACAAGAAAAAAAAATACAACACAGACTTAACTCAGAGTGTTTTGCAGTCGAGTTACATCAGTATGCTATAATTCAGTTAAAAAACACAAACTGCACTAATAAAACAGCCACAAAGACTTGCTCAGCTCCAGCCTTCTAAAGTCCAGCTCTCACCGTGAGTGCTGGATGAAGATCAACTTACAATACAGGTCACTTCGCCTCGCCTCTCCTCGATACACCGGGCATGGACACTGCAGGGGTTGAGGGCCCGACTCCTGCAGCTCCTCACGGCCTGGCACCCCCTCGTTTGGTCTCCTGTGTATCCTGACTTGCATTGCCCACACTGGTAAGAGCCCTGTGAGAATAAAAAGTTAGTAGCCAGCCTTTTAACTGGATTTATTTTTAAAACAAACACGTGAATAAATTCCATGCCACACTGCTTACACTGTGCGAGTGCAATTTTCCATCCATTAAGGCCCATTGCCCTGCAAACAGGCTTTTCTTTCCACATACCATTCAGGTTTGGCTCTGACAGCACGTGCTGGAAAACCCGCTCAACTCATGCCTGTGGAGACCAGGTGCCAAAACTTTGTGTAAACTCATCAGCAGCACCTGCTTAGTCAGATCAGCACGGCCAAGCGAGCCAAGCTGTGTGGGTGCTCTTATTTCGGGCTAAAACAGATTCCATCTGTATCTTAGCTCAACTGGGGGCTGAGTGCAAGAGTGGAACTATGCATTATTTTTGTCCCGCATTTAAGCTCTGTGCTATCCGTATACTTTTAGTCTGAAAGTGAAGATATACAGGTGACTGAATGGCAAAATGATAACTGGACCATCCCAAGGTATGGCCTGTATAAAACATAATGGTCTGTGCATTTTTTTCCTAATTGCAGCCAGGCTAAAATTTCAGGAACATGCTGAATTTGCTCAATATATTCTCTTTTGTGCATTAAAATAGCCTTTAAGTCAGTGCTTCCTGACCTAACAGTTTGTAAAGGAAGAAAAGAGCAAAAAATCATGCTGCTGGTTTATCAGCTAGCAGGCTTCCTACTTCCAGAGATCACCAGCCTTCAGAAGAGGGCTAGCCTTGCAATAGGTACAATATGTGATAGAAATCTTCCAGATACGTAAATAAATTAAATAAATTAAATAAATTAAATTAAAAAAAAAAGAAAGAAAAAAAAAAAAAAGAAAAATGCAGTGAGCAGTGAAAAGAGCCTCTAATAAGACAAAGCCATGAGCAAGAAAAGTCAACCACGTGGAACATCACTGATGGCCTCCATGGTGCTCAGCTGCAGAAAGGACCATCTCTACAATTGTAGGTTATTTATATCCTTTTTACCTGTTATGAACAGAGCCTTCTGTATGCAATCACCAGGCTACTGTAGCAGAACAGAATTTGACAGGGGAAGAAGTTACATGAAAGGTCAAAATCGCTTCATAGCATTAAAATGGTCACACACCCCCTCTGCAGGACTGTACCACTGAATCAGAGAGGGGCTGACGTTGGCAGGGTCACCTGGAGCGCATCCCCCAGGACTGTGTCCAGATGCCTGTTGGATATCATCAAGGAAGGAGACCCAACATCCTCTCTGGGCAACCTCTTCTGGTGCTCAGTCACACATAACATCCCTCAAACCAGATTTAATTCTGCAGTGCTTGCTTTACGCCATTATCTACCAGGTCTATAGGTACTAAATGTGTTGTACTCATTGTAGCTCTTCTGTTCATTGTATCATATAGGGCAATATCTGGTACTGCCTTCATCAGATACCCTAATAAAGTGAAGATGCTGCTCCTACAAAAGGGCACCCATAAGATCTTTCTGCAGTAATTCCTACATGGCTAGAGACAAGTGGAAGTAAAGTTCAAATCTTTCAGAGGAGGTTCCTTCCCATAATATGCTCATAAATGCACATAAGTGGAAGGTGAACAGAGAACTCCTAGCATTCTTCAGGTAAAGAGAATAGAAGAAATAGAAGAATAAAGCCAAGCGTACATGTTAATGACAATTTATTATCGACTATTTTATTCTTATTCAAAGGAAATTCTTTGATTTAGACGGAGCTAACAGAGACACAAATACAATCCTTGTAGAATTTTAAACCAATGGTTTCTTTAATGCCACAAATGAAGAGGTGCTTACCAACGTGTTCACACAATGGGAATTGGGAACACAGAGTCCATCTCCATCATTCTGACATTCATCAATGTCTAAGCAGACCTAGCAATAAAACAAAACAACCTATAATAAAAACTAAGTCAACTTAGATCCAAGTTTGAAGAAAAGCCACCAAAGTTTAGATTCAAAGAGGAGTCATAATCTCTCCTGAAACCACTCTAAGAACAGCACAGACATACTCATAGACTTAACTTTCACATGGTTCTCCAGATACAAAAGCCAACTCTGAAGAGGCATAGACTGATAGTGTCAAAATGTCAAACTTAGGACGGGCTTATGGTTCACCCACAAGAGTTGAGAACTATGTCTCCACTGCAGAGCTGTATAGGAAAATTCACAAAAACTGTAGTAAAACAGAGCTTTCTATCAAACTCTTCCTAGGTCAGCAGCAGGTTACAGAAATAAAGCCTCTCTCTAAAATTGATCAGATGTGCCTCTGTAGATTATGACATTTTTTTTCCTGTCACTATCCTAATTCTGTATGTTAGGCAGTTAATACTCTCATCAAAGCCACGGAAACACAACAATCAGAGCAGTAACACCAAGCTCTGCCTAACTGAACAAGGCAGCCGTGTAGTGTCTGAAATATAAATAAAATGTACAAATAACCCCCTGCCCCTCGCACTGGAGATGACTTCAAGGACGCTGCCACTTACCTGCTTGTTGTTCTTGGCGTAGCTGAGCCCTACCCCTTGCACCATCTGTCCTGTATATCCCGGGGGACAAGTGTCGCATCGGAAGCCTGGAGCAGTGTTCACACAACGCACTCCGGGGAAGCAGGGGCTGTATCGGCACTGCAAGGACAAAGAGGGAATGGATGCAGGTGCATCAGTAACAGCCAGCCACTGACTACACGCAGAGACCTCTCACATCTCTGGGACCTTGAATTTGCTGAGGCAATGCTACATGCAAATGCCTGTATGTCCTCTGTCCAGAGCTGGTCTGCACAGAAAACACTCCCACGTATATTTGACCTCATGGATATTCAGCTATTCTCTGAAAGTTGACACATACAGTCTTGCACAATAGCCTGCAGCAGTGCCCCAAGCTCAAAGATGTGCCTGTAGTACCCACACATAGACCAGAGGACCACAGACAGCTCTCAGCACTTGTCCCCACATGCCACATACCCACTCCATCACCCTTGGGCTGAAGATGTGGCTCACGTCACTGCCTAACGTGGTTTCACCGAATGTTGTGGCCCATCTCTGTGGATTTCTGGGTGCCTGTGGGCAGCCACATCTTGCATTGCTGCCTTCAAATATCACCAGCCCCTTGAGTGATATTTGTAAGACTACTCAAAACATGAACACGCCATCATGCTGTGTATGACTCAAAGAGAGCAATAAGCAAGATATATGAAAGAGTTTAAAATATATATATTTTTAGAATACTTCCCCTCCCTTCATCAATAGCAGAAAAACATCCATGAAATGATGACAGAACAAAGAAACATCTATTTGCAACATCAAACATGCAACTTGTGTGGATATATAAAATACACGACTCCGTACTGCTCTAAGTTTGTATTTGCCCTTTAACTTACCATCTTTGGAGAGCTGCTACAGACTAACAATCACTCACACACTTTTAATAGAACACGAAAAAATATATTTAATATCAAACTGTGTTTGAGGTAAAGATTTAACAGAAGTATGTCTGAGGCTCGCATAAGGCAAATGGAAAAGCTAAGAGAGACATTTTGTCCCTGATAGCAAAATTTTTTAATGTGAATTTTGTCATAGTCAGTAGAGGGCACTCAAACAACATCATAGGCACAGCAGTGCCTATGCTAGCACAGAGCACACACACCATCAGCATGCTAAAATAATGTCTTCAAAGGAGTCGTGAATACAGGAGCTTGCGGCAGAGACGTGAACAGCCTCAGCATGTCTGATAGCAGTTCTCAGTGGGGAAACACTTAGATTTCTCTTAACCAGAATTTGCATGGGAGCTTCTATTTAAATGCCCAGGTTTTAAGAAGTAATGTTCCTTGTTATTTCCTAAAATAATAGGAAGATCCCTCAAAAGAAAGCTGTCATCCTAGAAAAAACTTTGCAAAAGTATTCAAAAATATTACTTGCCTTGTTAACATCTTAGCTGACTATTGCAGCTTACTGGACATTGTAAACAATCTGTCACCATTTATTATCTCTTTGTCCCCACTGCTTGAGAAACCATAAGTGTAAATCCATAAATAAGTGTTTTCTGTTAATGAGAAAGCACTATGCTAGCTAGCTTTTAGTAGCAGTGTCCACCCTGAGACTGAGAACCACCCAAACTCAGTTCACCCCTTTGTGTATTCCACAGATGGGTCCAAGTTGGACACATCATGCCCAGCTGCTGACACTTTTTGTCATAGACCTTTAAGGTTAAGCTGAAAGCATAGCAGCAATAAGGGGCGAGCAGAGGATTGGTCTCCATGGCTGGTTCAGGAGCACCACAACTTAAAGAAACAAACTCTGCATGGACAAGAAGGGCTCCCACAGCTCAGCCCATAACAGCAGACGCTCTTCAAAGTCCTAAAAGCACTAAACTCCTTTATAAACTTCTCAGCTCACTGGGTTATTCCAAATTTTCACCCACGTAACTTCCACAAAGTTGCAGCAACAGCAGAATAGAGGGGTGGAATCAAGTCAGAACATTCACCATGCAAGCAGTCAGCAAATGCTGAAGACACCAAGCATCAGCAACACATTGCTATGAAGGAAACCAGCTAGTTTTCTGATTTTCATCTTTTTTTTTTTCCCTCTCTGTTCTGTGAAGGTCACTATTTTACCTCATCGATATCTGAGCATGTAACTCCATTGCCTGTGAAGCCTTCAGGGCAGGGGCCGCACTGAAATCCCTCAGTTGTCTCTGTGCACCTGACCCCTCTGAAGCAGGAATTGGCTTCGCATTTGGGTTTAGGGCGCCTAGGAGGTGACGTTGGAAAATTCAGTGTTCCCAAACCTGCAACATGGAAAGAACAGCTGTTTTAGTGATTAAAAGAAACATCCATCATGGCTTTCAGCTGGCAAGTACTCCGCAGAGAGCCCCACAGTGCTGCTTGGCAGGGGATCCTATTTCTGCCCCACATGCAGTGTGGCTGCAAGGAACCACCAGCTGTGCTGGGGCTCAGGAGACTTCATGCTGGAAGTCTCACATGCCTTGCCAAGCCCCAGAGAGTGGAAATTAAGCCATTTTCATTAGGTCTGCATGCTGCTCTTGACTACACAAGGCAGCCCTCCTGCTAGGTTTGTCCCAGCATAGACCTGCTGCTGGGCAGGGGAGCAACACTGTGAAAGCCAGGGAGCTCAGAAGGATCCCCAGGAACTGAAGTTTCACAGTACAGGGCAAGCTAAATCAGCAACACCACCTCATCATACGAAAAAGAGTGCCACAATTTCACCAGAGCAATGTTTGACCTAAGGGGAGCAAAACAGCTGCAGTTGGCAGCAGGCGGGACGCACAGCAGGACAGGCAGTACGACTGCTTCAGACACACAGAGGCCAGCCTGGGGAAAAGCACCATTTCCCGAGACTCTGGCCAGTGCTGAACCTTGCTACTGATGCATGCGTTACGTCCTTGCAAGATTTAAAGACATTTTCTTTGGCACTTGCACAGGAAGCTCGGTCTTGCCAGTTGCGTAGGAGGGCCATGCAGGGGCGTCCAGGAAGGTATTTATTTCTTCCATTTAGGTAAAAGATCTTCCATTGGATCCTAATGCTGTTAACCAGTTAACCTGCTCAGGTTCTGACTATTTCCAAGTGACACCCATGGGATCTTCCTCAGCTTGAAAATACCAGCCATTTCAGAACAGGATCTTTCTGCTACAACTGGTGCTGAGAGTGCAGGCAGAGGTGGCATCACTTGGTTTAAAGTGTTTTATCCCCCAGTAGGTGACTGTCAGAGGTATAGAAACTGAAAGCTTTTTCCCAGGTGAAATCTCTTTTAAATTCAGGTGAAATCTCTTTTAAATTTGTGACATATACATCTAGAATTTTAGACATATTTTCTAAAAAGTACTCTTCAGAAACCAAATAAATCTCATGTAATCAGAATTAGCTGTAAAGTAACTGCCTATCGCATCCGGTTGCCTTTTACAGGCAGTACAGGAATACTCACCACATGCTTGGCACTCAGCTATGGTATTTCTCAGAAAGGTTGTTTCCTTGACCTTCAGGATACAGAAAACAGACATTATTTGGACACAGGCAGCTCCCAGTTTGTACCTGGCTGCCAGAAGAACCATTCTCTTTTTTTCCCCCAAGACACCACTCACACCATACAACATATGTACTACATCTTGAAACAATACACTCTTCATACTCCAGAAAACTAAGCTCAGCTATAATGGTCATAATTCAGTTCATCCTTCATCAGAAGAACCTTTAAGAATGACATGCTTAACTTCAGGCATGTGCCAGCAAATCCTGCTCAGAGACCCAACAACAACAAGAACAAATTTATTTCACTTTTATGCGACAGATCTACCTCCATCTATCAAGAGACTAAGGCAGCTGCTCTAGTTCTTCTCGGCTTCAAACATCAGCCTTTCTGGGGCTGAGTATGCAAGTCACCCACATCATCACACTGAATGGACCTTCACAGCATGCTCAGGACAGTTACTTCTTCTCCAGCATGCCTTGCCTCTGGGGCAATGGACTCCACACCCTCATTTTTTATTGCTTAGGTGAATTCTGCCCGGACCCTAGAAGCCACAAGATTGGAGATTTCATGCTGAAGCCCTTATACAGTACCTGCTGTCTGAGAAGGTCTTTCACTTCTCCCAGTATTTGATTCATCTGCACCATCTGACTCATCAGCTGCCTATTAAAATCACCTGCAAGAAAACGGTAAGGAAAAGGGTGCACAATGCACATAAGTTTCCTTAATTTGCCATGATTGTTTCTGAGACACAAGAAGGAATCTCCAGACAGAGCCAAGGAGGGGGACATTACTGGAAGGGGACATTACTGTTGGTTAAGCCCTGCAGGGATGCTTACAGAAAATACAACATTTAGCTTCTTTCTCTTTTGTAGAGGGATTTGAAGGATCTCAAAGCTCTTCTGGACTTAATTTCATGGTACATTGAAGAAACAGGAAGGAAGATCAAAAACTGGTCTATACAGAGTAAAGCAACATATTTCTAACATTGTTTCCGTGTCTAACAATATTGGTAACTAATGTCACCCATGTCACCGGTTTCTCCCAGGCCTGAGATCTGCATCCCTATGTAAAGCCTTAGGGTTTCAAGACTGAAAAGGAGCTGCTTTGGATATTCCATCTGGGGAAGCCAAGAAACAGCCACCCCTATAATGGCAAGTAACCCCGATTAAGTATATTCTCTGTCACTACAATTAATTTCTGCTCATTTTTCAAAGAGAAAAATGTGTTCCGGGTGAGCTGAGACTGCTTTCTGATAAAAAAAAAAAAAATGCCCTTATGATCAAAATGGTGGTTTTAATACCCACAGCCTTCATTTTTCTTATTCTTTTCTTTCTTTTTTTTTCATTTTTTTTTCTTTTTTCATTAGTTGCAGCCCATTTTACTGTATACAAGTTCCAAAGCCATGTTTGCTTCTGGTGGATTAGAGTAAGGGCTATCTTATTCCTAAGGACTCACAAAACTCCACACTCTTAACACACACCATCAAAACCAAACCAGTTCTCAGCATCCAATAGCAAATTAAAGACCTTTATCAAAAGAGCAAAAGCTGTAGCTATAACAAGCAACAGAGGAGGAGCAGAAATGACATAAGATTCATTAAATCTCATTCATTAAATGAAACATTAGTTTTGACCTGGTGACAGAGAAGCAGCATAGAGTGTATTTAACACAGTAATGCTCTGTTTCTGTGTGTGTGTTTGTGTGTGTGCTTGTAGCTCCCTGCTGAGCTTGTAGCTCTCTCAAGCAGTTGTTTACTTCTCTAACTCTGTATGTCAAAATAAATTTTAGAAATAAATGCTTTTTTTTATATATCCTAAGCAGGCAAGGTGGATGTGCAAGTTGTCCATATAATGTGAGGGGGCATCGAAGGCTGGCAGGCTGAAAGCAAGCAGAAGGAAGCACATGCAAAGTGGCCCTTTGCCAGGAGATGTACTCGATCCCACATTCAAAGCTGACCAGACAAAACAGCTACTGAGAACAAAGCACAAAGACTCCACCTCTGGGTCAAGAAGTCCATGCACCATGAATCAGTAGAGGCTGACAGAACATTTGGGAAAGCAACACTAAAGCTGCTCTTCCTTACTCTCTTCTTGGGTCCATGACGATATACCAGACTAAAAGGGTCACTGGTCTGAAGCAACACAGATTTTTTTTCATTTTTCTGCATTATGTTAAGTACAGCTACCCTAGATGACCTTCAAAAGTCCCTTTTAACTTGATAATTTTGTAATTCTGATGACATGTGGCATATTAATCTCAACTACCAAAAAGATTGGGTCTTATACCATATTTTCCTGCCCAAATGAGAAGATTTGAATATCTACGTTCAACCTCTACCTGAAAACAAAGTTCTCACCTCTCAGCCAACCTGCTTAGTTGTCTCAGCCTCACAGCCTGAGCACTGAGGGACGCCTGCTGCCACAGTAGCAGCAATCATTAGGACTCTCAGTCAAAGCCAAGTACCATTACTGAGGTCCTAACCTCTTCCACATGTTTTCCAATTAGTATAAAAACATTCATACTCATGCTTATACCAACATATGTAAGTGCCATATCCTTACAGAGCTAAGCACTTCCATTCCTGGTTTTTTCTGGCTAAAGCCAAAGTTGTGGTTATCTGATATATTGCTGCTGTAAAGGGCACCATGAAACATATATGATGTGTGAGGCAGCTGAGCTAATATTGCTGTTGGAATGCTTGCCCCTCTCCTTTCTGTGGATTTGATTATACAGACTTTGAATATATTCACGGGAGGAGTTTTTTTATTTAATATGTGATTAATTTCATTTGGAGGTTATATGGAATTGAACTTAAGAGGCCAGTCCAAAAAGCCCAGCCAAGTGTAGGCAGCCAGGGACAGTATCCTCCTCCGGAGACAGTATCTCCTCACATTACTGTAGTTTGAATTATTGATTAATGAGGAGAAAGTTACAAACGAGAACAAGTGTGGAATTTGGAAATCCTGCTCGTGGAGTTGTGAATTATTCCAGGAGGAAACACTGAATTGTCCTTCCCTTCTATCTGTGCCACAGATGATTTACACAGGTAAGAGGCAAAACAGATGTTGTCACCACTGCACAGCACTGATGCCTGCATTCATGTAATGGACACACGATCATCTAGTATCAAAATTGTGTCTCGTCTCCCAATGGCATGGAACCTATTTTAACCAAAACCAACACTGCTGCACTTTCTGGAAGACAGGGAAGGGTGATAGAGTGAGCAAGCTTCTCACGGATGCTATTTCAAACCTCAGCTCACATGTTTTGCTTCGCTGCTGTCACATACGGCATGCAGAGTGTGAACCCGTTGCGTTCCCTTTCACCCACACCACAGTGTGGGATTGACAGTGCTGGGGAGGGGGTCCACATGGGGCCATCTCACCCAGGTTCCTTGTTGAGAGGCTGGAGAGCACCCTCTCCTGTCCCCGGGAGGGCACCCACCCCATGGCAGCTGCAGGAACCCCCACAAAACGTGAGCACTGCCCACATGGGTAAGCGCACTCATGGGTTTGGTTCCTCTCTTCATCTACCTATTTTCATAAAGCCTGCGGCACCTTTAACACTACACAGAGCATGAGCACATTAGTTGTACAGTCTTATGAAATTAGGCTAAAAGGCCACTTCTCATCACCAGACTCTTTTTTTCAGTAGGCCATCAACTCAAATGCTTCCTCACCTGCAGTGACTGTTGAGTGACAGTCATCTGGGTGACTGTTCTCTTGCTCATACTGAGCTGTTTCCAAAATATTTTCAGGATATCATTTCCAGTCAAAAAGATCACTATTCATCTACAGAGTTTATCCACATTTTCAGTACTAACCACAACAGGATATCAATGCAAAGAAGCTAAGGAGCTTCTTTAAACTCCCAAATGCAGAGCTTACCAGTGTACTGAGGAACAGGTTCAATTTGTTGAAGGAAACAATCCTGCAGATTCCCGACTTGGGCAAGTGATCCTCCTGTTACCAGCTTCAGCTCATCTAGTGTATCCTGGAGTCATGGGAGAAAGGGAGAGATCACCATCTGGTACAATAACGGGATTAATTTTTCAGAGAGGATCTCCATTCCCCAAGCATGCAGAGCTCCTACACTGACTCTTCAGGACCACCCATCTCCATGTAACTTGTAATAAAATCTCAATTTTTTGCATGGCAAATTTTCACATAGCTGTGGTTTCTTTCTTTCTTTCTTTCTTTCTCTCTCTCTCTCTCTCTCTCTCTCTCTCTCTCTCTTTCTCTCTTTCCTACTTAAGTTCATACAATCTCATACCAGGAAGTTCACATAGTTTTATATCTGTAGTATATAGAAATGGCTTCTATTGATTTGAATCCAGAGCAATCTTTTCCCCCTTCCAGGGAGGTACACACATCAGGAACGTGGGCACCTTAGTAATTCTCCACATAAAGGGGCTCATTTTCCAGTCTGCATTGAAATCAAGGGAGGGGGCAAACCTGGGCCAGAATGCCTTTGCACCTAATGCATATTTTGCAATAACAGCAATGAAAGATGTTTGTGGAACATGCTGTTTATCCTGGACTGCTGTTACAGAAGCAACAGGAAACAAGCCAAGCTCCTGGTTGGTAGACAGAGGCAGAAAAGTTATTTTATTCAAACAGCTGGGGTTTAGATTCTCATCTATCATCAAGGGATCCCCGCCGTTGTGTCTCATCAGCCCATGTGGCTTATTGTGCAGGGGAAAATCACACGCATGGTCAACTGTTGCTTATGCTGAACTGCCATAGGAAGCTCATAAAGAGCTGCCTTATTGGATGAAATAAGAGCTTACCCAAAGCCTGATTCCTGAGAAACACTTAGACTGCAGTAAGGGAGTCCAAAATTTTTTAAAAAGCTGAAAACTATGTTTACAATTACAATGAATGGCAAAACTCTTACTGGGTTCACTGAGGCTAAGATTTCACCTGTTTCACAGTGAACTTGTTTACATCCCTTTCACAGACTGTTCTAACACTCCAGCATTTCTAAAGCACTATCACACAGAGGCTGGCTGTTGTGAGGGCAGAGGTATGAGACCAGAGAGCCAGAAGTTCCCCCCTGGTCCCTCCAAACGCTCAGGCTCCTTCCAGCTCTGCTGCCCACCTGTGACTTCTTCTGGAAGGTCCGCAACTCCACAAAGGCTGACTTCTGCGGGAGTGTTGAAAAGGCTTTCGGTAGGTCCCGAACGGCACCCACGTGCAGGCAGTCCAGGTACAACTCGATGGCGCTCGAGCCCTGCTGCAGGCCACTGAGCCTCAGGAGGACAGCGTGGGGCTTCCCATCTGCCAGCTGGATGTTGCTGAAGATGACAGAGTTCAGCCGCCCGTCGCTCTTGAGATAGCGAAGTGCCACTAGTACAAAACACACACAGGAACTCTGAGAGGGTAGCAGATAATCCATGCCCGATCAAGGAAGATCCTGTGGGAAACTGTCATGCCTCTGCTATTCATCCTCATGTCAGCTTAAGTAAATGCATCCCATGTGCAGATATATGTGGTAAGAATAAATGGGACATGGAGTCTGGAGTGGGATTACCAGGGCTCTGGTGTGGCTCCCCATTTGCTGCCTGCAGACCATTTTCCACTGCTTTGTCCAAACCTTTTTAACTGGTTAAAGTTATGAAGTTACTACCGAAAGTTATTACCTTTTAGTTACCCTAAAAGGTAATGTGCTAAAACACACAGATAGTTGGTACACAGATAATCAGCACTTTGAGAGATTTATATTGAGTAGCCCTAGAATTTACTACATAGCAGAAAAGTATCACTAGAACAACGGATCTGGGAATGCAAAGCTGGCTGACAGTGTAATACTCAACAGCACCACTAAAGAAACAGAACGAGCAGGAATTGTCCACAATTTGTTGTAATAAACAGTATGTGAAAATAAACTGTAAGACAGAAAAGACAACCTGCACCGAAAAATGACTACAGCCTCATCTCAAATCTTTCTTCAAAGCTTCGAGTGACCTACTTGATACTTCCAACACAACAAATTCTTATTTGTCAACGTAAAAATGTACCATCCAAAACACAGCAGCAACCAAACAAAAATTCTTACACCCTAAAGTAATATTAAAAAATGCCTCTTTCTTTAGGAAACTGGATCTTCCAGCTAGATCACTTAGACTTGCCAGCATATCCACTGAAGCAATGAGCTGCTGCAGCTAGAGTGTGTAATTATTTTACAGTGCTAAACAGATCTTGTTTTAAGGATCCTGTTTTACACATCCCAGCCTGCATGTCTCTCACATTTCCTCACCTAGCAGCTACATGCACTGCAGAGTCAACCTGCACACACATCAGGCACCTCAATAGTTAAGTGCTGCTCTTTGTGAACATCTGTTTGAAGTTCACAGAGAGCTGCACTACTGCATCAAGTGAGAGCTCACAGATGCTCTGACCTCCAAGAAACACCTAGACTAGAATGAGGCCAGATAAAAACTGAGGATATAGCAGAGGGCAAAAACTCTGAATAACTTCAGAGAGAGCTACGAACAGCTTCTCTTGTCTTGGGATTTTGTCCTACTTATATTTGCTTAGTAGCACACAGACAGGAAGATGATTTCTTAATATACCCTCCTGATGCTGCCATATCCCTATTAGTTGGGAACATGTAGCTAGTAACCCAGGAGATCCCTGACAATCTTTCTAATTGCTTGGTCTAATGATTGAGCAAACCAGATTTACACCAGCATGAGCAGAGCAGCACGTGTCTTCCTCTTTGCAGTGTACACGACTGCTTAAGTCGCAGTAGCTGCCGTCAATATCTGAATGTTTTCACTTCTGTCTATGTTTAAACACTGCCAGGGCTGAGATTTCCGCAAAGGTGCATGAGGTCACCGGTAACTTGCTAAAAGGTAACATTTTTTGGCAAACTCAAAGATCTGGCAAGACAGAGTATGTTGCAGGTATTCTACGTATGTGAATACTATGCACACGGAGTTGTATTAATGCAAGATCCTTGGATCTGGGCCCTGCATAAAGAGAGACCAAGTGCAGCATTTGGAAGTTGGCAGAAAGGCAGAAGGAAAGGCAGAAAGAAGGAAAGAAGGAAGGAAAGAAAGAAGGAAAGAAAGAAGTAAAGGCAGAAAGAAGGAAAGGCAGAAAGAAGGAAAGAAGGGATGGTGGCATGTCCTAGAACAGATGAGTGGCGAACTGCCAGAATAGTTGCAGGACAAGGAGCAGTATGACTTGGAAGGAAGATCAAGAATTCCTTACTCAGCTAAAGCCAAACATCCATCTGGTAAAGCAGAACAGACTTTTGAAGGGACATTTTCCTGCACCACAGTTTCAGTAAGACTTAACCCATCCAAGCCCTGGCATTACCTGTCTACTGCCAGACATGCTACAATGACACTCCTAAGAGTGACTCACTGTATAATTTACAGATTTCCCATTTAATTATTGATCCAGTAAAACAGGGACTGCTTCACAGAGCTGCTCAGTTACATCAGTTTTGTGTATTTGCTGCTATTTGTTCTAACAATATATGAGGCAAAAAAGACAAAAAAAAAAAAAAAAAAAAATCCTGGGCCTATTTGAGACTTTGCCTCTGTGAAGGACACTGGTTTAACCAAAACAACTTAAGCACTTGCCTAGTAATTTAGATGCATTTAAAACATCTTAACTGAAGCATATATCAATTTATCTCGCCTCCATAAAATACATTTATCACAAACTGGTGAAAACAAGAGTTAAACTGGTTTACACAAACTGATTAGATAAAATGGCAAAAGTTCTAGCATCGTTGTAGGTAAATCAGCACACCATTCCAGCCCAGCAAGACCTTATTATATCAAAAGGCATACATAACTTCATATAAAACTGCTGTAAAATGTTCAGTTATTGCTAGCATATTTACAGTCCACTACACCAAAACAAAACCAGGATGTGAGCAAAACCATTTTCAAACTGTTTCAAACAAAAGCAGTTTTCAAACGTGGCACTGTAAAAAATAACTGAGGCTGGCTTTGTGCTCCTGAGATCAGAATTTGGGTGCGTAAGTGGAAACAGCACACAGAGGGAGCACCATTCCAGAAGCCCAAATATTTTGATTTCAGATTTCTCTGAGATGCCAACATTGGCTCATGGCTTCAGCGATGATCTCCAGGCTTGAGCCGATCACAGGCACTCCCCACAGTCCAGGCTTTCAGCTCATGCGACGGCCTCCTGGATGCAATCTAACTTACCGTAGGAAGTGGCCATATGGGACACTTGACACTTCCACAGAAATCACGTGTGGAGATGCTGTGAAATGCTGCCTACTACTCTCACACTGTCATACATCCTAAGCAAGGTGCACTAAAAGAATAAGGAGTCAGAGAGATCTTCATGGTGCAGCTGAAGAAGCTGAGCAAAGTCTCCCTCTGATCAGATCTTTAGAACAGATTTCGAGTCCTCCATCTGCTCAAAGTATAAAGGATATGGGTCACTACAGTACAAATTTCTTTATGTTGCCTATACATATATATTTATACACACACACACACATAAATATACATGCACACACACACACATATATATATGTATGTCCAATCCTGTCAGAGACACTTCCCAGGTACAACACAACCAAACACACTGAGGACAGAAACAAAAGAAACTTTGCAGCTTTGTACCAAAAAGCATTTTAAGTTTGCTACTTACATCATATCTACATATGGTAGGCATGAGTGAGGGAGAGAGAGAAAGAAAGAACATATGATATAACATTTATGTAGCAATAAAATCAGTAAATTTTAGGAACTGCAAGACAGATAAAGCTTCTCAGTATATGAGACTCAGCTGCCTAATTATAGCACTAGCAGAAGCTAATCACATCAGCAGTGAAGTCAATGGAGCAACAAGAATTTTCACCACTTCTTTGCTGAACCTTAGCACTGCAGCACGTCCTAGATGTGAGACTGACCTGAGACTGCGAGAGGGCTGGTGAAGTTCTCAGTTTCTAGAAATCTGCTCAAGTTTCTGCTTTGACTGTTAATGATGTGATTCCCACAGGCAACTAACAAGTGTATTAATTCACCCGAAAGCTCCTGCAAGCGCCAGGAATGTTTGCCTTGCACAGCCACATCTAACCTCCAGGGAAGAGGGAACAAGCACCTGCCGTTCATATGCATGAGGCGGCATGTGCGTGTGTCCCGCACATTCCTCAGTAACAAGAACCAGGGATTGTCCCAGGGCGGAAAAAAATAAAGGAAAACAACTCGACTGCTTCCTCCGATGCTGCTTTGCGTCCCTCCCTTCTCGGCAGGCCTCAGAGCAGGCTGTACGGCAGAGCGGGATACCCACACGCTGGCAGATGTGCTCCCCGGCCAGGAGAGCAGCATGTGGTCAGCAAAGGGAATCAAGGCCAGTGAGAGAGGATGCTCTCAGCACCTGGATGTTGGGAAGAGGCCGAGGGTGACAGCGCGCAACAAGGATGCCTCAAGCACAAAGGTTGACCGTTTTCAATGATCACACCAATAACAACCCACCCCGCAGGAGTTCTCCTCTACCTGCCTCAAGCAACTCACCTTTATTCACCCGTCCCATCACTGTGAATTCGAAATACTTGCTGTTGTCAGCGGACGAGTACAGGCCAAAAATGGTGGCCGTGCTCTTCGACTGCAGGTTGAGCATGGCGAGCACGTACACGTCGTTGAGCGTGGGGTCACCGAGCGCTTGCTGCAGGAAGCTGGTTGCCACTCTCTTGTTGGAGTAAGAAAGGAGATCAAACACTGGAAAATAAAATGTTTTTAATGGTGGTTTGAATACAACAGTGAGCAAAGATGAACCTAGTCTGAAGTCTGTTGATCTCCACGCCACGTTTGGAAAATGGGAGGGAGAAGGGAGAATTTCCAAATGGATATTTAAATCAATTTGTTGTCTCTAAAATGAATAACATGAAAATAACAATATGAAAATACTATATAAATTTTGTGAAATGGGTCATCTGTCAGCAGAAGATTCTGGAAAACATTGGTAAGTTTTTAAAAGAGAAGTATATAGTTGTCAAATTGAAGTTACTCAAATATTTTCAAGTAGATCTCTGTGGTTTATCTCTTTAAAGATGCACCTTGACAGAAAGCTTTTTAACCTTTTTATTTTTATTTTTTTAAATAAATCCAAATGCTGATGCTCACATTTCAGTTAGAATCTGGCACCAGCGTTTTCAGGCATGGAATTTACGCTTATCCTAAGGATCATTTGGATGGTGTCTTGGAGGGCATCAGTTAAAACGCTAAAAAGCCAGGTAAGCAATATAATATCCATAACCTCCTTCTCACTTCGCTGGCTCCTCAGAAGATGTTTTATATAAACAAGACTCATCTTTCCTTTTTGGCACAGATAACAAAGAAAGACAGGCCTCACAAAAAAATAACCCCGGAGGCACAGCGAAAGCTGCTTCAAATCTTTCTTTTCAGTTTTTGCACAGTACATTAGCAAACAGCCTGAATATTATAAGTATGTCAGCTACGCCCCTCATGGCACAGAAACAACACACTGGGATTTTCCTGCGTGCTCCTAAATTCATGATGCCTCCAAACGCCAACAACCACTGCAGTGGGTTTCTTGGTAATCTCCTATTTAAACCTACCGATATGAAAACATCACGCATATCACTCCCTTCCAATAAAGCCTAACAAATAACTGTATAAGAGGGTTATTTAACCATATGTTTATCGGAGGGGGCCAGGGCCACTTGCTCACAGAGCGCGGCTGCTCTTGGCACAGCCCTGCCCAGGGCCACGGGGAAACCCTGCTCCCCTCCTGAGACACGACGGCTGGATTCTCACTGCTCCCATTGCTCCTTCTGTAGCTTCCATTAACTCAGACGCTCATGTAATTCCAAAAAGAAAAAAAAAAAAGGATAATGAAGGGATTCTTTTCCCATCCATCTCACAAAATTGTTGAAACATAGATCTATAGTCTATTTTCAATAGCTTAAGTCTACAGTCCTTTTGGGTCCAGGAATATCAGAGAGGGATCTGGTCAAACTACAGGTCTGTCATTCAGTTCAGAGCTACAGCCACGTCTCCCACTGCAACCAGTGATCCCAAGGGTGGAGGGGAAAGGCTGGACTTCACCCTGTTTGGTTCACACCAAAGACTGAAATGCATCTCACTGCTCCCCACAGCAGCGTTTTGCAGGTAACAACAGCTGTGAGTTCTCAGCCAGGACACCAGAACACAGCACCTGGTCTCTGAGAGGAAACAAGGCAAGCATGCAGTCCGCTCCGTACTTCTGGCTCTACCGACGTATTTTATATGACTTCTGAGGAAACAAATAATCTGGGGTACAGTCAAACACTTAAAAAAAAAAAAAAATTATAAAGGTAATAATTAAACACTGGCCCATTTCTGTCAGTGTCTGTTTTCCGCATCTATGGAAAACACTAATGGAAAAGTTTGAAATCTGCATGTTTAAATGAATGTTCGGATTGGTTTGGTAGTTGATAGCCCTCAGAAGGCTGCTAAAGGATCCAGTTGGAGCTACCAAATCCTCTCTTGAGATATCTCCACTGACGGGCATGTGAGCTCTTCACACGGCAGAATTCACCCTTTAGGGTAAATTACTCACACGTTAGCAAAAGGGGCCAGCAGAAGAGCAGCGGAGTTACGGAAATGCTACCTCTGCAGCAGAGCTTAAGGCAGGGGCAGCTTTAGACTGCCTGAGAAAACAAATCCACTAGGATTTCAGATTTCAGTTTTTGAAGAATAGTTTGTTGGTCCGGATTCTTTCTTTGGGAACAAATGGATAAAACCAGGCTGCAGACCCTGGAGGCGCCCGAACAGCCAGCTCAAGTTCACACAGTTCGTTCCCAGCACACAGGACCCAACCACCGGACACCTCCCGGGCACCACCCTGCTGCCTCCCGAATCCCTCAGCAAGGAGCCACGCTCCGTCCCAGGAATACGGGCCAGGGATCGGCTATATCTGGAGAAAGCGGGAAGCCACTTGTGAAGGCCGCTGCCCCGAAATGCCAAGCCTGGCTGTGCGCTAACAGACCGACTGTGTGATGAACTCAAACACACGGCGTGCAGTCCCTTGAACGCAGAAGGGAGGCGGGTGTCAGGGGAGCGCCGGGCTCAGCCGGGCTCAGCCGGGCACAGCCGGGCTCAGCGCCGGGCTCAGCGCCGAGCTCAGCGCCGGGCTCAGCCGGGCTCAGTGCCGGGCACAGCCGGGCTCAGCGCCAAGCTCAGCCGGGCTCAGCGCCGGGCACAGCCGGGCTCAGCGCCGGGCTCAGCGCCGAGCTCAGCGCCGGGCACAGCCGGGCTCAGCGCCGGGCTCAGCGCCGAGCTCAGCGCCGGGCTCAGCCGGGCTCAGCCGGGCTCAGCGCCGGGCTCAGCGCCGGGCTCAGCCGGGCTCAGCGCCGGGCTCAGCGCCGGGCTCAGCCGGGCTCAGCGCCGGGC
>NW_020454093.1:5280220-5282390 GCF_003342845.1 Nothoprocta perdicaria | reverse complement strand
GGGGCCGGGGGCAGGGCCGCCCCGCGCAGACCCTGCCCGCAGCTCGCCCCCGCGCAACGGCCCCGTCTGCCTCAAATAAGTACTAACTAATTGAAAATATCGGTTAGTGAGTAACTGAAAATATCGGTGCTCCTCATGCTTTAGTTTCGGAGCTCCTCAGGATCGCATTCCTGAGGCAGAATCCCGCTCCTAGCATCTCCACCTGCAGCACCAGGAATGGCCAGGATGCGAGGGGAGCCACCACAGCACCTCCCGGCACAACGTCCCAGAGAGCTCAGGCTCACCCTGCTCCTCAACAACAGGCTACAGCCACGTCTGCGTGCGCGCAGCCAGTGCACATGGAGGTCCCTGCAACTTTGCACGTTTTCGTTTCTGTGCTCGGTTTTATTGCTGGAGCACGTTGCAGACTGAAGGGGATTTTGTGCTCAGGCACAGCCTTCTTTAAGGGATTTTTGCAAAGTATATTGTTTATCTGCCGTCTGGATAGGGCTGTTTGACCTTCTAATCATCATTCTCAATAATAAAAGGAATTTAGCTCTCCTTGCCTTTTCGTTGTTGCGTATTCTCTGAAGTTCATACTCCAGTTTAATTTACTCCAGTCTAATATTTTGAATAGGAACCATAAAGTGGTATCTTCAGAAACTTCCATAGAGTCAATGGCATTATGTATGGAAGTTTATTCCAGAAACCTAAGCCTAATTCTTAACACAGGATCTGCAAGAAAATCTCAGCTTCACTGTTAAATAATTGTCCTGCTTAATTTATTTAACTCTAAACACAGAAACTGCAGAGTAGCTGCCAACACTATGGATTTTGCTTTAGAGAAGTGCACAAGACTTATTCAAATTCCAAGTAACAGAGAGGGGAAGGAGGAAGGAATCCCGGCTGCTTAATCCATGGTTCATATTTTGCTCCTACTGTGCACCAGGAACACTCACCATTTCCATGGAATTGGGGGGATGGCATAGAGATCAGAATGCAAGTGAAACTAAGAGAAGTAAGTCTCAAAACAATGAAAGCCAAGCGCTTTCTTGCTTTTCATGGGCTAGCTGTAGACTGTGTCCCTCCACAATTATTTGGACACTTACAGGTTTGACCCTGCAACATTTTCATAGGAAAACAGAAGAAATGTGTGCAATTCCTTTTCAAATGGAGCACGGTTCCAGAGGAAGTCACACTTTCCCAGGAACACGGGCTTGAGCGCACTTTGTCAAGTTGAGGCATATACTCGTTGTCAACACACCTATCTACGGTTCACGTCCACTAAAAAGGAATTCCACTCAAGCACCCAAGAGGAATAAACTCACGAGTAGCTTCAGAAGGGGGCAGGGAAGATGCAGACTGCCCTTTTTCCATCCTTGCCTTGGCTTCTGTGACAGCATGCAGATGAACTGCACCCTAGGGCACTGCAGGTGCAGATGAGCCCACCCTAGGGTGGGTTCAGCTCTAGTCACCTCCCGAGCATTCCTGAATCAGGGAAGGGCCCCACACTGGCACGCTCGCTCGCCGAGACAGCCCGTTGGGGTTGAGCATGAGCATTCACTGTTGTTGCTGTCATGGTCCTTCTGATCCTAATGATCTGGAGCCCAGTAACCTCAGATCCCTCTGGTGGGTTTTGATCACGACGTGAATTTTACTCAGAGCTGTGCAAATCCAAGGGGGAGGGAAAAGTCTTGCCCTTGCTCTCCTCTTCATGAGCAGAAGACCTTCATGAGGATAGTCACCGCATTTTTCTCTTTTATTTTCATTTCTCTCTCTCTCTCTCCTTATTTTTTATTTATGTATTTTTTTAAGGCAGTGTGGCATTTTTCTATCTTGTCCAGGAAGGATAAAACCACTCAACTTACTTAATATTTTAACAGTCAGTGCCACAGAAGGTCTGCTGGAGTGTCAAAATGCAATGTTAAAGACCTAGTTAATAGATGTATATATATATATATATATACATAAACAAAAGATTCATACAGTCTTATCAGAGGTGCTGGTCCCCAAATCCTCATTACTGACCACTGGTTTTACGCTCCCTCAAAACTGCGGGTTCTTTTTTCTCCAGAAGAAGTACCAAATCCCCCCAAAACGGGGCGCAGAATGGGGCGCCGCCGCCCGGTCCCGCGCTGTGCTCCGGGCGCCGCGGCGGGCGGGGAGGCTGGGCCGGGCCGGGCCGGGCCGC
>NW_020454093.1:5129596-5279790 GCF_003342845.1 Nothoprocta perdicaria | reverse complement strand
CCGGCGCGGCCGTTAACGTCGGCGGACGGCGGTTAACGGCCGTGGCGGCGGCAGCGCCGCGGGCCCTGCGGGCAGCGCCGCTTCGCAGCCGCCTTGGCGGGCCCGACTCCTGCTGTGTGGGCTTGTTTGTATTTATTTATTTATCTATGTATTTCTCTGCTGTCTTCCAGGCTTATGCCAAATTTACTGGTGCTCCCCTGACAGTGAATGCCATAAATAAATCCTGGAAAGCTCCAAAAGGTACCTTTTCTTCTGCACCTCCCCCCCTTTTTTTTCCTTCTTTAAAAAAACAACTTGTAGTCACTTTATAAATGTAGATTCGAGTTTCAGAGTTAATTCAGGGTTTCCTTTGGTTTAGTGTGTAAGCAGCCTACTCTACTCTGGGCTCCTTGTGTCCATAGCATGTCTATAAATGAGTTTACAGGGTCAAGTGTGCTGATTTTATGGAAATAAAGTAATTGGAAGGCATAAACCAAGTGCCCTGAGGACACTTTACATGAAGTGTGTGTATAATACTAGCTGTACGCCTATTTCTGTCACAGTCTAAATAGGTGGTATAGTAGAACAGGTTTTAAGCTTTGTGCAGTTTGCATGTTTATAATGACTGTAGTTAGACATGTATATGGAAATAGGATGTTTGTAATAATGCAAAACTTAAAGGGCTGATGCAGTTGAAAGTTGAGAGTGAGTCTCGGGGAGCATCGCTTGTATCAGTGGGATCCTAACTAGTGTGCTTAGCTATGCAATTGAATTACCAAGGATAACTCACCATCTATTTGTCAGAGAGGTTCAAGATAAGGTACCAAGAGAGGAAAACTTGGATACTCATTATTTACCTGTTTGCTCCGTGACACAGTTTTTGTCTAGGTATATTCCAGAGAGATAAAATCACTGTAAGTTTAAACTACTCTGTTTGTACTTACCACGTGTTCAATTTAGGCATTACTGTGTCCACACAGAGTTTGGGCCATTGACTTCTGCTCTTTAATGTTTTTTTCCCACTGTTAGCGGAAAATACCAAGAACTAGCTAGACATTACAGACTGTCAGAACTCCATTGGCTCTCTTGGTAGTCAAAATACATGAAATCCATACCCCCCAAAATCCAAATAACATGTTGCTGGTAATTGCGCTGCCATGTGCTACTGAAGTATCAGTCATGTTTGACTTACTGTGAAAAGTGAATGTGCCCTGTGTGTAAGACAGCCCCTCTTCCAGAGGGATTTCAGTCTACACTCCTTGTGCTCCTGCAATCTAATCAGTTGTGGCAGGGCAGGATGCCTCTGGGGCAGGGAGTTATTTAGGGTCTGTGCTGGTGGTTTGGACAGTGATTGTAACGAGGCAAGAGAAACCGAGTGGCCAAAATGGATTTGGAAGGGAAGGGTGGGTAGCTAAGGATGGAAGGAATGGCCTAGGCGTGATGAGTTGAGCAAAGAGTTGAGCTGGGTTGCTGGGTTTTGTGGGTTTTTTTATTTTTATTTTTTATTTAAGATAGATATCTGAAATCCAGATAACTAGCCTGGTTTGCGAAGTGTTGATAATCTGTTAGATGGCATCGGCTTCAGTCTGATTTGATGTGGGTCCTTTTTAATTTAAATTAACAGCACAGTACAGTAAAAGTTGGTTCATGCATATGCATTTGAAAGATGAGAGCATGCTGTGGAGAGGAGGGAGATAGGTGAAGTGACTAATCATTGCCCAGTAACATTAGAAATCCTACATGTAAGTTCTGATGACTGTATTATTCATACCTTTTAGGAGAGGTCCCAGTCTTGATATCGGAAGACACTGTTATTTCTCAGCCAGCAAAAATACTAAACTTCTTAAGAAAGCAGGTGGGTCTCTCTCAAGACATTTCAGGGTTATTTTCTCTGCATCCTAGTTCATGTTTGTGTCCTTTCTCTCTATTGATACAGGCTTCCAAGAGCCTGGAACTCACTTCTCGCCCCGTGCTCTCGTATTTTCCAGACATCCATAAGGCTTGCAAAGTGGTGGATTACAGATAGCTGTTTAAAAGGTTTACTGTTAGTCCTCTGAAAGGTTTAAAAACAGACACACAAAAAGAAAAAGAAAAAAAAAAAACCCAGCTAACTAGCCCTAGTTGAGCTTTTCTTGACTGAGTACCCTGCAGTTTCATCCCAGTCTTAATTAAAATGGGTTAATGGCACTATGGCTTTGCAGACCTAGGAGATCACAGTTTGGGAAGAGTGTTTTTAACTGTTCAAACGGGTATTTGTCTCTTAATGCTATTTTTGAAGGATAATATATAAAGCTTATTTTTAACCTACTGCATTTTTTTCAGTAGTTTGTAGCAGAAGAGTGTCTGCAAGTTCTTCCTGATGCACATCGTGTTATTATATAATCAGCACTTGCCAGCATTTTGGAGGTCACATAATGCTTTATTCACAAGAATAAAGCTATACAGTTTCTTTTCACAAAGTATGAAGGTGTCTAATAAAGCATGGCATTGTCTTTTTTTTTTCTAAGATGGTCCTCTAGCCTTCTGTTTTTATACTAGAAATTCAGTTTCTGCCTAGTGAAGATGGTCTGATGAATGACGTGTTAGTGAAACTTCAAGTCTTTCTTTGAAAAGAAAAATAGAATAGAAAAAGGAGAGCTTGAGATAGTATTTTTAGACAGTCTTTTAAAATTCAGAAGTTTCCTAACATTTGAATTCCTAAGATTCCTTAATGTAGGGAAAAAAAAAACTCCTCAGTTAAAGTATAACGGTGATATGCTTACTTTTCAGACAGAAATAAAGATTAGCACTAACCTTTTGCCGCTTCTAAATCGATAAAGCAAAATTTATGTCCTAAATTTACCAGCCCTTTTTATGCAGGTTAAAAGGTTCCCGTGTCAGAATTAAAAGGTAGAGTTAGCTGTAACTGCATTAATCTGGTTGTGCGTTTTGTCTCTTATGTTGTTGCACAATTTTCAAACTTTTATAAAAGCTAATTAAGGGTAGCAGATAATAAAGCATTCCTATCCAAAAATAAAGACTAGGATTTGCTAGAGGTTTGCTACAGCCATGAAGGCTGAAAACTTGTCTTTACATTACTGGACAGTTGCTTGGCAAGCAATGGGAAGCATGCACAAGAGTTATTTTGGGAACAGAAGATTACAAAAGTCTAGGAATGGGTAAGCAGGAATGTAAGGAAGTGGGATAGGGACTGAAGTAGTAAAGGGAGGAAATTCTAGTGAGCCTGTGCTGCTTGCCCTGACAAATATTGTTGCATTTGCTAACTTGATAGCTGTTAAGCCTGTTATTTTTTTTTTTTAATTCATAGAAATACAATGCTGACTATGAATTGACTGCAAAACAAGGTGCTGATACACTGGCATATATTGCACTACTTGAAGAGAAACTGCTTCCTGCTCTGGTAAATATCAAGAAATATTTTACAGATGGCAGAATTTTTGGAGGGGACTGTTACAAGAGATGCCCAATGGGAGAAATGTTAAAGTAACACCATTGTCCTGGCTGGAATGTGTTTGCTCTGAGAATCAAATTTAGGAGCTATTGCCTAGCAACCTCTGAAAATGGAAAAAAAGCAGGGTGGGTGAAGAATGTGATAGAAGCTTGATAATAATTAATTTATGACAGATTTTAAAATTGTACCTTTGACTTTTCTTGGTTTAGATACTTTTTGCTAAACAGTATCCTAAAAACTCTGGCCATTTTGTTTGTTTGTTTGTTTGTTTCACTTGATGCTTCTGAAAAACCTCTGACTAAGATACGGTGTATGTGATGGTGTCTGATCCGAGGTGTACAAACTGTAAAGACCTTTATAACTGTTTTGTTGAAACTTTTGAGAAATTAAATTAGCCACTGGTAATTTTGTTCTTTGGTTCTAAATAGTACCTGGCCACATGTCCTCTGCAATTTCATGTGAGTATGATACAGGTATAAATATCCCCAGCCATTGAGTCTGCCTCTGTATTGGAGGTGAATGACTGCCTTCAGTTTGTACAGGAAAAATTATTCTCATCAGATGTGTGACAAGCCAGCCTCTTCAGCTGTTCTGCAGGGCTCTCAAATTCATCACCCCCATATTTTATTTTTATTTTAAGATTCGTGTAAAATTCCAAAGAAAATTCAAAACATTCAAACCTGTTCCTGTTGAACCTATGATGTAATATCAGATACTTTGGAAACTAGAACTTTTTTATTTATAGGTGTATAAATATTAAAATATAGTTTCTATTTACAGTATGTCTATGTGTGTATACATATAAACACACACAGAGTGTATGTATATATACAGAGTGTGTGTATATACACACTCTGTCAATATGTGGGTGTAATTTTATGCATATATATGTCAGTGTAATATCCCTGATTTTTTTATTTATATATAAGGTAACTGTGGCCTTAATTGTTCATGTCAACACTCAAGTATTAATATAATCCAGTATGGAACCTGCTTGCTTTAAATTACAATTGCTGCTACCTCTGTGACAGAGATCTTACACATTAAGGTTTGAGAAGAAATGTACTATTCTTACTCACATCCAGTCGGTTGTTCAAGTTCTTACTTATGTACTTATGTTATACAGCTGCACACATTCTGGGTGGAGGCAGAAAACTACTGCAGTGTGACAAAGCCATGGTTTGCCTCAAGAATTCGCTTCCCACTGAGTTTGTATCTGCCTGGAAGGATGTCCAGGGAAGCTCTTAACAGGATCTTGCTGACCAGGGGTGGTCCTCCACTCTACAGTCTCACTGAGGTGGAAGCACAGGTACGTGTCACACAGTGAAGAACTTGGTTCATAAGCTGGTGCTGTCAAAGAGAAGAACTGAAAGAGGTTAACACACTGGCAAACAGTGAATGATGCTGTGCATACTACACCTAGGACTCTTAGACAGTTTTGTGTCTTATCAGATATACAGGGATGCCAAGGAATGCCTAAATCTCCTGTCGAAGAGATTGGGAACATCTCAGTTTTTCTTTGGAAATACGTGAGTGCACATTTTCTTTAATGGCTAAGAAAACAGGTACTACATGACGCAGCACTGGGTTTTGTTACCTCCAGATGTTAAAAAGTGCTGCACAGTGGGTTGTGTTTCATGCTGTTTCAGGTAAGATCTGAAAAGGGAGCAGGGTACAAATGAGTTCTTTGGGCTGCTGAAATCAGTGCAGTGTCTCAGTATATTCTCCCTCATTCTGCATTTTCTTCGTTAAGAGGCAGATGCTGCCTACAGCTGCACAGAGTATGTGGGGTGCTTGATGAATTAGTATAGCACTTGAGAATGCTTTTCTAATCACTGAATGTCACCTTCTGCACTTCTATATGGAAAAGCACTTTAAGTCTGAGGTGGTCTCAGTGCCTCTGTGGGAAGACGTGGGAACTCACTTCTGTGGTACATGTGTAGACGAGAAAATGGATAGTGCCACCAGCGCAGCTCCAAGGGGTCCCAAAAGGAGCATCTGTTGGCTGGACCATTGCATGAGAGAGGAGTCGGTTCCCTGGCATACAGCTTGTCTGCATGCTTTCTGTCATGCCAGAAATGTGTTTTCAAGTGGCTTTTTTGGTAGTCTGTGTGACGTCCTGACGAGATTTTAATCTTGAAGTTACTGCTTCAGCTTGCCTCTCATCAGGAGGTGCTGAAATCCATAGATATTCTCTACCAAGCTTTTAGTGCATTGGTGTGAAAAGATGGGATGCCAGAAGGGCTGACTGCATTCTGTCCACAATAATCTTTGACATGCACAGGAAAGGGATATGTAATAGTGGTCTGACCTTCCTCTCTCAGTCACTCTGTTTTGTTCTGTTAATCTTTCAGGCCTTCTACTTTGGATGCCTTTGTGTTTGGTTTCCTTGCACCTCTTTATAAAGTGTGCTTCCCCAGAGTACAGCTACAAGAGCATTTGAAACAGCTTCCCAATCTATGTCGTTTCTGTGATGATATTTTAAGTTTCTACTTCAGGTTAGGTGTTTCAGGTAAGCTGTGTTTCTTCTCCTCCTTTTCTCATGTATAGACAATTGAGGAGGGATGGTTTCCACCTGTGAGTTGAGGCAGGAGTAGATCTTACTCTGTTTGTGCAGGAATTTGTATGAATAAGAAATATTTTAAAGTTGTGCAAAAATGACTGTAAATTAAAACCTAAGTTTAATCCTTACTTTTAAAGCCTGTCAGACACTGGCAAAATACACCTGTCTCTGTGCTATGGCTCACACTCAGTATTTCTGTTTGTCCCTGGTGTGGAATGTCTTTTGCACTTAAATCCTTTTTAGAAGGATAAAAATACTGTAAAAACCTTATCTCCAATGCATTTAAAAAAAAAAAAAAAAAGATTTGAAAGCTTTTCTAAGAACCTTTTCACTCTTTATCTTTCTACCTTACTCTCCAGGCCATTCTCCAGCTGGACAGGATTCAGTAGATGCTAATCTACAGAAACTCACACAGCTTGTAAATAAGGAATCCAACTTGATTGAAAAGGTTACTTTTGCTTTAGTCTCTAATTTTCCTCCTTCCTTATGGTTTCTTGTTCACAATATTCTTGCCTATCAACTGCAGCTCTACAATGGACATTTTTAATTGCTGCTTTTTTAGCGAGTTAGTTTGCATAGAGATACAGGAAAAATTATGTAATTTGAAAGGAATGATTAATGAGGCCCTGTACTTTGGAAGTATTTTTATTTCAATCAAAAGAACATTATCTTGAAGCTATGCATACCAAAAAAGACTGATGTCTTTCGACAAGTGCACATTCGAACAAAAAAAGGCGGCCAAGGTATTGATCAAAACTCAGAAATCGTCTTGCAAGCTAAGGCCAACGCCCAGCTTCCCTTGCCTCCAGCTCAGTGCCCTAGTCACTGACCCAAAATACTTCTTTTTCCTCATGCTTCTACCTCTGCTTCTTATTTCTTTGCATTTCTTGTTTCCAAGACTGTCGCTCAGCACCTATTAAAAGCCCTGTAACTTGTGTGAAAAATACTTGCAAACAATTAGTCTACTGACGCAGAGGCAAAGATTCTAGCTAAGAGGACAGACGACACTTCTGTTTGGAAAAGATCGGCCTATCAAATAGGTGGATCATCAATTATGTACAGCTTCTGTAGCATTAGATATTGTCTCTCCTCTCTGTAGTATTGACATGTGGCTGTGGAAGTTTTAAAGAATGGGTTACAGAGACATTTGTTAGGCTTGATTTAGATAAAGCTGGTCCTACCTTGAGGAAGTGGGATGGGCTAAATGACCTCTTGAGATCTTCCCTGTAGTGTCTTCTGTGATTCTGTTTATTGTATAGTAGTATTTTTTCCATATGCAGTGCCTTAGAATGATAAAGTTGAAAATGAAGAATTATTTATTTTTACTTATTACTATTATCTGAATTAATAAGAAATTATTAATAATAATCCATAATCCATTAATTACTATAATTATAATAGTATCAATAAACAATAAATTATTAAGAATGACTTGTTTATTATAAATTATAATAATGTATTATAGTTAATAGTCTGAATTATTAATTCAGGTTACTATTATCTGAATTAATAATAATGTATTCAGAGATTAATTTTAACCTATATTTGAGAAAACATTATCACAGTCTTTTTATTAATTATTTTCTGAGATCTGCAAGTTATACAGGTTTCCCCAACTCCTTCAGATGTTTCTCATCTGAAGAAGATTTGCTCCTCAAGGGTGCTGAGCTTGCAAAAGCATCTACTGATGTTTGCAATTTGACTGTGACCTGCTTTCCAGGAGAGCTTGACTGTTCCACAGTCAAACCAAAGCTTTGGCCTTCTAGGAGACGACAGCCGTGCTGCTTTCTTCAGTTTTCTTGGCCAAATGATCTGGGGAGAAGCACACCCATTTGCCCTGGGTTTGATATCATATGCATATGAGCTGAATAGCAGCTCTAACACAAACAGATATTTGGGAGTGAAAAGAAACGAAGGCATCTTTTTATTTTTTGGCTAGGATTGAAGTAATAAGGTTAAAAAAAAAAAGAAAAAAAAGCAAGGCAGCATTCATGACTGGACCCACAACAAATAGACTAATCATATAATTTGTATTCTGCCGTTTGCCAGATCCGGCTCTCGTTATTTCTCTGCAGATGGACGACAACCTCCGTAAGAGCCCTCAGCATCCTCCTCGAAAGCTGACGACACTCAAGCTGGCTGCGGGCGGAGGCGAGGGCAGCCCACCGAGTCGCTTGTCCCCTTGACAGCTTCTGTGGCCCGTGCGTGTGTGTTGGCCTTCAGCTCCTCTGAACGTCACAGCAATTCTTTTTCACATGATTATGGTTTGGTGAGGGAAGAATCTGCTAATGGGTACGAGTAAGGAAAAAAAAAATCAGCTTTACAATCTCCTGTATGCCTTTCCTTTTAGAAAAACACAAAGTTCAGGCTTAGCACACACCAAGCTGAGGCTAAACAAGAAGCTTCTTCCTGCGGATGTTATATGGATTTTGTACAGCAAACGTTTGTCTTTATACTAGCAAAAATGTTGACCAAAAGTTAAGTTTTCATTTATGGAGTATACAACTTTATTGTACTTTATGGCTTTTGATTTTATTGTAATTATGTTATTTTATAGGTCAGCCATGTCACTGTGTGAGTGGTTATGCTCTTGTATCCTCTGCAAAAGTCCAGTTTTAAAGCTGTAGAAAGGATGGAAGAGAATGAATGGTTGCCTGTCATAGCAGATGAGAAAGACAATAAGAGGAAGTTAAGCATTTTTATTGTACTTCATGGACGCTGTTGTGTCTTACGTTTTAAAGGTGCGTGTATTTCTGCAAGCTTGTCACGTTGCACTTTGAGGAGAATGTTTGAGGAAAAGTGTGCGCACTGTGCGGCGCGCGGTCATACTCAGTGCTAACGCCTCGCCACTCACACCCGAGGGAATGAAGCTTAACCTGTGTCCTGAATAACATTCCATGCTACAAAACCATAAGTCTAAGTCACAGAAAGGACTGGTAGCGAGACGGAGGGGGTTGCTCTGTGCTTGTTTAGACAGGAGGCTTGTTCCTTGTAAGAGGCTGGCAGACATACTGCAGCTCCGGACTGAGATGCACTGGTGAAAACTTTGCGAGTGAAGCTGATGGAGGCTTTTTAACTGTGTGTCACAGATGCCTCTCATTAGTTTTGTATTTTTGTAAGTGTTAAAGTTCATTAAAAAAATAAAGTAAATGTCCAGATATTTATTCCTGGTCAGTCTGGTCCAGAGTCCTTTTATCTCAGAAGTGTAACATATTTCTCTTATTTATTTAAGGGACTCAGTGTGTCTCATTACATTTCCTCTTAGCAGTTTGTCTTGCCTGTTGTAGAGACCCAAACAGTTCTGTTGCAGAAGAAATGTTCCAAGTCTGTACTGGTAACGTGCTGGCAAGTGCTTCACGAGTGGGGTCATGGGAGTTAGTCAGGGAAATTAAGGGAAGTCTGATGGATATATGTATAGGAGGGTGCTCTCAGGTTTTGTTTCCTTTCTTTTTATTTCTTGGGTGAATCAAAATAGCCCTTCAACTTCCCTTCAGCTGCTGGTCACATTTGAGATCTATAGATAAATTATTTGCTATTTAAACAGACAAGACTGTAGATTGTGTACATACTGTACTTCTAGACTTGATATGTAAGGAATGTATTAATATTATCTTTAACATTTCTGATTTATGATGAAAATTATGAGCACTTTACAACAAGGTTTATGCTTTCTGCTCTTCCTAGAATGTTTGTTTTAGTGATTAGAAATGGATCTAGCCCATGCTCACGATAATTGGATAAACTGACAGTCCAGTACATGTTTTTAAAAAAAGTCAAATATTTGAAATTTTTGCTGCCTGTATCTTGACAAGGTATAAATGAAATCATGTCACATTGCTTTTCTAAGTCTTTTATTTATTGAACACAGCTATGGAGAATATGCCTTAGTCTGTTGCTTTTGTGAATATGTACACAACATGTGAATCTCTAAAATCTCTTTGTAAAGAGTTCATTACTCTGAGATTAAAATTTTGGATATTTAATGAAGTTTTAGTAGTGTATTTCTTTTTAATTGACGCTATTTGGAGGTTTTGTCTTTTTTTTTTTTCCTTACAAAACTTTCTCATCTATAAAATAGCTCCATTAAAAAAAGAATAAAAATACTTGACTGCTGGAACAAAAGATCAAAACTATTCAATGTATATCTCTAACATCAGCTTTTAAAATTTAATTAGAACTCTTAAGGCACTGCTCATTTTTTTCAGTGCAACTGTTGTTGTGCTGATGTGTGTTGAAATCCTGCCCCTGTCTGTTGGGAGAGGAGTGAGCTCCTGAGCATCCCTGCTGCCAGGGAGGGGTGCAGCGGAGCTTTTAGGTACATGGAGTTATGGCAGCTCTGTCCTTTGCTGAGCTGCTGGCAGGAATATGTATATGGCTAAAGAAGCAAGATGAAAAATATTGTGAAAAGTGCTGCAAGTATGGCCTGTTTAATATTTTGAAGCTATCTAAAATATCTGTTTCCTTTCTAGAAGTGTGCTGGGATACCTTAGGCTTTTATATATACTTATGCATTGGTAAAGCCACGCCAGTTTTGCTAATGTAATGCACCACAAAAAGAAAATAACCCAGTTGTATTTGATTGCTGGTTAAAATGGTTTCTGGACTGACTTAAATGGGTAACCTCTCTTACTTGTGCTATTGTAGGCATTGCAGTAGGAACTGCCCATAATGTCTTTTTTCTAACCAAAAGCCACGCCACCGCCAGTCAGTTTTTTTCTGTTACACCTCTCTGCTGTAGATCTCTGCTGGGGCAAGTTATTCAAGCCCTAACCTCATGCTCTATCATTCCCTGTTGCCCAACAAGAGCCTGCATTAAAAATGAATGGATTGATTTTAGCCTCCAGTCTCACCCATCATTTTGGCCTGTCTTTAGCAGCTGGCCGAGCCAGCAAAACGCCCTGTGCTCCCCGGTGCTGCTTGCCAGGGCCCGCAAGGCCGCGAGCTGCGAGGTGCTGCGGGAGCCACGGAGCGCGCCAGGCAGCTCTCCCGCCTTGTCCGACCTCATGGGACTGCCTGCGCCAGCCAGGCAAGGCAGCTTTCCCACCGTGTCCATCCTCACGGGGCTGCGGGAGCCACGGAGCGCGCCAGGCGGCTCTCCTGCCATGTCCGACCTCACGGGACTGCCTGTGTCAACCGGGCGCCCCTTCTCTTCCACGTGACCCATGCCATGCTGGGCCAGGGCAAGGCTGACCAGGGAAGGGGTGCAAGGGGTTCATTAAAAGCTACGGTGAGACCAGCAGTCAATAATGGGACATTTTTACTTCTACTACTCACCCCCTTGGCTGCATGTGGCCAAACGGTGGCCAGTCCTCGCAAATACCTCTTGGTCTCTGTTTGCAGGAGGGTGAAGGTGAAAGACGGAGTGTGCAGCTGGGGGGTGTGAGCCTCTGCAGAGCTTCCCATACCCAAAGCCACCTTCAGCTCTAGGAGGGGGAGTCTGGCTGCTCCTCCACTACCCCTTTCATCCCAAAGCGATCCTGTCACGGTTCTTGCCCTTCACTGCTGGACCCAAGGGCAGTTGTGCAAGTGGTAAGGGGGCTCACGGTGGCAAAGCCCGTGGAACAGGCAGGTGTCCTTGCAGCATGCCCCGTGGCCTGCCCTCCTGCGTGGATGCATCGCTATTGACTTCCATGTGGCTGTGATCGCCTACCCCTGCTCTTACATGGTTTTTGGCACTTGCACATTCATGCATATTTAGGCAATTATTTCAAACACATGTGGGTAATTTTCTTTTCCCTATGCCTCTTTGTTGTTTTTATTTTAAGTCTTAAATGGGGCTCCTTTGCCAAACCTTTTTCATTCTGGCCTTCAATTATTTCCACCCAGGTTATAAATAACTTATACTTGAGTGCTATAGCATTAAAGAGTCAGATGCTAAAAGGAAGGGCTTTGGGTCTCCATGTGGGGTGCAGCTATGGGGTGTCTTTGTGTTCTGAGAAACAAGGAAAAAACCTCTCACAGTTGAAAGAGGAGACCAATACTTGTTTAACTTGGGCTATGAATGCTCAAGGCAGGATTTCCCAGTGAGTTTTGCATTTAGTTGAGCTCACCGCTAAAGGCACCTAGAAAAATCTCACAGCAGCACATCCCACTGCTCCGCACCAGCCTTGGGGAAGAGCTGCAGCACCTCTAAGCCAGCAACACATGTTTTACTTGAACTATTGCTCTTGGAAAATGCGAGTTACTGCATATATGTATGGTATATTATATGTGTTCAACTAAAAATATACTATCTCAGGCAGGAATGATTGCTCTTGCCCAGAATGGGACTTCGAGAAGGTGGATAAGGAACAAGCACAAAGTACCTGATACTGGTGATGACTGACACTGATCTGCAGCATGGGAGAGGGATTTCAACTTTCTGCACTGAGTCAAGGAAAGTGAGGGCTCATTCTGGCCATTCACCCTCCAAACAAGTGGTATAGCTGGTCGAGTAGTCACTTTTCTGAAGATAACCTCATTTTTCTCACAAATCTTGAAAGGTACTGATTCATCGCAGCGCAGGATATGAAAAACTCAGAAACCCCCCAAATTTTTTTTATGTGGTAGGAAAGCCATTTGCCATCTGCCTGATGTGCTTCCCTGGCTGCTCACAAGGATTCTGCTTATCTTAGCTGAACCAGGCAGCTGCCTTTATGGGGAGAGGACTAAGCATTAAAATGAAGTTGTCAACTGACGGTACCTGATTTAGAGGACAGAGCAGCACTGCAATGTGCTGAAGCTGGACATTTAGGCGACATTTAGTTTAATGTTCAGTGTAGATTTTATAAAAGATATTTACCAGGTGCGTTTTCTCTCAAGATCATTCCCGTGCTCTGCATGGATTATTGTCAGGGTTTTGCTGTTCCGCATCCGAGCAGGCCACGTTCCTGGAAGGAAAGAGCTGGGTTCCGGGTGACTCATGTCATTCCTGAGAGGTGCGTGTTCCTGAGCCAGGAGAGGGGCTGGTTTCCAGGGCTGAGCTACGGCACACACGGAGCTTCTTAAGGGATTTGTAGTCTGGAAAACCTCTGCAGAATGTGAGTCTGCTGTTTTATCTGGCAGAGCAAAGGAAGATTTCCTTACCTCTCTCACAGGAAGGGCATGCATGTGCAGAAAAGTCTTGCCCACGTCTGCGTAAAGCTGCGTTTCCCACCTCGACTTTCTAACCCATAATTCTGGCATCCAAAGTCTCTGCACGCCTGTTGCTTGTGCCTGGGAAAGCCTGACATAAGTGAAAAATCAATTCGGAGAGGTGATTTGTTTGCCATTTGAGTAATAAAATTGCCCGGTGACACAAAGGGAAGTGTCATATTTTTTATGTCCCAGAATGTGCGCTGGGAGAAGGCAGCAGTGAGCGCCAGGGAGGCGTCTGCTCCCCGCCTCGTGAGGCGGCGCGGGGGTTTCGTGTCACCCCAGGGCCTGTGTCACTGCCCTGCAGCCGCCGCTTCAAACTGGGCATTGCCTCAAGCGGGAGGGCACAGGGCAAAAGCAGACCACAGTTCTGCCAAAGGCGATGGAAAGAAATAAAATAGGTTGCCCTCCTGAACATTACCCACAGGATACAAGCTGTCTGATTTTATTTAAGCAATTAGCTGCTTGCTTTTAATGATAATGATACCCTTTCCGTTCTGTTTCAGGCAGCTCAGTGTGGCCTGAAATTTTAATAACTTTCTTGTGTGTTCTCAACTTCCTACAGTCATACGTTTACCAGATGTCTCTCCAGGGCCTTGTTTAAGATAATTCCCCCAAAAGTTTAGGTAATGCAGCATATAAAGGTGACATAGACTAAAAAAAATGTATTAGCGTAGATTCATTTGTTTGTCGTGACTGCAGTGACCCAGCAATGCCCAGCAGTGCCCAGCCACTGGTGAGGCCATTTCATCCATCGCTGAATTGTGCCTGGCCATGCTGAGAGGGAAGCAGCTCTCCCACATCCCCAGCCTTTCTGCACAGAAGTTGCAGGAGCTGAAGAAGGCTGTCCTGGGAACCAGCAGGCACATCCGTAAGCACGGAAAGGCTCCTGAGCGGGGACCCGACTGCTCCTTCATCACTCGGAGTCAGACTGACCTATAGCCCTCCCACTACAGCATTGTGTGCTATCAGTCCAAAAGTGCATCTTTTCCTTTCCAAATACTTTGGCTCTGCGTACCAGAAATTAAAGTAGAACTTTGGGATGATTCCTCAAAAGAGCTATCAGATATATACTCTAAACCATGTGTTCTCTGTTTTTTGAACTAAAACAGTAATCTTTTCTTTTCCAGAACATTTAATGGCAAGAATTAACTAGGGCTTTCAACAAAGTGATTCAGAGAAGCAAAAGGATTATTTCTTGACAGAGTCACTTACCTTGTTATTTCATAATGAGTTGATGTTTGCCCTTTGAATTTCATCAAATGATACTAGTTGTGCTGCAGCATAAATGAATTTTAATTTCTTTTCTTTCTAAACCTCTTAGTCCATCCAAAACTGAACAAGGTGCTGACTTCTGATATTGTATATTCTTGAAGAGTCAAGTGCATAAGGCAGAGCTGTGGGTTCTTCCTTTCTTTCTTACTTCTCTAGAAGGCATTTTAAAGTATTTAAGGCTTTGGAAAGAGGAGCAGAACGTCGGTTGCTGTGAAAGTGCCAAACCTGACGCCGTCTTGTCACAACAGCGAGTCTCAGAGTTCTCAGGGAGCCTCAAGCAGAGAGGCTGCAGATTTCCCCAGGAAGCAAAATGCTGGCTGCCATAATGCGAGCACTGAATGCACTTTGGTTCTGCTCAGATTCCAGAAGTCAAGTTCTCAGCTATATTAAAACTCATTTAACAAAGATATATTGCACATAAATGAAGTCAGCTGATCAGGCCCTAAGTTTTGTATCCTAAAAGTAAACTAGAGAGTCATATTGTTTCAATATTGACTTATAAAATACTCTTTTCTATTGAATCACTAACCCTATAAACAACCAAGATACTTTCCATAGCACATTTTACAGACACAAAAACCTGTGGCATAGTTTTTAAAAAGCCAACTTAACAAAGCCTGTATGTGGCCCAGAGCCCATTACTCCACTTCTATCCAAATCACAGCTTTATAATCTTCTCAGCTAGTAACATTTAACACAAAATCTTTTCCTCCAGGTCAATTTTCCAATAGATTAATGAAAGAGAGTCTATATCTTTCATTTTTATGAGTAGTTGTGATTTCTGAGCAGATCTGCTTGGGCCATTAAATGAGTCATTATAATGATTTTAACAGACTGAAAATAAAGCTATCCTACACATTAGAGATGTCAAGAGGAAATATTCTATATTATATTTCCAAATATATTCTATTATAGATCCATATATATGGAAATATAATATGAAATACATATGACATATCATATATATATGGGAAATATTTCATGGGCAAAGGGAGAGTGTTATTCACTAGACCTTTCACTTGGAACTAACAAGAAGGGAACCTAATAGATTGCTGGTCCTATTGACTGTTGTTCACTTCTGTACAGGTCTTGTTGGATTTGAAAAATACATCTAGAAATCAAATACCCATAGGACAAAGGAAGCCCTTTTTGTTAGCTTGCCCCTAAAGTGCCATCAAAACAGACAAGGTCCTAGGTCTCCTTGTCAATGGACAGATCAGGAGCTTTCCAAATCTTGAACAATATCTCTCACAATGTCTTGCTCAAGGAAAGTGAACCAGGATTTATGAAGTTCAATTGGCCTTGGCCAAAAGCAAGACTACCCAAGGAACCTTTTCAGTTGCCACAAAATAGCTATCATACAAACAAATTCTCACCCTTAGGTCTCTCCTGGTACTAATCAGCATTAACACAAGGCTCTCCACAACTGCTTTAAGAGCCTTTCCCATCTGCAGGGTGAAATGAAATGAAAGATTTATTTTGATAGTCACCAGGACTGGTAAATAATCTATAATGGAAACAGCTGTCTCTGCTCTGGACATGGGACCCATTCATCTATGTCAGCTCTTTAGCCGTGCTCTTAAACACTGTGTAGAATAACGTAATATGTTCATAAGGCTATTTCCTTAGGCTCTTTCCCCATACTCACTCCCAACTTCATTAATGCAATTGGCAGGGACTCGCAAGAACTGATCATCCTTCACCTCTACAAAGCCTTGCAGCTCGCAAGGTGCCTGCTCCTGCCTGCACTGCTTGCGCGACTCCAGCAGAAAACCATCTGTTCCCAGTGTTTTCCCAGGGTGCAAACGGCATCCAGAAAAAGCAGAATGTTTTGCTAAGTGCAAAGCAGAAACCACTACGGTGATCAGACGTCAACTTGCTGTAATGGCTTCAGAGCCTTTACATTTAAATCAGTTCAACACATGACGCCAGTAACATGCATGCAAAAAGCATTAAAGCTGAAGAAAAGTGAAAGTGGCTCATTAGAGCTCCTATTCCTGAGTAAAGAGCTGAGTGCTTGTCAGCTTGTTCCTCCAAGCTGTGCTGAGTGGGATATCTTAGAGAATTTTTCAATTACACATGAAAGTCTCCTCCTGCCCGGGCACTTGCCATGGCACCTTGCAGCCCTGCACACCACGGGAGGGAGAATGAGGGTTTTTGACCTTCACAGGTTATGGGCTGATGTCCCACAGATAGGAAATACCTGGTGTCCTTATCTTTGTGCTGCTCCAGAGTGTCACAGATAGCAGATCAGGTCAGGCTGGGCTGCATCCTGCTGAGTCCCAAACACTGCTGAGGAGGAGGCAGCATCCTGCCTGGATACAGCACTGCCCTCCAGGAGAGGAGCTTTCTCCTAACGTCTCATCTGAACCCAACGTGAGGATCATTTTGAGGATGAATTCTTCACCAAATCTGCAGTGAAAGACTCAAATTTATGCAGCATATTCTTTCCACCTCACTTCCCAATGTATCTTGTATGCTCAAAACCCACATATAAGCAAAAACTTCACCTGAGGAAGCACGCCAAGTGCTACAGAGCAACTGACTGTATGTAAGCACAACTTCTAGAAAGGATCAGAAGTCTGAATCGTCAAAAGATCATCAAAGCAGGCTTTTCCCAGAACGTATTTTCAGTGTTTGCTAGGCAGAGGAGTATGTTGCATAGAAGGGAGGGTGAACTGAGGATTTTATTTTAGCTGGTAGCACCAGATTCAGAAGCTCTGCATGGCAAGGAACAAAATCCTGGTTCAAGCAACAGGGAATCAAAGCACTCTCATGCCTTTGCAATGCCGGAGTATCTTAGAAATACACATATGGCACATTATTCAACACAACAGCTTATTTGAGGGTGTAACATATGCCAAGCAAGATGACATCAGATCTCAAGAAACTGGATTACACATTGCTGAGCTGATAACCATGACAGCTCTGAACAGTGGGAGGAAAAGGAGAGAGTTTTGAGCAGAGGGTTGCGAATGAATTCCAACAACTGGAATATAAGACAAGAAAAAAAAGTTGACTTGATGAAATGAGGGAACTCAAGTAGGGAACCTGAGAAGGAGTCCCTCCTCTCTGGGTGTAAGGAAAATGCAGGCATCTGGAGTAGGACCTGGCCACTGTAGTAGAGACTAAGCTGTATCTTTCAATGGCTTATTTACAGTGAAGACATACCTCATTTCATACGCTTAGTATAAATGCAAGTAATCTTTTCCAGACCTAAACCTTTATTACTAGTAAAATCTTGGAGCTGCTATAGACTTCTGTCAGGACCTGCTGGTATATTGAGTAGGACACTCTGAGCCATGCACTGTGTTTGACAAAAGAAGTATTTTCCAGCTTTGCTGGCTCACGTCCTTCAGCACGTGTTCATTCAACACTGCAACCCCAGCAGCGACAGTAATAGTTTCCGCAGAGGTGGATCCAAGTACAGGCTGCTGAATATCCTTTCACTCACCACGGAGTGTGAAATAAAGGAATTGCTCAAGTGTGTGAAGTAACTATTTGAAACAGATTTGAACATGAAATGAAAAATCATTCTGCAGCCCTCTGAAACAGCATGGAAAATTTGCAGAGGTAGATGGTGTAACTGCCTGGCTTGGATACTAGCCAGTAAATCCAGGCTAACATCCTGATGCAAAAGCTTTATTAGAGAGAAAGAGGCTTCTGAAATAGGAACAGCAATGAAGAGTGATGACTTTTCTTTCCCATTTTGTATTAACGCTCATGATGAGTCTCCCATCACAGTCTGTTCCTTCAGAGCTGGGGCAAGCCAGACCTGCCTCTCAGTGCTGCAAACCAGCATAGCAAGTCCTCACAAACAAATGGCTAAAATTCACTGATTTCACATATTTCTGCATATTTCCATAGAATTCCTCCCCAAAATTCAGCAGCTCTGACCCTTGCCGTTGTTCCCATCCAGTGGCTTTCTCCATGGGTTACACAAGAGGGGCTTTTGTGGTGGAACAAGCTGGTTGTGTCAAGCAGACTTGCCTGTCCTCTCCAGATGGGGACAGCAACCAGCTTTGGGGCTTTTCTGTTCTGAGTGTCTCTGGGGACAAAATGCTGCTGTTATGACAGCACTTCTGCCACTCTCTGAAAAAAGCAGATGTGCCATCTGAGCAGGGCTGATTGTTCTACAAAAACTCAGCATTTTCCGACAAAAACACCCTTTGCTTCCTCCTAAACAAAACCATTCAGCTGTGTCCCTGCCGCAGGCAAGAACATCAAACTTCTCAAACATCAGCAATTTTAAAAATTTTGGAAAGTTAGCACTAACTGAAAAGGCATCCAAAATGTTTTCATGAGGTGATCTGAAGTATATGCCTTTGTCTTATAAACCTTTATCTCTCTTCCCCCAGAAATATAGGCCAGAATCATGAGGACTAAGCTATTTTTCCTGTATTTTTACCTTAATGGGACACTGAAGTAAGGAAAGGAAAATACTCCTTTATCAGGTCAGGATTGCCTCGGATGCCATTGCAGGGAGTCCATAAACTGTGGAGCTGGCAGCTTATCCATCCTGAAAGGAAGCAGGGGGCAGATCTGAAAGTGTGGAACTACTGGAGAGAGTCCAGCACAGGCCTGTGAGGATGGTCAAGGGCCTGGAACATCTGCCATATGAGCAAAGGTTGAGAGAGCTGGGCCTGTTCAGCCTGAGGAAGAGAAGACACCTGATCAGTGTCTTTAAATACCTCAAGGGAGGCAGTGAGGAGGAGGGGGGCAGCCTCTTTTTGGTGGTAGAGAACTAGAGGAAATGGCCACAAACTGAAGCACCAGAAGTTCCACAGGAATTTAAGGAAAAATTTCTTGATAGTGACGGTGACAGAGCCCTGAAACAAGCTGCGAGGAGAGGTTGCGGAGTCTCCTTCTGTGGAGATACTCAAAACCTGCCTGGGCCACATGCTGTAGGTGACCCTGTGTTTGTAGGGGGGTTGGAGTAGATGATCTCTAAAGGTCCCTTCCAACCTTAAGGATTCTGTGATTGTATGCCCTGTCTGCCTGCGGCCATGGAACGCCACAGCGAGGCTCAGACAGCACCCAGCATGTTCCGCAACTTCCCATGTTCTCCAGCAGCAGATATGCTGTCTCCACTGTTGGGAAACACGCTCTGGAAATGGCAGGATTTGTCCTGTTCCTCATTCTGCACGGCTTGGGGATCAGCACTATGGCAAGCTGATGACCTCCTTATGCGATACCTTCTGCCTAGAACTTCAGGGAGATGGTACTGCACAGAGCAGAAAGAGAAACCTACTGCAATCCGTGTGCCTGGTTTGACCAACTGCGGATTTAAAATAAGAGCAGATGGAGAAAATCTCCATATTTACTTCTAATTACTTCTCACGTTGTTAAAACCCTTCATAGAAAGCAAAATCAGAAAAGACAGTGCGAAACATGAGATTTTAGATTTTATAAAGCACAATGAGTCTCCTCAGCCTCCTCCATTTACCTCAGCATTTAGGGAAAATAAGACGACAAATAAATACCTGGCTACTAAAGCTGGCAACACTGGGCCACTCGCGATTCTCCTTTGTACACTGCAAAATTGAAGAAGATAAGGGTTATCGTCCACCATTTCCATCATAAAGAGAATGGGAAGTTGGTCATGAGCCCCTATTTTTACAGTGTCAAGGCACAATTGAAGGACTACCATCCTTTTCTCCAACTTGCCTTGAAAACCCAAGCCTCCTACAAGAGCTGACCGTCCTTCATAGAGTGAACTGACCTGCCTTTGGCTTTTCCTAAAGATCCCTACTTTTTCAAGACCCAGAAATACTTCTTGGTTCTGCATCAGAGAGTGCATAGCAGGACCATGCTCATGCTATGGTGCTTGGTGGGAATGACTTCCACATGAGCAAGTACCTGGGACGTGGCACCTGCTGATGGTCAGGCCTGGACTAAGGCTCTTTTGACCCCCTCACTCAACTCCTACACAACTCCTCACTACTCAGCAGGCCAGTAGCTGTGGAAGTTATTTGTTCTCCTTACAATTAATCCAGCTGAGAGCAGGATTAAGTGACACAGAGGCCCCTGATCACCACCAGATGTTTGTACAGTTCCCAACTGGCAATGCATGTCTGCTTTTAAATCTGGTCTGCATTCCTGAGGAAGAGGAAAGGGACAAACAATTTGACCAGTGTTGGATTTCTGCTGTTTAGATGATGGGTGGCAAATTTTTGTTTATGCATCACTCATCCAGAAAGTTGGCCCTTAAAATTTATGGCTTTTTACATTTGTTTGTTTGTTTGCTTTTCAGTTTTAGAAAAATGTAACATTCAGGGTCAGTCTTTACTGAATGGAAATCCCACAGAGTTTTAACTCAGTGCAGAAGCACTGGCGCTGGTTTAAGCTCTGGAGAAGTCTTACGTGTCTTCAGATGACTACCATTGCTTCTCCTGCCCCTTCACTGTTTATTTTACCTTAGCACAGCCACAGATTCTACTATTTCTGGTCAGAGGTTTTTGCCTATCTTACTGAGAACAGTCCCTGGCAATATCTTGCTACTTTTGAGCTGTACTTCAAAGGATGTGCTTGGATTGATAAAGAAAGATATGACAAGAGTTCCTATTGCCCCAGAAGAAAAGTTCCCCTTAAGTGCAGCAGGAGATGATTCGGGTCATAAATCCCAGGGACTGTAATTTGCAGTAGATCTGTGTAAAGCCTCGTGCGCAAAGACCCCAACCTCGCAGCTGTTCAAGGCATTACTGCCGTGAATAATATTGTAACAGCAGGAGTTTCTGATTAAATGAGATAAATCTCCAAATCGTCAGGAGCTTGTAATGCAGCTAGAGCCTTCACGTGGCAATGCCTCTTCCTCCCTCTGCTGTGCAGCCCAGCCCATCTCAGGGTACCACATTTGAACCCTCCTTGCAGTCCAGCCTGGGGAGACTTGCTCCAGGCGCTGCAGTTATTCTCAGCACTAAGAGGAGGAATGGGATTTTTCTTCACATTGGCCTCCCTTAATCCAACTCTCATTATCTATTCACTCTGGATTTACAGGATAACCTGGCAAACCTGGGTCAGTACTGCCTGTTCTGAAATAGCAAAGGTCGACCACTCTGGGATGCCAATATATTCAAGATTATCATTGAAAAAAAAAATGTCCTGTTAGCTTGCTTTCAAAAAGCTCACTTTCATTCTCCACCCGTAACTGCTGTCAATATACACAGTATAAAAGCCACGTGGTTTAACACCGTTATTTTAATATTGATTCAACATATGTCAGCTGGGACTGGATCTCTATCCAATTCATTTATTTGCCTGTCTTATCCATCTGTCTATATAGATAATTTGTTACGCAGACATTTCATTCCAGTAAGATCTTAATATATACTATGAGAACAGCCTTTGCTGAGCCATGCTCCAAGCACAGAACAGTATTTTTCAAAAGAGTTTACAACCAGCGGGGCACAAAATAGAGGATCATAGATGGACCAATACCTAACACAACAACGATTAAACAGATTTCCTAAATCTTATCAGAAATGGGGCTGTGCCAGATTATGAGTTTTGCTGTTAAAAGTCTTACATGTATTTCCACTCAATCAATACAGTCTTTCTTTAATAAGTTATGAAAGTAGTGATAACAATAAAAAATGGGAATAGTGCACATAGCCACTTTCCAGAATAGACCTGTGAGCCATTTCATTTGCTCTTTTAGCAGACCATTGCACAGAACAGAGAATGAGTTTTTCAAGGCCATAGATTTAGTGAAGCAGTCACTAGAAATTTTAAGGGAAGAAACACAGTAAATGTCTAGCGAGCACTCTTCGGACATAATCCCAAGAGATTTTAAAAATAACAGCTATATCAAAAGTTGGCCAAGATTACTTGAAAAAGTCAATAAAACACACCGTAACATTATACTATCCAATATTACCATTTTATGAGACTGAAAAATTTTAAAGCTGGGAATGTAATGTGTTCCTCCTTCCCTTTCCTCTCTGAAAACTAAAATGACAATGTTATTTAAAAAAAGAAAAATAAAAACAGCTCTTAAAATCAGATTTGTAATAAATACCACTTCAGCTTTATCCCTTCTATTGCAATTATAGTTCTCACAAAATAGCCCCCAAATCTATCACACTTCTTCGCACATATGGCCTCTCCAGCACTTGTTGATAGAGAAAGGAGCAAAACGTGCCTGCTAGTCTAGCTTTAATTAGCTCAGATGAACAACACATCCACAGGATCATTTTAAGCACATAAGGATAGTAGCTTTCTGAAAGAAATAAAGCAAGGATGACATTGGGAAGAAACACAGCCCCTAATTCCTGGGAAAATGAACAGGCATGAAAAAGTTCATATAACTAGTTCTGTTTTGCATAACTCTTATGCTCATGGCTGATAATGATTAAATCCTTTGTTTGTCAAAAGGCAATGGAGAAATGATGTTGATATACACTGTACAAGCTCTAATTCTGCGAAGTGTTTAGCACCTTTCACAATTAAACAGCACCCTACCTGGAGTGGCCTTTGAAAATGTTACAACAGAGGCTATGTTGGCTCCGAGAATAGCTTGGATACTCCTAGTATGGCAGTCATGGCACCGTAGGAGCTACTGAAGAGCCTGGCGGGTTAACCACTGCAGCTAACCTGTTAGCTGGTTTAAAACCAGCCCAGGAGTTTCTATGCAAGATGCAGCCAGGGCAGCACAAAAGACTCAACCCCAAACTCCTCGTTTGTGCAGAGCCAGCTCTGCAGCCCTGCAGCCTCCCCCAAGGACCTTGTGCAGATGAGGGCAGAGGGGACACTCAGGAGCAAACCCCACATGCCTGTGTCCAGATTCCCTGCAAAGCAAAGCTCTTTGCTCTGCTTGAGTGACTGCACTGTCCTCTTTGCAACAGTCCTTATGCTCACTCAAAGTGGCAGCACTTACATCATGGGAGAGAGAGAATGAAAGGAAGGAGCTGAAGAGTAGTCACCCTCCCTGCTGTTCCTGGACTGAATAACTAATATTCTTTTTATATTCTATCACACTGCCTGTTAGCAGCACAGATGGTAAAAAATACCCCCGAATGGGAAGAAGTGCAAAATAAAGACATAACCATGTGGAACCTAGACAGGCTGACTGTGTGGGGTAAGCAAATAGAGTACACTTTAGTACAGCTAAATGGCAAATCATCCATTGAAGAACGTAGGCTATAGCGTGTGTTTGCAGGTTAGGGGAAGCCACCCCAGCAATTCTGGAAAGGATGTGAGGTTGTGGCAGGGTTTTAAGCAAACAGGAGCTCCCTGTGTGACCCTAGACACAAGGACTGAAGCAGCAGGTGAACGTGGGTCTGTGTCCAGAAGCAGGGAGGCCACTGCATCCCTTGCTTTGACATCCGTGTGACTCATGCAGTGCCAAGCCTGTTTCCAAGGCCTGCAGTTCAAGAAGTGGTGAATTAGAGGATGGCAGAGCAGAGCTGAGGAATGATTAATAGAAAATGCCTTCTAGTAAAGACCTGCAGGAGCTCACTCTGTTTCGATCAGCAAAAAGAAGAGGGGTTCAGATTTGCTTGATAACCATCTAGGAATACTCACAAGGGCACAGAAATAGGATATGAAGTTTCATCATTCAGTCAGAGAATGGTAATGTCACATATAATGGCCAGAATTTGAAGTATGATAAACATGACCAGAAATATGGTCTGTATTCTTAATAGGGAGAATATTTAATTCTTGGGAAACCTCTGCAATGCTGTGATGCTTCCGCCTCCCAGGAAATCACAAAATTGAGAGGAGTGGTTTTCTAACAGATCTGCTCCAACACAAACAGGAATGGATTCAGGACATTTTTCTGGCATATGTTTTAGGAGAGCTCAGGCTGGATGGCTGCAGCATCTCCTTTGGGTTTTCAGTATTGAGGCAGTGGTGGTTTTTGTAGCCTGGCCTAACACCCTCCTTGAAATTACAGCTCTTCTGCACATTCTAGATCTACTTTGCAGCAATACAACTAGGGCTTGGTCCTGGAAAGTCCTGGCGACCTTGAAGAGTGGGTAAACTGCCTAAAGGACCAAGCCTATAAATAAGAGAGGATTCAAAATGTTTCAGTCTAGTCACAGGAGTGAGCCTGTGGGCTACACAGACCCAGAGGCACCAGAAGGACCAGGCAGAGCCACCAAAAATCTGTAGGCTGAGAGCTAACACGCTTACCTATGTTCCAGTGGGCAAACCCTTCACGGTGGCTTCACTACTCCTGAACAAGAAACTTGTGTTTCCCTGCAGGGGAGGTTTCTGGCTCCAGATTTGGGGTGTGGGAAGGAGAACAGTTGCAATGCTCTGATGGGGAAGAACTCAGCAGTGAAGACCAGACCTTTACGTAGGGATGGAGGAGGGACTGGGAGGCTGTGGGGGGAAAGAAAATCTCTATTTTGTCACTTTAAAGGTGGCAGGTGTCCATTTTCTAACACTGTTACACAACCATCTTACATTTTTTTTTTCTTTTTTGTTTCTTTTTTATTTTTCTTTTTCCCTGACCCTCAACATATGGAAAGAACATTGTTTTTCCCTTTTTTTAAAAACAGATGGAGGCTGCTGATCGCACAACTCTATTGAAAGTCAGTTCACTATTTGGAATGTACATGGGCTTGGTAAAATATATTCCTCTTATGAACTGGCAAATCTTTGAAATTTAAGTTTCCTGAGTTTCCTGTACCATCTTCAAAGAAAAGCAGTTGATGCTTTTCCCCCGTTTTAAGAACCATAGTACAGAAGTCAAATAATGCAGAAAACAGGAAATTAAATGAATTACTGCAAAATCCTGCAGATGATTCTAATTTTGGTTTTACAGCTAGTAAAGATAATATGTTTCTATACAAAACCATAATAACTACACATCTAAAATCACTTTTTCCACACAATTTGTTTACTTACACTATGCTTAGTGTCAGATGTCTTTTTTCCAACAAGCCTTACTCTTAATAAAAGAAAGCAGTTGTATCTTATGTAAGGTTTCTCAACTGCATTCCTCATAAGGACTTTATCATGATGCTCTTTAGAAATTTGGCAAAAATTAGATCTTTTGAGCTTCGCATTCAAGAAATATGCTTTTACACATACACTGGCAGAAGTAGGAGCAGTTTCTTAAAGACAGGCCCAGGGACAATTCCAAAACAACTAAGGCAAGAGACAAAAAAGGAGGAATCTTCCTGAAGAATGAAGAAAGCTCTGCAAACACACTGAAAGTATTAGTGCTGTCTGTGCTACTCCTACGTATCCGTTAGCCAAAAAAATGATCAGCATTCCTCAGGGTACCTGTCTTTCCAGGGACTATTGGCTTCGGTACGTGAAATGAGTTTTGCTGGTCTCAGCCCAAGCAGGTCTCATCTCAAAGGCAGCTGTTACTGCTTCACATCCTGGCAGAAATCTCAGCAGAGAGTCCGTCCTGGATGGACACTGAGCCACCCACAAGTGGGGCTTCCTACTGGCACACACATTTCAGTTCACTTGTGGTTGTCTTTTTGGTACAGAGCAAAATCCTCCCTGCCTTGCCCTTCCATAAATGTCTTAAATGTATAACTTAAAGAATAAAAGGGGTATCAGCAATATTGTGTGTTGCAGGTCTAAGTTTAGCTAGTGTGAAAACCTACTGCATGGTATCCTTTGAAAATCACCATCCCCAAGCTCGCCTGATATTTACTGACAGGTGTAGAGTGTTTTAACAGAAATATCACAGTTTCTAAGATGAAATGCTAATGGCAACATGTGCGTGAAAGCGTGAGGGGAAACCAGAGAGCAAGGATTAAAAGAGTGACCTGTATAAATAACCAAGGGCATGATTATAAGCAGTGGTGCTGGTAAACACAGAGAAAAGCAGTGCTCTGATGAGGCTACAGCATGGGTGAGTCATTGGCAGACAGTAGGTTCTGGTAACAAGAGGAGGGTAACAAAATTCCCATTGAGTGTATATACTGTTCTTCTGCTTTTCCAACTGACTATAGCCACAGGACAACTGACTATAGCCACAAAGATATCCAAAACGGGGAAACAAAATGGACAAAATGGTTCCTGTAGACTGTGGTAAACAAGGCCCTGGGCCAAGAGATTGCCCTAGAATAGGAAAGATTTGGCATCTGAAGGGTACAAAAGATCATTGTCATCAAAAGGAGGAACCCAAGAAAGAGGAGTCAAACAACTGGTGAGTCACATTTAACTGTCAGACAGCAGCGTGAGACCTACCAGATTTAAATAAATTTTGACTGGTGATGGAAATATATTAGTCAAATTTAAGTTCATTGTCTAACCTGTCTGGCCAAAACCCATCTGTGCAGTCTGAGAGCCGGTGAGGATTCTTCTGATTATGTCTTTTCTCTCAAAATCTGCCTACTTCAGAGTAGCCAACAGCTTGTTGGTCCAAGCTCTTACCTAGTAGGACTTGAAAGATGAGAATTCAGCTGCTTGCTGTTCCTACAGTCATAGTGTCATCAAACAGTATTGACTGGAAGGGACAGCTGGAGCTCATCTGATCTAAAACCTTGCTCAGAGCAGGACCACCTGCTCAACTGTGGCTCAGGTTGAGTATCCAGGTTAATTTTAAATATCTGTAATCCTCTGGACCAATCCTCTTTTATTCTTGCTGTTTAATTTTCTAAAACTAAGTGTCCCAGAGTCTAGAATTTCAGAGATATGGCTGAGCTAATTATCATTAGGTTAATTCCTAGGTTTATGCAACACTCATTTTTATGCAGAAAATTTTGGTTTCACCCCAGTGTGGGACAGGAAAACAAATGAAATATTAAAAAAAAAAAGTAGAATAAAGAGACTGTGTCTTTCCATCAGCATAGAATATCATAGAAATAAAAGGAATCTTTACCTGGTTCTAAATACAGTTGAATGTAACCCAGCAACAGTGTCACAGACTTAGCTTAAGGAAGATTTTGAGAAGACTCTTTGTAGACTTTAATCAGACACCTTCAAGATTTGATAGTTGAAAGACAAATGAAACTCCCTTTGAGTGCCAAGTGTTAGATGTGAATGATGGCTGAAGCTGATGATTCATTGGAATGTATAAACCATTTAAATGATGGGCTCCTATTAAAGACTGCTCACCCTCTTCACAGGCCTCTGCAAATAACCAAATTAAACATCACTGATCACTGCTTGTATTGCAGAGGGTGCTCTGTAAGCCCTAATCCTGGAGTAGGGCTCTGTTACTGCTAGAAGCTGCACAAATGCAGGCAAGAAGTCAGCATGAGTGTCAGCATACACAGGCTGTGCCCTCGTCTTTGCCACAGTGCTCCTGCCATATAGGAGCTCCAAACCCTTGTTTGACTGACTTTTTTTTCCCCTCTCTTGGCTGCAAGTGCATGTCACGTGCCAATTTCTAAAGACTGTAAGTTCAGGCTCTTCTAAAGTGACACTTCTTTTTTTTAAAGGATCAAGGCCTCACTTGGAGGAATTTGCAGAATTCCCAGGGACTGTTTTGCTTAAAGGATAAAGAACCAATAGTGCCTGTCCAAGACACTCAGCTTCCCTGGGATGCTGGAAGTTTATATATCATTAATAGTATCAGTTCTCACCTTTGTGACTAACAGCATTGGCATTAAAATTGTTTAAAATTCGTAATATTTATCTCCTATCAGAGAAATGGAATCTTTAGTAGTAGTTTTAAAAAATAGCATGTACTCTATCATCACCCACATGACAACACAAAAAACTGAACTAACATGGTCTGCAACAATCCCGTTGTGCATATCAGACAGTCACTACTAAGTAGTGGGCCATACTATGGTTAAATGTCTCAGCAAAGTTACAGACCAAAATCTTGGCAATCTCTTTTTCTAACATCTTGTAGATGTTCTACATGATCTACAAGATGTTACACATGTCTACATGTCCTACAAGATGTTAAATGTTTTCTAACATCTGTGGGACATCCTTTATTTGCTGCTAGACCACCACAGTTACATTTCAGCTATATAAATATGATAATATTTAGCCTTTTCATACATGTACTACCAGTAACGTAGAATCTGACCTCCTGTGGAATTCCATTATATTTATTTTACACAGGCTATCTTGACCACTTTGGCCTTTTCTAAAGTCTAGTACAAAAATCAATTACTAGAATACACTGAGTGCAAAAAGCTCAGCCTTCCTCATCTTTCTGACACCCTCTGCAGATCTCACAAAGCCAAATTGCAGAAAATTTCCTCTTTCTCAGTCTTCCCTCATCTCTTGCTTCATAATATGAATTCAAACTCGAAATTGAAACACTGAAAATTGACAGCAATTGCTATTGAGGACAAATCCCATTTATCGATAACTTTTAGACCCCAAATAACTTCCTCTTACTCTATTTATCTAGACATGTCTTTTACCTTTACCTTCTCATATCCTCTCTCTGTTAGGCTCTAAATCCAGGTCTTACTCCTACGATCCAGTTGATTACTCCTATGTTACCATCTCTGTACAGAGGTTTTCAAAAGAGCTAGCTACTTGTACAAACAGGACAGCACTGTATATTTAATGTTTACATCCAGATGGAGTTCTACACAGTGAAAAGCAAAGAGCAAAGGCAGGAAATCCAACCAGCAACTGGCTAGTGACTGAGCAAGGGACTATTCCTGCAGGGAGCAATCTGTGGATGGCATAAAGCCTGGGCTTGCTATAACATTCCTAAGGGAAATCCTTGGTCAAAATGCCCTTGAAAAAGAGAAAAAAAGAAAGATTGAAAAACAGACACAGAATATATTTAGGACTGTATGCTAAATGGGTATCAAATAGAAGATGATGATTTTTACACTTTTAGGCAGGCTCAGTTCTAATACAAATTCTACACAGTGCGAGTCTGAGCTGGTGCATTTCCCATGGTACAAAGGTTTAAAGGAACATTGAGTTTTCAGGCACTTTCTCCAGCTTGAGTTCAGAAAATGGTTTCCCAGCAGCCCATAATACCTGCTGGCCACAGCACAAACAAGGAGACCAAGCGAACAGCAAGTCAGCATTTTGAAAACTTTGGCTCTATTGGGCTGGTGTTAAAAGTAACAAGCTATCTAGGCAGATGTTCACCCTGGCTCTTGGAAAGGGGGAAATAAAATTCTACCTTTCTCCTAACTGTAAGCTGTGAATATTTCCTTACCTGTGAAGTGAAGGGAAAAGAAAAACAAAAAAACACTTAGTTTAAGCAGAGGGGTAGCAGCTAAAAGAATCAAGTGAATGCTTCATGCTGACTCAGCAGAACATCTGCACGCGCTCGTTCCTCTGCTCCTACTTCTGCTTCGCTTGGGTGGAGGTGACAGCAAGGGCAATCCACAGCAGGGTCCAAGGCAGAAGGGGGTTTGCAGCAGGAGAACATCTTTCTTGGCATAAATCTGAGCCAAGAAAGAACAAAAAAAAGGATTAGAGCTCATAAGAGAAATTAATTTTTGCAGAAGTAGAAAAGTGAGGAAGCTCTCTCCATTTCACGTATATGGGACATATTCATATCCACAGAGTCCTTGTTTTCTGCAGAGTTTTGTCAAACCACATGGGCAAGGAGATGAAGAGTTCTGGACTTTAACTAGGAGTCTGGAGCATGCTAATTCAACACTTTAGCAGCTCAAGGATCTAGCTTAAGCAGGGTGCTCATAAGCTAAACAGACTATCTAGAAGGTGCTTGGTATGCAATTCAGAGGTATGGGCATCCAAATGACTTCCTAGAAGTAAAAGCTATGCACATTGTGCAGTTGTGCACGTGCAAACAATTATCCAGTCATATCATATATAGCTTAGCCATCCAGGTCATTTATGTGCAGGTTTCAAAGACTGCTCCGCTGGGCAGGGGACAGGCAGTGGTCTCTAGAACTAGTTATTTCAGTGCTTTCCTTTGAATGATCTCGTTCGGCTACTACAGAACCATGAACTGGGACAGCTGTTTGAGGCTGCTACATCCCCGTGCTGCTACAGAATATCCAGATTTCCTTCTCAGCGTGAGGTGCTCATTCACAGCAGCTTGTACCATATTTTATAAAGGTCGATCATTTGGGAACACATGTGAAGAGGAAAAGCTTTGTAGTTTTCTGTGAGCCCAGGAGTATTATCAGACTACGAACATCAGATTTCTCCACTAATGTACGGATCTCCAGATGGCCAGCCCATGGGAAGCTTCAAGTGTTACTTTGGCAAGAACTGGCTTCCGTGAAAAATAAATTAAAAAAAAAGAAATCAGAGTTCTTTTCTGCAATGGTTCAGTAATGCACAGCACAAGAAAATACTTGGTAAACACATTATTCATGTGGAAGAAACAGTTCTTTCACAGTTCTGGGAAAAGGAATGATTTAGTCTAATTTTGATGCTGGAGTCTGCAGACAATCACTCTAAGATAGTTCTTTTTATCATGATAATAATATGGTTTCTTTTCCTAGTGTGTATTTTTCTCCCTAGAAAATATGACGTATTAGGCTCTTGGGTTTAAGAGTGTTTTTTTTCCCTCCATGCCAGTTTCTAAGGCCATTCTTTTTCACCCTGCCCTCACTTTACTGTTACTGTATTAAGCATTTCTGATGGCTCAGGATCCCATCTATCTTAATCAAAATCTTAGCCATACAATAAATGTTGTTTTCCTCCTGTATAGACTGATGATGTAGCAGGACAAGAATCTGACTCAGGCTACTAGTTGGTAAGTGCCTCATCTTGATGGGAGAGCTGAAATTCATCATTAAATCACTTTTTAATCACAATAGCCCTCCAAGAAGGAACCATTCCAAGGCCATGGCAGGTTCTTCACCATGTGTCCTGCTCCAAGCATCCTCATCCCTCTGGAATGAAAAACAGCATGCAAGTAGTATGTGATATCCTTGATAACACTGAACCTACATGGAGGCCCTAGCTGCTGTGGGATCAAAACTTCTCATGTTCCCAGGTAGTTGATATAAAATCCCTAGTACAGTAGTGAAGCACTCATAGCCCATGCTGAGAAAGGAAATGCCACTGGCTGTTCTCACCTTTCCTCAGAGCTGGGGCAAGCTAGGAGGCTGGTGTCAGAGGAGCAAAGGCAGGAACCTGCAGCACCAGCAGGAATGGGAGACAAATAAAAGCCATCAGCAGCTGGCGTTCCCATTTGGAGGCATTCCTGCTCCATCAGGCAGCATTCTTTGCTAGAAATAGCACCGTCCTTAAATATCTTCCCTTGGGAGGCATTCCAATTAGGAACTTTTCCCAAATAAATGCGGAATGCAATGTATAGAAAGTGCCCAGGATAGGCAACACTCAAAAAAGAAGAAAAAAAAAAAAAAAAAAAGTGAAATTGCTGTGATTTGAATTGGAGCACAGCTAATAAATAAATGACTACAATGGAGAACATTCACTCTTCTCTTTTTCTCTCTCTCTTCTTTTTTTTTTTTCTAAAAAGAGAATGTTTCTCCAGAATAGCAGTTTTCTGAAAGCATAACTTTTTAAACGGGCCTGCTGTATATTGTGCCAGTTCAGAGGGAGGAAATAGTTGCTTCTTCATGCGTTATCACCACTCCAGTCAGTGTCCCCTTGCAAGGTGGGTACTTCAGTAGTTTAATCAATGTGCTGGGATTCAGTAGAAAAAACAGTTTGGAGAGTGCTCAGCATTTGGAAAAGAAAGGTTATTCCAGTGTTACTGAGCATCTAGCTCCAGATGCCATCAAGTTTCCAGACAATAAAACATCCTAGATGTAGCAAATTCAAATTGCTAGAAGTCAATCTGCCATTTTCTAGAAGAATTTGAAACACTGCCCAGGTCGTAAAACTTAAAGACACTCCTTACACCATCCTGACACAGAATGTCACACTTCAGAAGAGCATTAAAACATATTTCAAGACAGATCTTCTCAGACAACAGGCTTGAACTTGGTCTTTTCCAGGTGAAGGCTGCTAGTAGACACAGGGACACAGGGTTATGTCAGCACGTTAGTTTTGTTAACTTGATCATACCTTGGTTTCTTTTTTTTTTTTTTTYTTCTTTTTCCTCAGCCTGTCTGGGATCCCCACTTGTCTTGGTCCTAAACTGCAAGTTTCTTAAATTACATACGATGCCTGCACCCCTCCCATCTCTCAAAATGGCTCTCTTGAACAGAAAGTGAATGTTTTTAGTAAACAAAATCTTTTTGCCTTCTGGGGAGAACATACAAAAAATCTGTTTATTGTTATTCATTCCTGATACATTTTTCAAAAGAAAACCCCAGTAGGATTCCAAGTCCACATCTGTGAAACATATATCCAGAACAGAACTGTGCTACCATACAGTGAGCTACTGGAATAACTTGCTTGCAATATTTTCTCAGCACATTAACACACTGGCTCATATAGAAAGCTTTCCACCTAACATCGACACAATCAATTACACTATCAATTTTTTTTTTTTTTTTTTTTTTTTTGTATTCAAACATAACGAGTTAAGGCAAATGCACTCACTTCTGTTTAATAAGGATCCTAAACTGTTTTGCAAGGGGACTGTTTTTGTCTTAAATCCTATCAGTGCAGATAGGCATGAACCAAACAGCAATTTATTAGTGTGCTAAGGTATTAGTAATTCCTATTATATAATGAAACAATGTTCCTGTATTAACCACCAGTCACTGATTAAGCGACTCACTAAAGCACAGACTTAACTCCAGTAATGAAAACAGTCTACTGAAATCAGGCATGAGTATAAACATGCAAATTATAAAATGTACGCAATGTTCAGAACAAGAGCTACAAAATCAAAGGCACTCTGAAGCAAAGATAAAAATTCATGCTGACACATTTCCCACTGTTGTAACATTTTCCAAAAGTGCAGATACCACCTTTTTTGCTCCTGCCCCTGCAATTTAATGGTAAATTAATCCAGACCAGTTTTGCCAGGACAACAAGGAAGGTTGATCTTGTATAACGCTTTAGGTAGTGGTACAGAGTGCTCAACATCCTGGTGAGTGAAGATGGCAGAGCTGAGTGGTGTCTGCAGAGCAGTCACTGCTCTGGTCAATGCAGGCAACTCAGAGGTGAGTCTGACACGACCAACCTGCACTTGTCTTTAAGATATAGATTATGGATATTCACTAATCTAGCAAAACATGATGCCCGGGACCACAGAACTCGCATGTGTTACCTTCACATTCCCTATGAGGTCCCTGGCGGGCTTCTCTGGAGGCTGCTGCTCCCTTGGAGATGCCATGGTTGGCTCATGCAGATGCTGGTGCTCCCCAGGGGTTTGGCATCAGGCCTGTGCTTCTGGCTGTGTAGGATTGTTTCACAGCAGCTCTAGGAGTTCTTGGGTTCTTCACTGTGTTCTTGGGAGCCTGCGCCAGGCAGGAGTTGTGGAGCGTTCAACTGCTGTCCCCTGGCAATGCAATTCTGCAACATCGTGCCCACACTTACCCTCCAGAGCTGCCCCTGGCAATGGCAGTGCTGCAATGGAAGCACATCACGTCTCAGTCCCATCTGCTGCCCATCACCTCAGATCTGTCTGGCTTTTATTGCTGGGTCACCAGCACCCTGTGGTTTGGCAGGACTAGGTGGAGCCAAAAGATCCCCTTACAAGAATCTTCCTGGCATGACAGTCCCATGACACAAGCACTGATGCTCAGCTAGCAAGGATCTCCTCAGCAGATCTATAGCTCTTTCTTCTGTCACTACGTCCAGCCACTATGAAGTCTTTGCTCTACTGCAGAGCAAAAGTGCAGGCACGAGCAGCTGCAGTGCCCACTGCCTATACTGGTGGCACTGGAAATATTCTCATTTTTCTCCCTCCCCTCCAGACCAAGTTGCTATAAGCATCTTGTAGCTATTTATTTTTTTCCAGCCAGCTATTTTTATTTCATGGACTCAAAGAAAGATTTTTTGATGAACATAACCAAGTAATGGTAAGATGTTTATCAAATATAGTGCCAGTAACAAGCCTTATGAGGCTGATGGGCATTGCCATTTAGGATCTGCCACGTAGCCATTTGCTCTGTGGCTGTAGCCACTCAGGATGAGCTTTGCAGTCAGCAGTGAGAACACTCTCTGTGGATATTTACTTCTGTGCTTCAGAGATTTACTATTTCCATTTCAGGAGACATAATTTTCACAGGCGTTAGTCTGAGACCCTGGCAGTTGTTCCTCAGCCATGCCAGTAGCTAGAGGGCACCTCAAAGCTCAGCACTACTTACTCAAAGTGTAAAAAGTATTTTTTTTTTAGAGTTTGCCCTCTCTAATGTAAAATCACAGCAAAAATAAAGCAAAACAACCTTTTCCAGACAAGACGCGAGAGCTTGCCAGAACATAAATCACCATCATACAAGTCTCTCCTTTTGGGAGATAGGGTGACAGCATGAACTACACTAAAGCTGTTAGCTTTATTTTTCATCAGCTCTGGGTGTCAGATTTTTGTGCAAGCATTCACAACACAGTTGCCTGAAATTACCATTTGTGCTCACATAGAAATGATCAACATACACTGGCAGGATCTTCCACAACCTGATTTCCCCAGCTATTTTAGTGTCTGAGTTAGTCTTAGACCTAGGCTCCTCCTATTTTCAATTGTTTGGCTAAGGAGGTAAAGACGGAAGTATAGGCACTCTTAACTCCTCATAAAATCATTGTAGAGATGCAGGGACCTGCAGAGAACAAGTGAGGCCATCTGAAAGCTGTACAAACCTCTCACCTACCACCTCTCCTCACTCACCCCACACATATTGGAAGAGAAAAACACTTCTGCCTTAAGCACCTCAATTGAATGGGCTAAATCCAGGCCTTGCATCACCTGTATAGCTCTGCACAGACAACAGTGATGTGTCCAGGGATATGCCCCTAAGTGCTTACACTTAGGCTTTGGAATTAACACCTTAAACACAAAACCTTATCCATTACTGCATAGTAAATCTACCAGATACAAGTCAATACCCTCTTACCAACAAACTCCTTCTGCTAGCTGTTAATAAGTCTTCCCTGTGGTCTCCTGCACCTGGAATAGATTAAATACGTACATACCATTTCAAAATAAGAAGCTCTGGGAGAAAGAAATGAAAGCCTGCAATGCTGTGGCAGAACGTATATTGGGCTGTGCTTCGTGCTAGCAGTGAGCTCATTGCTGTGGGAGGCACAGGCCGGTAGCAACTCCTTGGCTTTCGTATGAGCAACACTTTCGGAGCGTAGGCTCCTGGCAGGACCTCGGATAAGGCGTTCCCTGGAGAGCCAAGTCTGTGCTTCCAGGGACAACAACGCCGAACCTGAGGCTTAACAGAACAGCAGGATGAGGTCTAGGAAGGTCTAAGAAGGGATAGAGGAGCCAAAGGATGAGATAAATACCAATCAATATTGATAGATTGATTCAGAGCATCTCAGTCAGGATCTCTTTGTGGATTCTTCATTAATTTTTCAGGGAATACAAAAGGTCAAGCCTAATTTTAGTCTGGGTGGATTTGCTTCTCTGTACATTCACTTATTTCTGGAGTGTCCGTTTCTCATGTGAACCTTTTTCTTTCTTATATCTCGTGTTCTTTGATCTGTAAAAGATGGAGAGTCCTTGTCTGCAGGGCTCTACATGTGCTGTTTCTGCTGCATGGACATATAAATGGTATGATCTTTATGGATGCAAGCTTACGTGATGGGAAGTCAACAGCCTGGCTGAGGATGTCTGAAAGTTTTCCCTTCTCCAAGTCCATTTTCTGCCTACAATCCTTCTCCCTTTTGGCTCTCCTGATGATTTCACTCTGATACTATTTTTGCTTTTTAATATCTTCTCTCCCCTTTCATCCATTCCTTTCCATTCATTCACCTGTTTCTTCTCCGAGCTCCTTAACACCTCTGTTTCCCACACAGAGGTGGCAGCATAGGGGTTGCTTGCCTATTTTTACTTCCTTTTTGATATATATATATATTTTTTTTGCCCTCTTTCCAGTATATGTTTTTCTTCTTTTAGTTCCCCCTTCTGAATCATTTTTCTGTTTTGGTCTTTGCAGAACCATTATCCTCTGAATCGTCTTTGCTCTTGACTATTCAACACCCTCTGGGCTGACTCAGCCCGGGCTGTGTGGGAACTGATTGGGAGTGAATCAGCAGCTCAGTGCTCAGAAGGGAATTAACAATCTATTTACTCTCAGATGATTCCTGTCTCTCCACCTCCATCTCCAGTGACCATTTTCCAAATAGAGCTATTTATAATCCTCAAATATATGAACAGGCAGAGTGGAAAAGAGGGGTTGGAAGAGTTGCGTTAAAGCAGTAGGTGGCTGAAGCCATTAAAAGTTTCAAGTGGCAACAGCTAAAATTAGTCCAAGTGGAGAGCAGATTATTAGGTAGGAGACTTAGGGGTCCTACGCAGCAGGTGGTGTGTTTCCAGAAATCGAAATGTTCTAAAAACCACCAAATATCATTCACATTCAAGTGTTATTTTTATTTAATTCTAATGACAAAAAAGGTCTTTCCTCATGCAGAAGTATCACAAACAGGAACAGCAGTAAGTGCATATACAAGATGGAAACTTTTATAGTATATAGAAACGTTTTGTGATAACGTTTTGAAGCACCATTTTTGAACACTTTAATTTGAGCACAAAGGCCCTTTTCAGAAATGTTCTTGGAGCACCTAAGGAGTGGAAACCACAGAACACGCAGAAACGATTCCTCAGCAGGGTCAGATTTCTCTACCTCTGTCTCTAGGAAAATGCTCTTGTTAATGGAATACTTTCTAATTCTTTTTCATACTTCTCTATTATTTTACTGCTTGTTGCTCCCAGGGAACCAGCTTCCTCAATATATGGGAATATATTTACTGTTGACAGTAGATTAAATGAAGAGGTAGACTATAAACAATGAAGTCTTACGTGGCATAAAGGGGGTGCAAGTGATCAGATTCTATCAAAGGGGAGGGGATAGTTCCTGAACATCCGTTTTCCTGATGGCTTCGGGCTGAATTTGGCAGGTGCTTCTGAGTGAAGCTGTGAAGACTTTCCCTCCTTCTCTTACCTAGGATGTGATTGAAATGGACTTGTTTTGCTCTGCACCACTCAAAACAACTGTGCACAGCCCAAGCAGCTCAGAAGCAATAAGTAAAAGCTCCATTTGGCTTTTCTCTGAGTTTTAAGGCTTCTTGAAAGGCCAAGCAAGACTCCAGTGTTTCATACTCCATGCTTTGCCCCAGCCGAACATGTGTCCATGGCTAGCCTGCAATTACAGAACTGTGGAGCAAAACAAATTGAAGGGAAACTATAAAACATAATACTAAAATTGCAACAAAAAGCCCTTGCATTTGAGAAGCCATCCTCGATCAGTGAGCGGAAGCGGCTAAACCCTTAAGGAGGAAATGCCTCAAAATATCCCCCATTTGGCATCTGCTAAACATTAAACTTTTAACTGATCTAGTCTGAAATGGGCGTTGAATGTTAGCTGCAGAAGTAACCCTGGTATAAATGCACTGTTGCAGGTCTGACACGGAAGATTGGCAAGAGATGAAGGAGCAGAAATTGTTAATAACCCTATTACTTGAAATAAAAACGTACCACAAGATGACCACTTGCTTAGCCTCTACTTTCAAAATCATTCCCAGATGGTTAGAAAGGAGCTTAAGAGAGCTATAAATACAGCAGAAAAGAAAGCAAGATGTTTTGGACTGTTCTCCAACTAGAGGTTGCCCACTGGGACAGGTAACATACCTACTGCAATAGAAGTTTAGCAGAGAGTGCAAGGAGATACTGGTCCTCCTTATCACCTGTGCATTGGCACAGGCAAGGAGAAAGAAATGCTAATTTCTTGAAGCAGATACTTTCTTACAGCTCCAATCCATTTCAAAGAGTTTTAAATTTAGCAGACTAAGGATTTAGTTAATAACAACTGATATTTTTAATAAGCAGATGTTTGGAGGACTGAAACATATTTTACCACATATTTTACCACAAAACTAGAGATCTTACTATTTGCCTCATCTTCCTCTTAAATTTACTTGAGGAGCAAACCCATTGCGAACATCATCACAGAGAACTGTCTAGCTCTTGCACGTTTAGGTTATTAATGAAGATGAACCCTAAGAAGGTAATCTCAAGTTTCCAATGGGATTTTTCAACATAGCATGGATAACACAATGAAAGATGTGATTTTGCCACAAATCAATTAATGGGGGGAAAAGAAAAGAACTTATATTTAAAGAACAGATCTGTTTCCTGAGCAGACAGAACTACCAAAGGAGGCACATTTTCACTTAGCAGAACAACCAATTGCATGAGCTGCTTGTGCAGCAGGAACAGGTACAGACTCCATCGAGGCTCCTTTCTTCTGTCTGAACCCTTTTTTTAATTGAGAACCATCTGTTTTGCATATCAAATCTGTAAGGGAAAAACCTTTTCTGCTTCAGAATTTTAAATCATTTTATCTCCCTCTTTCCATAGTCTTCTCTTCAGCCCAAGTTTAAAAGAGATATTTGATCTGAGAAGTCAGGAGTAGCTGTTGCAGTGAGGAGTAGCTTGGCCACTGGCCTCCCAAGACTGGGAGGGCTTTTGAGCTCTGCTGTCACAGCGCACACAGGGACATGAGCACAGGGGACTCTGTGTCTGATACAGGCAGCCCACGGAGCAGCAGCACCGACCAACATGGAACTTTACTGGGGTCAAAGCTGCCAAGATGGGCAGTGCAAATACAGATCTCCCATCGCTGCCTTAGGGCTCACCTGCTGTCAGCACAGAGCCTGCCCTGACTAAAACGTGCTTTCCTGGGGCCATACAGCAATGAACGGAATAATAAAAGAGACAAGTAGAGAAATAAGTCTGAACTCTGCTGGTGGGGACTGCTGCTGTCTAGAAAGGAAGAGGAGCACAGAAGAGGAAAAGGTTTAGGCTGCTCAGAGGGGAAAGGACTTCATCATGGAGATCAAAAAGTCTTTTCAGGAGTATAAAAAAAAGTGACCCATCCCAAACGCAAGGAATCTGTGTTATGATGCATAGCAGGATGCCCAGCCCGGGGAATGGCAGGGGGCTGCTGTGAGATCACTCCTCTCTCATGCTATTTTTCAGTAAAGGAGTGAATTCTGTTTTCCCAAAGAGATGATCAGGACTGACTCAGACTGCCTGGTATTTGGATAATATTGGGAAGCTGGCCGCTGCAGAAGCTAATGACTTTAGTCATTAGCATAATGAAGGTATTTTTTGCTGCTGTTGCTAGCACGCATTTAGAAACGTTACAAGACCACCAAAACACTTAAATAGTACAATTTGGTCAGAAAGGACGTTCAAATGACTACAGACAGAATCAACTGAAAACTACTAGCTTATTCACTTATTGGGTACAGTTCCTGGCCTCTCCTACCTCTGGATATTCATCTCAGACCTCTCAGTGTGTGCCTCATACAAAGGGAGGCGAGACGGCAGGGGCCTCCCCTGCTCTCCACGTTCTTTCCTTCTGAAACTAATGTTCAGCTTTTCTTGCACACCACAAACTATATGGTTTTCTGGACAGGGGAATGATCATTGCTCTAATCTAACAAAGCCCAGTCTAAACTAATTGCAGCTCCCTGGAACATAAAGGACCACACTATTATTTTCGCACCAAAAAACTACAGGCCTTATCTAGCACTGGCAGAAGCCCTAGGAGCCACATTATACCAGATATTTATTTCTGATAAATTGCTTTTCCAAAATTATATAATTCCATCTGAACAAGATTTTTGTACTAGCTCTTCAGTGTAGCATGTCAGAAAGACAAAAATGTTGTCTTTCCTTTCCATCAAAACAGCTTTTTCTCATCCCATACAGGAAAACAAAACATTAAAAACCCCAAAGTCATATATGTACAAAATAAAATCATCTCCTCAGCATCCATCAGGGAGAATATTGTTTCTGAAAATATTAACACTGTAGAGCTACAATCCTTCCAATTCCTTTGGAGAAAAGCAGAGATGTTCCAGTGGGAAAACCAAGGTTACACTTAAGTCTAGGTGCCACAAAGTGTGTGTGCAGTTCAAGAACTCTGCTCTTCTTGCCATATATTGCCCCCTTATGGACAAGAGATGACCAGGAACAACAATAAAATGGGCTCTTAAAAAAAAAAAAGAATCATGTTATTTGTAAATTACTTATTTGGAGATATATGTTTTTATCTCACAAATACCCGGACGAAACAGAGCTCACTGGCAGAAGCAGGAAGTGAAGGCCAGGGGAGGGATGCCATGAAGCCACTGCTATTCCAGAGCAACTTTAATGGCCTGGAGCAGGAGCACACTCAAGTGGAGATGGGAGAGACAAGAGCCTGTTGAAGACAAAATCAGAGGGTAAAATGGCCTTAGCCCTCAGAAGAGGTTGCTCTTCCTGAAGAACAAGTATGAATACAAGAATATGCTGTTACACTCCCATAAATTGGGAACAATACTGTTACACTCCCATAAAATTGGGAACAATTTGTTTTGTAAGAGAATTTTAGGAATGGCTCTGTAGTTTTTATTGGATCACAAGATGAATAACTTTGTGTTATTGAGAAGGCAGCAAAGATTTTATTGGGCCATGTAAACAGAAGTAAGGTCTAAGAAACAAACTCTCATCTTGACTTAATACTAGACAGCCTCTGTTTCTTGTTTTAGACAGTAGACATTTTAAAAAAGGAAAGATAAAAAAAGTGGATCAGCCGGAGAGCATCCAAAGAAGGAAAAGAAGATGATTGTTCAGATGTGTGAAAAATACCACTTTGGAGAAAACAGAGTAACAATCGGGGTTAAGCAAAGAAAAGATTGCACAGAGACATAATAAGGTAAAGGTATCTGCAAAGTGGAAAGAAATATACCTTTCTGTGGGCCAGTTGTAGAAAAGGCCACGCAACATTTACATTTGGCACAAGGCAAAAAAATGGAACCACATGGAACACCAAGCATGGGATTCTTTGTCTGGGAGGTGCAGAGCTTAAAATCTTACTGGACAGGAGAGTCTTTGGTAGTAAAGCAATGATGAACTCTGCACACCAGTCTTCAAGACTGTGGGCCTAAATACAGCTTCTTCATGTTGTCACAGAGACCATATGAGATGCTGGTTATAACTGCCTTAGTTTTCACAGACAGGTGTATAATATCAGTAGATGTTGCTACTTCAGAGCAGGTCTCCTAGGGTAATTTTGAGGGTGAGTGGGGCAGATCACTGCAACAAGCAGATATTGAGCTTCAGCTCCCATAGGTGCTTGGCAAATGTTTCTCAAGGCTAGGCTAATGCTACTCAGAGTGAGGAAATAAACTTTTTTGGTGCTTATAAAGAGATCTCTGGTCTGACTGTGTGAAAAGGACATTTCAGAACAACCTGGGTCCTCACAGCTGGACTCCTGCCTCAGACCAATAAGCAGGAACATTCTTGAGGAGAGAAGGGAGCCTTCTGCATGTGCTCACAGCACTGGGAGCAACGTGAGGCCAGATGGTACATGGCGGCTGGCTCTGAGCTGCACGGGGTCCAGGTGAGTGGCACAAATCATGGTATGAGCAGTCAAGTCATTGGTGCTTTCCTGGAGCTGAATGTTCTGGCAGCCACTCACTTCACACAGTTCCAGCTCTCCTCCTCCTTCCTGGATGGCAGGCACAGCAACCAGTTCCCAAGCAGCAGAGGATTTGCTTTCTCCTGAAGATGATCCTGGTTGCTAAGCAGTAACTATGTGGGCATTAGACCTCCACAAAATCTTGGGGATCTGCTTCACCATAATGTCATGGTGAAGCTCAAACATCCCACTGAGATGTGATTAGATGCAAAGCTTCCATTATAAAGCACTAATTCTACCGCAATTACTTAAAATAGATTTTTTTTTTTTTCCTAGTAGGGTTAAGGAGGGGAATTTTGTTGGAAGCTTGGGCGGGTGGATTCAGGTGAAGTGGTTTTTAGACTCATGGACATTTGCAATTCGAGAGCAAATGACACTAACCTTCCAAAGCAGCCATGTATAATGAAAAAGATGGACCTATCAACATCAGAGTTATTGAGTAACTTGCAATAGAAAGGGAGTAAAATTATACGGCTCAAATATGTCACTCTATCTTCTGATGTCCTTCCTGGAAGTCTCCAACGGCTAGTCTTTTGAAAGCGTAATACCCTTCCTCTCCCCTCAGGCCCAGCTACAAGGTCTGGTGCATTTGGCATGAAGTGGCTTAAAATCTTAGTGGGGAGGAGGGTGTCATCCCAGGAGTGAGATCAGAGAAAAGGGAGCGCATTCAGGTTTTTTCAGTTCTTCTCAAGAAGCCATGCTGGTGTGATGTACTCCCACACACGCATGCTTTGACTCTGTGGACTAAAGTAGGAGAAGTGTGAGAGCTTCTCACATTGGTGCAGTCGCTGAATTAGCCGCCTGCAAAAGCAGACTTCAGTGCTGTCATTACAGGCTGCAGGAGAAACGAGGGAGAAAATATGGCACTCGCTATGGCTGCCAGGGATGTTGCTTGTAGACGCTGCAGCCTCGCTTTTGGTGCGTGCAAGGACACACTGTAAGCAATATAGACATGTTTTAAGAGTATAAAGAAATGATAATATTGGCTAACACACAGAGAAGGTGATCCCAATGAATGGATGATTCCTGACATCATTGGTTTTTTTTTTTTCTTTTTAGAATGTTTTATGTTTCCATACAGGTGTTTTCACTCCTGAATCCTTTAGCAGGCACCTGTCTATAACTGATCCTGTTCTCAGCAACTCCTGATAACTGCTTACCTTCCTCATCTCTCTACAGGCTTTTTTTTCAGCAGTCTGAATCGAGGCAACACAGCAGTACCGCTTCAGAGCTGGCCTGGATTCCTAGTACAAAGGCAAGGAAACCCCCTGGAGAGCGGGGGGAGCTCACAGAAGGGATTAGAGAGCTACACAGAGTAGGTCAGGAATTGCCTGATTAGGCAGTTTTTCATTTAAAAATGCCTGCTTGTCAAAAGAGAAACAATTCACAGAACTGTGCAATTTTCAGTGAGACTTGCACAGCGATAATTCCTCTCTTCTAGTGTTACAGCAAGAGACTTGTAGCTGTGACACTGCTGAGACAAGTACACATTGCATGTAGCTAGTGTCCCAGCAGTGGTGTTCAGCACTGGCCACTCCAAACCTGAGGTGGAGAATCTCCAACACCATCAGAGAGCAGTAGCAAACAGATTTCTTCACATGACCAACCAGAGTGCCTCAGGTAGGAGGAGAAGCAGGGCTCAGGAGATATGGAAATAAAATCTTTGTGCAAAGAGCCATCCTCTAAGAGAAACACAAGAGGGCTGGTGACACTCTCTAGAAAGCTGCCAAGTCAAAGAGCTGATGCCATCAGATGTTGAACAACCCTCCTGGGAGCACTGGGAAAAAGGAGGAGGAGTGGACAGGGACCTGCATACCTCAGTGTTGGGCCCCACGGAACGATGAAGCTCCAGGGCTCTCCACTACCATCTCACACCAGGGTGATGCAGCTGAACTGCTTCACTTCAAACCTTGCTGAGCTGAGCAGACAGGTAGCTAGAGCACACACCATAACAGGTTCATGGTTAGGCACAAGGTGAACAGCAGAAGTAAAAAGTAGAGAGAAGGAGATGATCTAGAATAAAGAAAACAACAACAAAAAAACTTCCAATTCACTATAAAATGGACTTAACATTCTTAATTCTTCTAGGCTGAGGTATTTTACGAGCAAAGCCCAGGAGACCCTGGTCCCTTGACCTGTGAGTTACCAGAACACCCCTCTCATTGCACCCGCTGCTTACAAGCAGCCAGAGGTGACCAATGTCGGCGTTCATGCTCCGCAGGCCTCACACAGGTACATACACAATGCCCAGACAGTCGGACAGGGCTGCAGGCTGGAGCTGCTGCCCTGTCAAAGACAAGCAGTGCCAGGCAGGGAGCAACACCTTCTACCTTCTGTAGTCTCTCCACCACCTGATTCAAAGCACAGCATCCTGTCATTTCTGTTTTTTCATTCCCTTCAGTGTAAAACAAGGGGCTGAAAGGGGTGATTTGGCAGCTTACTCAACTGCAAGCACCGCTACACCTCAGCATTACCGTCCTTTTCCCTTGGCAGCAATCCTGAGCAAGCAGGCACTGCTGGCAGCACCGGGCTTCGCTCTCGCTAGCCTCCTTTCTGCAGTTTTATTTCCCTCTGTCTACAAACCAGACTGGAAAACTCAGCTGAAACAAGCAGTGAATCGAGGACTGCTGTTGCACCGCTCAAAGCTGCAGAGAGTATCCAAGGAACTTGATTACGTCAAGCAGCATTGTGGGGACTGTTGTTCTGGGTTTATTTCTCCATGTTATGAGCCTGACATACGCAACGCTTGTTTTTCCAGTACGTATGCATGTGATCCATAGGATTCATATAGAGCTTAATTATATATACATTTAAAAAGCTAGATATGCTGTTACACTTGGCTGACAAAAATAAATTCCTTTTGTGCTAACATCCCGCATGTGGGATTTTTTACTTATTCTGCCATTACCGCATGCAGTAAAACTCAGATTCATGTGGTCCTTGGGTTATGTTTTTCCAGCATCTCCAAGATTTGCTCCCCTGGGTTGACATGGGTGATGCTGGCCATGTTCTTGGATTCACACTGCTTTATTATCATCCTCTGAGAGCTATAAGAGGCCTCTGCACTATAGCTATTGGAGCTGCCATGCTGCTTCAAGAGGAAGTAAGGCTAGACCGGCCGTACCATCTGAAATGACAGATACCTGTCTACAAAAGGCAGATCACTGTCCTAAGCTTGACAAGCTTAAGCCAAGTTGTTTAACTCAAGATCAATACTGTACTCAAAGGGAGAATTTCACTAATGTGAAGGACTTGACTTAATTCTAGTGTTTGAAAGCAGCAGTATTAAGTAGTGACAGATCTGGGGCTTCCTGTACGCTCACTTTGCTTTCAAACGAGACCATACCTCTTTTTTTTTTTTTTTTTCTTTTTTTAAGATAGGGAAATACAACAAAGTGGATGGAAAACAAATATTCAAGTTTTCCTTCTGCCGGGCAAGTGGCCACAGTGCCTTTCTGTGGGCCTCACACAGAGGGGGATAAAAATAGGGAATGAGGCCTTCCTTTTTTTGCCTGGAGACCTAAATGTGGTCTTTAAGGGGCAGAGTTTAAGTTCTCAGCCAGTAGTTTTTAAGCAACACCAATGGAGTTTAAATCTCTTTGCCTTTGCCCTGTAACCCCAGCAGAAGATGTGCTCCAGACATGATGAAGGCCCAAATGAGGCCTTTCCAACATGCACATTATTTCCAGCAGAGGTTTTGTTCAGTTGGAGCCTAACTGCTGTGCTCCTTTCTTGGGGGTTTCTAAGGTTCAATAGCTTTGGGAAAGGAATTAACATGCCAGGTTTTGGCATGTGGAATTTCCTACCACGGCTGCACCAATGCCCAGGGAATCTCACGCGGAGGGAGCATCTGATTATTTCTCTTTACTTGACTGGATGAGGGTCGTGTAAGCCCAGCAACACTGCTGAACTTCCTGAACACAGGCAAAGATAACTGCAGTGCAAAGCTAGTTCTTGCTGCATTGCAATCACAGAACGCATCATACTTTTCTGTGGGAGATATGTTTCGCAGGGGTATAGGGCCTAGAGCTAAAAAGGCTAATTTGAGCTCCTGCTCAGTGATATGACAGGCATTTTCTTTTTTTTTTTTTGACTTGCAGAAATGCCCTGGTTTAACCTCCAGAATGTGCTTTTATACTCTAGAGAGTTAATACCTTTTCTGTACCTGGGAAGATATATTAATAACAGATATATTAGTATCTGTTCCTATGCAATGCTGATATTAACTGAACCACAGAATATTCCTTAACAGATTTTTTGAATACAAATTGGTTGCTTTGAAAGGAAAGAAAAAGTCCTGACTTTGTACATCAAAAACTGTTAAATGGTTCTTCCTAAGCACTACTGGTCATAGAGTCCAACCAAATCCTAGAGGAACAACATGGGATAAGCCAAAGGCTGCTGCTTTCTCTGCTTGCAATGCTGTTTCCTCAGGGTTGACAAGAGCACACTTACAAATAGTGCGTCTCTACCTCAGGTCCTGAAAAGGCAAGTGTAAATTTTCTGCACAGATGTTTTCTAGGAAAGCACATCAACTTACACATTTTTCAGCTGCTGGCAAAATCGCTGTGGCATCTGGGGTAGAAATTTGCTCCTTTTCCTTTTCCGGGTTGTGTTTCTGTAGGAATTGCATGGAGGAGTGGTCCCTAAGCAACAAACGCCACCTTCCAAGGCACAGGAAAATGTACACAACATGAAAAATGAAAATATTTTCTAGTTCACCCCCGCTTCACAGCATGTTGCTGGGAGCGGAGAGACACCCCCTCTTCTTGCTGCTTATGTAACAATCTGAGGATATTTATCTTCATGAGAGCTAGTCATTCCTTCATCAAAAGGGACAGAAATGCAGTAGTGATTCCACTACAGATCATAGTTTTTCACATGCAAATTAAGTCTTAACACAGCAGAAGTCCTATTTCTTGTTCCAAAATTAGGGCAGCTCAAAAAGATCATAACTTCATGTTATTCTTAAATTTATATTTATACCCCTATTTAAAACCCCACAGTGCTGGTGAGAAAGTCTAATTCATGCGTATATCACAGACAATATCATATGTGGATTTTTACTGTGGCTGTCTCACAACAGGCTCAGTGAAAACATGTCATTAAGTTTTACAATAATATGTTGGGGTGGTGGATTTCTAATGCATTCCTTTCTAAAATAGGGTATCACTAGATCGTCTTCAGTAAAAACATAAATTTTAGTGAATTTTCCTTTATAAAAAGAGCTCGTAGAAGAGCAAAGCTATCACTCCTCTATGCACGTGCCTCTCATGCTTGGTGGAATGAGGACACACTGACTCAGTATGATGCTGAGCAGGAGCATTACACCCTTTATGGAGCAAAAAGACGAAGGGATATTTGTGGATCGATACTACTGATGCCAGCAGTATTCCAGTCCGACACTGCCTTGGCAGTAGAAATTAACGTTTCTCTCCTACAGTTAAGTCTGCATTCTTCTTTCAGTGCACAAGGGTTTACGAGCCTAATATAAAGCCCACTGAAGTGAAAAGAAATCTTTGCTTCTAATGCAATGTGTTTAAGATCAATTCAAATATTTATTATCAGCACTTACCATGTTAGGCATAAATTTCTGTATTTTCAGGACAATGACACACCTTTAAACATTGCTGAAACCTGAAATACTTATTTTTTTCTTTTATGTATCTAGCTTTTTTTTTTATATATAGCTAGCTCTAGCTATTATCTACCCATGTAATCTAAACTTGGAACAATGATCAGACTATGTACAGACATTATACAACCCTTTTAGTAACTAAGACTTTATACAAATGCTATCAGCCAAATGAACATCTTTTGTTTAAAAAATTGTTCACCCTGTTTTTAATGTATTTCCAAGCACTGAAGTCATCCAGCACAAGAAAAAAATGCAATAAAATACAATACTAGGAGGGTAATTTTTGTCCTTTCTCTTTTCTAGTGTATAGTTGCAAACTACAATACCCAGAAAAAAATAAATACACCAAGGCTCAGAATCTCCACTCATCTGAATGCAAGGTCCATCTGACTGCACTGTACTTCCAAAGCTTTGTGATGGAATTTGGTGCCACGTGGTGTCATCAGGGCAATAACAGATCATGGCAGATGCACCTCCAGAATTTCCAAAGGCAGCAGAATTTGCACCACATCCTGTAAGGCCTCACAACCTAATTGTGGCCTTCAGGATCTGTTCTTCTCACTAGCAGAATTTTCTCCCTATACCAAAACCACCAAGACTCGTATAAAGCTTTTTGCTTAAGGCACATTTTGACTCATCTGCCCAAACTTGGATAGTTTCTCTAGACATGTCTTCATTCAGCAATACTTAATGCGGACCAGATTTTGACATTCAAATTGGCACTATTTAGACTGCTTTGCTTGATTGTAAACAGTTAATCCAACTTCCACATAAACAACAAATAAACTTTTTGATGCTGCCCAAGCTCAGAGCCCATTTTTAAACAAAAATTGGCAAGCAGACATCAGACAGTTCTTCAAAATACACTCAAGTATTTTCTAAGAATGGGTGAATTTCTGAAAAACATTTTGCCTAGCTCAAACACTGCAGCAGCACTTTTGTAATAACGCATTACTATAGATGAGGCTTTAGCTCTTCATGTTAAAACAGCTATTTCCTAACACTTAAGTACCTTGGATATAAGTGACTTAAAGTCACCCAGATAGTTCCTGGTTGCTGGTGCCCTAGCTGTCACCTTGGCAGTGCATCACGTCCACATTAGGGCACCCCTCCCACGAGCAGCAACCAAGGTGAGGCGGCCCCGATGAAGCCTCCCTGAAGCCTTCCTGTTTATTGGAAGCTGTGAACAGGCTACCCGGACACCGAAGCTCATGTGAGCCGGGCTGCCTGGCTGAGGGAGCCTGAGGAACAGGCACCACTGACATCACTGGGCAGCCTTGCACCATCTTCCCCACACGAGTTTCCAGCCTGCTGCCCTCTTCTCAGCACTTGGGGTAACAGAAAGTTCCCTTACCTCTTTTCTCTCCATTAATGTTGGGCCCTTCTCCCCCTGTCCTCCACAGAGACCCGAAAGTGGCACTTTAGCTGATGTGTCAGAAGAAGTTCTAGCTTAAAATAAAAAGGCCAAGGGGCCTTGCTTATCTTGCCTTCACCATCCTGCTGTGACAAGTGAAGAGTGCGGCTCCTTCAGGGCTCGGTGCTCAGCCGGCTAGACTGACAAACAGATCGTGAGGTGGTTCCGATCATCAATAAAACAGCAGCACCAGGTACCTCCTCTGAGCATAAAGAGGAGCAGCCCTCATGGTAAGGCCTGTAAGTTCTCTACCAGAAGCAAACCCTCTCCACTAGACTGGGGAAATCTGCTTAACCTCAGGGAGAAGAGCTCTGCAGCTGAGCTCCGTGATGCCTGGCAGAGCAATCCCAGAGCAATCCCCTTCGGTGCAAATTGTGCGAGCGCGAACAGCAAGAAAGCCCTGCCCGTTCTCTGCCAGGCTCATTTCCCCAGTGCTCAGGGGTGATCCCCAGCACTGTGGACACACGTGGCCTCAGTCCTGGGGCTGCACAGCCTGCTTTTGCTGGCACAAATCACAGTTAGTCTTGGCTATTTTAGTGGTTCTGAAACACTGTGACCGGTCTGTACGATCCTGACGCTAGCACCGACGGTGTGACAGACCAGGGTGGAAGCTGAAAAATACCCATATACCTGACATCAGCAGCATCACCCTTGTAAGTTCAAAGATAAAAGCAGCAAGGGAAAAAGAGCTATCCACAAGAAGGTAGATGACAATTTGACTGTTCCCTATGGTCCCAGGCAAGAGGCTAGCCCAGGACTCACTCATGTTGCAAAAATAAGTCTTCTACATTTCCAAGTTTTCCTTGATTTGGGTATTTGAAGAAAAGTGTTGGTGAACAATAGGAGAAGATATATTCACCTGCAGAATGTTTCAACTGTAAAAATTTCTGGACATTTTTCAAACTCATCATCTTGGATAGGGGCTCTGACTCTCCTGGCAAATGATGAAGCGTTGGCATTTTCTGACAAAAAAAAAAAAAAAGTGATGTATTGCAGTGAGAGATGCATTTATTTCATACACAGGCTCATCATCAACTTAAAAAGACAGCTAGTACTGTCATTTTTTTTCACAGGGAAAGTACATTTCCTCCCGCCCATGAATTCTCAGATCAGATCTAACCAACCTTTTTCCTCCTCGTAAGTATTTCTGTGTATATCATGAGGTGCACACTCCATCCAAAGGAGCTGGTTTTGTCTCCGGGCTCAGGGTGATTATGTGGCTGGGCACTAAGTACAATTACCGACGCTGTGCACAGGGATGCTGTGCACGTAGTTCTCATTAGTGAAAAGCAGTCGTCCCCCTCTGACACCCTCCTCCCTCCCTGCCCGTGACTGCGCGTGCTGCCGAGAGCCGGGAGCACAGGATTAGCTGGGAGCACGGGATTAGCTGTGCTTCACAAACTCGGGCAGCTCCATTCCCGTGCGCAGGGTGAGTACTCCAGCCTTCTCCAGAGCAAAGGCTGGATGAGCAGCATCCGTAAATTTGTGCCTGATGGTGCACAACACCAGTCCTCTCTCTGCATCGAAGAACAACAGTCTGCCGCCGCTATAATCCAAAAGGATGCCGATCCTGGCGGGCTGTTCTGTCACCTGGACATCGCTCAGTATGCTGGTGTGAAGGAATCTGTAAAGAAAACTGCAAGGAAATGGAAAACAAATAACAGTGAGCACCTTTGTCATTTACCAGAAATTCCTTATCATTCAATTTCCACCTATTAACAGGCTGCACATACAGCAGTGTACCATGTGGCAACAGGGTTTTGCTCAGTATATAACCCTCCTACCTGAGCAAATGTGCCATTACTTCAAAGCTCTTGTTTGAGATTGATGTTGGGTTGTTGTATTCTTTTAAGGTGCATTATAAAATTTACTAAAGCAGCACAGAGTATCTAAAACTCTTCTATAGTTGTATTTTTCTTGCTATTATAATTTGCAAAAATGAAGCAGATAAGTCCTCTGTTCTGTCATGATTCTTGAACCTCACCAGCTCTGTTCACATGCAGGACAAGTAACTTCCCAAGCAGCTAGACTGATTCACCGTTACCTGGTTTGTGCAGGACAGCAGCGCATGAACCAAGAAGTACCATTCAGCCCCAGGACGTCACTCTGTGATGTAGCCTCAGAGCAAATTCCAATCCTGTAGCTTCTGCAGGCAGACACAACGGTTTCCCAGTAATGACAGCCCCGAGCAGGCAGCAGTTCACCCAGAACTGAAGGAAATCTATTTGTGAAAGGAATACAGTAATGTGAGTCTGGTGGTTGACCAACATTATTGTGATATTTCTTATAAGCACATTATGCCGAAGCATCAAAAATTACTAATGAATTAAACTCTGTTCTTCTAATTACAGCTTTATATCAAAGATTTCAAAGTTCTCCCTGAAAGTCAGGGCATGTTCATACTGAGGTGAACTCACATTGAGAAATGCAAACTATGAAATTTGACCCAAAAGCAGATGAAGCTAGCAAAATGTGGTGGTGGGAAATGTGAATCTGCAGTCAAATTAGATATTAGAATTCCAGATTACATTTTATGGGGCTCATTCAAGTTGGAAAAGACAGGTGTTGTAAACAGAGACAGTGGCTCTTACATGCATTCAACTGCAATAAAAAGGTGCTTAAACCACTAATATCCCATTCTGTTTTAAAAAGCCATATGTATATGACACAACTGTGTTCACGGTGACCTTTGTAGTCAAAGAGTATGCCAAAATAAATAAAAAAATATATATATTTGCAATGGGTGGAGCTAGCCTGGTGCAATGTCTAACATACTCCCTTCAGCTCTTTCCGAGTTCTCTGAAGTCACAAATGCTTTTGAAAATGTTACCAGCAATACTCTAAACGAGAGAGCAAAGGGAGAGGACCAATTATTTCTAACCACTATCAATCCAAAAACCAACCTGCAATTCTGACCAGCCTGCAAGCTACAAAAAGTTGCTTCAAAACTAAAGTTTCTGGAAGGATTAAACAGTGACTATGAACTGATATAAATTCAGTTGTCCTCCTCTTTGTCTATTGCCTTTGACCTTCTGTGGAGGTTTCTCAGTGCAACATCAAACTCCTTCTAGCACCGGTATCAGCGCTGCGACTGGTATTACTGAGGGGATGTGATGTTGAACGTGCGGGTCTATCCGATAATACCCTGGGGTTGCATGACTGAAACAATGAGTATTTTTCTAAAAATCAGCTAGCCCTGGGTGAAAGGTTCCCATAGACAAAAGCAGAAGTTGAGGCCTCATGGTGAGCCAGCAGCAGAACCATGCTTGGCACGTGGCTACTCACCCTGTGAACCAGGCTGCCTCGGGAAGGTGCATGACGGTGCCGTCGGAGGAGAGCTGCAAAGCAGGGTGAGCCGTGTCACGCAGGAGGTGGAATCTAGTTCCTGGGGCACAATTGAAGACAAAGAAGCAGCTCTGAGACACTGGCAATATTTAACTTGAGATGAATCACAAAATGAAACCATTTCAGTGGGACAGAGCTGTACTTGCTGACAGGTAGGAGTGACAGGAAATTGGGTGAGAATGGGAAGACTGTTTTAAGTTGTGCCCACGTGAGATGGCAGGCTTCTGGCAACTAGGCCCAGGGATCATAAGAGGTTGCATTATTTAGAAAACTAATTAGGTGATACAGACGTCTTTTGTATTAAAGAAGACTGAATCCTTTTAAATCAATTGCTTTTTCAAAGGAGCAAATCTGAATTTTGAGACATTTGGAACCATACGTAATTTAACACTACCTATCTGGAAACCTTAAAGTTTAAGTAAGTCATTATATTTTAAAACATGTTCTGCTTGGTTCCTCATTCCTGAACCCTGAAGTTTTTGTTTGTTTATTTGTTTTGTTTTAAATCATGGAATCTTCAATTTCAATGTGTTTTATTAAACTCAAACAAACTCCAATTCCTGAAGAATATTTAACCTTTTTCTATCACAAACAACAGAGTTTAGCAATTTCAAATGAAGTAGCCCCACATCAAATCTGCTTCTTTTTATCTCAAAAGCTTGGTTACTCCTGCAGCTGAAAGTTCACTAGAAAAATGCCATCTCTGACTGCTTTGTCCCTCCATCCCCCTGTTCTGATAGCAGAAGAAGATGAGCCACCTTTAGTCGAGATAAGAGCAGCTTCACTCTGTTCACTTGCCCCAAATGCGTTGACAGCCCTCAGGTAGAAGAAATAGTTCACATTGGGCTCCAGGGATACTTTCAGTTCAGGTTTCTTTATTCCTGCAAAAGATCTGCAAATGCAAAAGATTTTCCTACATGAAAATTCAGACAACAGTCCAAACCAGTAGGGAATAATTTATGCAATGTAGCCAGCTAACAGTGTTATTGACTACTGAAACAACAGGCTGCACGGGGAAACTCCAGTTGGGAAAGGTGAGAGTTGTTTTGCAAGTAACCAGGTTATATAGAAGCTCTGCCATTTTACCTGCAGCATCTGCCTTAGTCTGATAATTTTTCAGGCCTTTGTTCCTGCACTGCCTTGCCACACAGTGCAGCCGTTTGGTGCAGTGCTCACTTTACGTACATTTTACAGCATAAGTCATCACAAAAAATGCAAGCAGCCCAGAATCAAATTCTCCTCCTCCTCCTGCAAAATGCCTGCAGTACAAAATGAATGGGCTTATGAAGAAAAAGCTCGGAGTTAATTCAGCTGCATGGGAGGGAACCTGCTTGCCCTGTTGGTGCTATAGGAGTGCAAACCCACGGAAACTGATGCTCTTATATGAGGCTGCACAGAAGCCAGGCACTTCCTACTCTGAATTCCCTGCTCACAAACTGCTCAGTGACACGGATTTGGCTCTGACTGCCTCGCTGTGCCGAGCTCCCCAAGAAGCAGGAGCAGCAGGGCCCCTGCCTTTGCACAGCGCCCTGCTTCGACTACATCTACCCTCTTGCGATGCCTCAAAAGCTCCAGCCCTCGCATCCTCAGCCACTGACTCCTTGGCACACTCCAGGAAAATGAGAGTCAGCACCCACTCAATCTCCTTCACAGGCACTTTGAAGTGCCAAGGAAAGTACTCTGGATTTCTAGAAAGATGCTGACTTTTTCTTTTTAATATACACTGTTGCAAATATGAGATATTGGCATAACAAATTCTTATATGTGGGATCCTGGTTGTCCTCATTTTTGCCTCATATAATAATGACTAAGTTAAAGGGTATATACCCATTGCACCATATACCAGTAGGTAAACACTGTTTATCTGTACAGACCAGACAATTTCCCCTCACAAATGCTCATAGGAGTCTTCAGGACAAGTATTTAATCCTCAAGAATAATGCAGGTCTTCTGAGACAATCCCCTGTCCTCCAGGTGGAGATGATCTCAGTGGTCCTGGGATGAGCTAGATGCAGGAGTCCTGCTCTGCTCTCCAGCAAATCCACGAAAGGGAGGTACAGGGATGCAGCCGGGGATTTATTCAAACCCAGATGCAGACTAGGGCTGAGGCACACGCAGCCTCTCTCTGTGAGCAGGCAGGAATACCTTCTGGTTTGCAGGTTTGCTGCTGCAGGCAGAGGCAGAGCCCTGAGGCTGGGTGCCCTCGGCTGCCCTCGGCTCTGCGCCTGGATGCGGAACAGATGAGGGCCAGGTCCTTGGAGAAGGAGAAGGGCACAGAGTGCAGGTCTGGAAATGGAGCCCGGGAAGGTTAATGCCTCCATAGGGAGCTAGACTAAACAAACAACCTTTCCCACCAGCAATTACTGTGACCCCACAGGAGGCAAGGCAGGCAAGGCAGCGAAGATCCTTGCTATTCATTGACAGGGACTGTTTTTCCTCAGCTATCCCACCAGAGAGCAGTGCAAACTGAAGAATAATCAGTGCTCCTCCACTAGGGTTTTTTATTTTTTTTGTAAATGCCTGTCCCTGCAAGCAGATAAAGGCAAAATCACACAGCTCTGCCTATTCCTAATTCCTGTTAACTCCATGTAGAAAGCTGCGTTGAGGAGGATGCTCTTCTGGGGAGTGAAGCTCTTCTGGATACTTCAGCTTCCTCATTAGTCTGTAACAGCTATTTTGTATGGATGGCTGTCATTAAAAATGATGGAAAACATTGTGGAAAAAAAAGCAGCAAGTGCTTCTGTGATCTCAGTCTGGAAGAATTTCACAGTGTCTGTCTGGTGCTGCAATTGATGCAGTAAATAAAAGCCGAGGGGTTGTCCAAACTCAATAGCAATTACATTGTTTTTCTCTCTCCTGCAAATAACAAATCCCTGGCCAAGAAGCAGCTCAGTGAGGCACTGGGGGCTAGGCAGGTTGGTCCGCTCTTACCAGGAGGTTCAGGGAAGAGGGGCAATTAAAGGCATTATCTTCAATACAAAGCTGAGAGCAACAGCATACCTCTTTTCCACTTGAATAACAACACAGAAAACTCTGGACTTTAAGCAGATCTGGTCAGTAAAAACAGTGATCTGATTTTCCAATAACGCTCTCTGCTTGGTAATCTATTTTTGCCAGCTTTAAGCTTCCTAAGAGTAAGAGCCCATCAATTTTAGCTACGATTAAGGCTTAAAAACAGTCCTGCTGCTGCCAACTAATGAAACAGAATATGCCAACAAGAAGGAATTTCATTTGCAACACTCTGTTACGCTGGGCCAGCTCCAAGCTCACAGGAGGCTGAGTACAAAGAAGAAATAGGTCTTGCTATTGCCTCTCTTTCTGTCTAGAGAATACAGCGAGAGGGAAAGTGAATACTGAGGGCTCCCCAGGCTCTCAGCAATCACTGTAGTTGGTCATGCTCCAGGTTACTGCTGCAATCAGTAATAAAAACTTACGGATGAAGAGAAAGCATGAATAGAGCCTTATAGATTGCTTCAAGCAATACAGGACAAGCATCCAAGGAGGGAGAGGAAGATGCATTTATATATTCCTGGCTGTGTTGGGGGGAAGCCTGTTTCAGTTCCAAGTGCTCGCAACAAGCATTGCATTCAGATCTTCCTCGAGTCAGTGTAAAGCACTTAACCATGTAACTTCCATTGTGGAAGGAAAAGAAATCCAACTGCAACATTTTTTCATCTATTTTCTACTTAAAATACACCTGCTTACTTTATAGATGGATGGAAATGCAATAACGTTACTGCCAAAACACAATGCATCCTGGCTCCGAGCCACAACATTAATGTTTCTGCACTGCTCCCACAACATCTTGGTATCATTATATGATGTTCAGAGCATAAAGATGCAAGAAACATTTGAAGTGGAGTGTTGTACATATTTATTCTTAATCCTTCACTTTATGGAGGGCTCATAGAAGAATCTGAGAGTCTCAAAATCCGACCTCCAAAGTTCAGATACTTTTCTGTATAAATCAGAGCAGGAAGAAAATGCATTTCTTCACCTTTAAATTGCCAAGTGATATCACATCAATTGTCTGGAAGACTTGTGATTTATCTGTTTTTCAGGAAATCTGATGCTGTCCTTTGATGTATATCTCTCATCAGCATTTGCACCTAATTTCAAGAAAACACCTCCTAGAGGATAATTTTTAATATTGCATCAACCCATTAAATGCTACCTGTTGTAGTGTTTCAGAATGCCCTCTGCATTGTTGATATTTCTTCTCTCCACCATCCCACCAAAATCATGCCACTAGACCTGTGCAGATACCACTGATGTCAAGTTAGAATTGAAAGCATGAAGGCTTTTCAAGATATGTATAGAAGCACACGCAAGGGCTGGGAAAAGCTCTTCAAGCTAAAAATAAAGAACAAGCTGCTTTGAGTTGCCTTCCAGCTGTGCTACATCCTTCCTTTCTTCTTGTTTGTCCCAGTCATGTAATTTTGGCTGTTAGGGCATTCGAGCATCAAAGCACCAACTACAGAGGTCCTTGCTGCTGTCTTAGATAGCAAACTCAGCAGAGCAAAGAGGATGAGGAGTTCCTATTTTCCTCCCATCGCCTTCCGAGTTGGAAGGACAGTCATTTGGGCAAAGCAATGGGAGGAAGGTTTGTTCTTGTCTTTCAAGAGCTAGAGCTGTTCCATGGGCAGATGGAAAATTTCAGCTGCAAGGGGTGTCAATCTCACACCATTGATGGGGAGGAGGACACTTGGTCGGAAGAACCCACACTTCCACTTTTATGAATTCATCACACACTGTACTAATTTCTGCCCAAGCCTTACAGATTTCTCATGATGTGATACATGGTTTCCAACTGAGCAGCCCACACAGCTAATCCCTGGACTACATTTCTCTCAGTTTTCCATCTTCCACCCACCCACAGCTCCATTGACTTCTCAACACAAAGAGGCTGAACAGTGAGCACACAGCAGAGCTCTGGAAACTGAAAGGAATGTTTCAAAGGCTTCTAACCTGAAAAAAAAAAGAAGAATCAACTTGTGAAGGAGCTTTAAAACCACAGCAGCAGACAAGGGACTCACTGTTGCAGAAGATCTAAAATGACCATATACTAAAATCATGTCCCCCACAGGTGTCAGGCTGAAAAAAGGCAAAAATCCAGATGGAAATGTAGACCATCTAGAATCTAGAAAGGCTTTCTATAGATGTTTAGCTGGCATCTGGAAGGCAAATCTTCATGGTGATTTATTTCCAGAGATTCCTCAAATTTTCCTCTGGGGAACTGGGACTGCTCTGGGATACTCAAAAGGGTAGAAATGCCTGTCCTAAAACCTGCACTAAGGGGTCCTCCTCACACAGGCCCAGCTGATCCCTGAGGGTACCCCTGGCACCGTCCCCTTGTTGCTGGTGGCCTCCGAGCACGATGTGTGTGAAAAGAGCAACTTGGGACAGCGCTGCTTTCTTCAGGCGCATTGCAGGAGGCAACTGATCATCTCTGCCAATCTTTCCTCGATTTCCCTCCCTCATCTCTGCTTTCTTCAGGGGGCTCCATGCTTGGCTGGTCCCCAAGACCAGCTCAGGCAATCTGCTCCCAGTCTCTCTTCTGGAAGGACAGATTCCAGGCTTTCAAGGAAAGTGGCTGGAGGAAGCAATAGTGCTTCCGGGCTCAAATGCTCCAAGGTGGTTATAAACACACAATCTTATTCTACCTAATACAGGTACTCAACATAGTGACTCTAGGCTCTTTCTATATCAAAAAAAAGGGACTTAGGCAGTTCCAGCAAGCAACATTGCTATCTAAAATCTCACCCACCATCTGGAGCTTTTGTCTCACTTTGTCAGCTAAAAAAGGGCTAGAAATCAATTCCTAACTTGCACTTCAGGAGCCTTAGATAGGGGAAAATATGGGCAGTATCCTCCATAGTGCTGATGGTCTTTTTTTTAATCTTGACGTTGTGCAAAAGAATAATTATGAATCTTAAGAAAAGCTGTCTCCTCTTATCCTGTATTACTACAGGATGAATTAAAGGTTAATCACATGCGGGCTGCTTTTGGAAAAGGAGAGAAGCATTGTTTTGAGGGAAAACAAGTGGTAAGAGGCGATCTTTGGCACTAAAAAAGGGGTTGAGAAACCTTCTGCAGATACAGAGATTTCTACCTACGCAACTCTGAGAAAATTCATAATTTTGTCCTGTCGGAATTTTTCACACTTTTCACAGTAAAAAGCTGTGTTCTACCCACAGGGAGGCCAGAAAAGTCAAATGTGTCTCAGTACAGTTATAAACATTTTTGGTTTTGCCCAGCTCCTTTGGAGAAGAAAATGGGTGACTTTCTGACAGCGATCTCTATCTGACAGTCATCTTCATACAAGCAAACTGCCTGGTGTTAATGTCACTTCACTCACAGACTGCAGAAAGCAGCACATTTTCTCTCTCGGATTTGGGAAGAAGCAATCTCAATTAACAACAAATAAACTTAAGTGCAAACACCCAGCACAGGGTTTGGGAGCAGCTACACTGTCCCTGACTGACAGCAACTTTGGCAGCTTGACAGTGACCTGATGGCCTCATAAAACATGTATGAAAAGGAGCATATCAGAGCTGTCCTTAGAGAGCAGAAGAGCTGTGCAAGGCCCCCTCCTCTTGTCTGCATTAGCACAACATGCTGGTGCAGAGTGAAAAAACTCTCCTGAGCCTGCACAAGTTCTTTATTTCGGTTTCTCACCGGCTTTTGCAGGGAGCAAGGCTCGCACTGTTGCACTGTCACAAACACCTACTAGAAGCTTGTGAACCCTTCAGTACATCTTAACTAGCTTTGACCGTGAGGGGTAGAGCTCTTCCTTAGCTATCATGTTTCTGCTAAGGTCAGATGAACTGGGCTGCATGAGGGAAAAAAGACCTTTGATAGTGTCTTCTGGGTCAGGGACAGGCAGAAATCGGCCTGATGTTCCCACTGACCTCCACTCCCTGAGCTTCCCTCACTTCTTCAGCGCTACCCATGGTCATCAACAGCCAGAGATTCCTTGATGTTCTTTTCCCCTCCCAAGGCTCAGCTGTGCCTGGCACAGGCTCTGCCCAGATCGATGGCAGGAGAGTCTCTGCTATCGCTCACATTATGTAACAGGCTTGCTCCTGTCTTGCTCCCAGGAAGAAGAGGGCAAGGAGGGTGAAGGCTCTCCCATTTCATCCCACCCCACTGCGTGCTGCCCCTGCACTGCCAGGGGTTGTGGCAGCTATAGAGGTGGGATTTCTCTCTGGAGAGCACAACCTTGCAGCTTTTGGTTGATCAGAGACTGCACAAAATCTTCAAAGCTTCAGCCCCAAGTGCCAGGCATTGCCTGGTTATGCAGAATAAGAAGAAAGCATTTCTATGCCTCTCAGCTTAAGCTCATGGATTAGTATTTGGCATCCAAAGCCATCAGCGCACGGAAGCAGATTCCCGGCACTCACCTGAGGCCCTCTCCCTCGGGCGAATACTGCGGGCAGTACTCCAGCGTGAAGGAGGCCGGCGCGCGCGGGCTGGCGCGCCAGCGCACCGTGGCCGTGTCCCAGCACACGCTGCTCTCCTCGGCCCTCAGCACGGGCACGGCGGGCGCTGCGGACACAAGGACACCTGGCTTATTTGGGGGTCAGAGCCGTCCTCCTCCGCGCTTCAAAGGCGGAGGGCAATGTTAGGGATGAAAAGAAACATGCCAGAAGCGTCGCTGCGTGCATTCGTGCCATTCTGCCCATACTTAGTCTACCTGTGCAGATTTTTCTGCCCCTCCCTGAGCACGTTTGCCCATTTCTGCCCTGTTTCAAGGAACAGAGCTGAGAAGCGGGCTCGGTGCAGCTACCCCAGATTAGCTCCCTCCCATCCCCGGCAGTCCCTGCGTGAACTGCAGCAGAAGCAAACGCGATGCTGCAGAAGCTGGGCTGAAACGATGACTTGCTGCTTAATTATGTCTCCTACATTTTTGCAAAGCACATACTAAAATTTGGACCTATAATTTCTCCTTTTTAAAGCCTCAGTTTGAGAACTACAGGCCCAACCACAAAGATAGCAAATGAATGTAAAATAGCACACTGAATGCAAGCAATCAAAAGCTATTGTGTGAAACAGCATTGTAGCCTGAAAATGGATGTTATATTCACATGATTTATCTCTTCCCAGGGAAGAGCAACATGCATGACCCTCTTACAATCTGTTGTTGACACTCATATGGACAGCTTTAACTGCCCATTCTTAACTCAATTCTTAGAATAAATGTGACGGATTAAAATAAAAGGCCAAAGGAAGTTATTTTGGTTTTAAAGAAATCAGGCTTCAAATAGGATGCCTACAAACACAGAAATTAGCCTAGGTAACCTTACAGATTTGCAACCAACCTTCAAATTACATTCTGTGTTGCAGTACAAATAATTTCTTATTATTGGAAAAGAAAACACCCAAGCTGATGAGAGTGCCCACAGAGTTTGTCTGGGCAACCAGCATGGTCCCCACTCACTGCTGGTGCTGGGGGAGCATCACATCTGCTCAGTGGCATTCCTATGGGCAAAGGTCCCAACACCAGGAAAAGATCCAACTTCAGTCCACTAGCAATGTATATACAGACCATAACTGAATACATCAGCAAAGCATTTGTTTGTATGTACTATTTTTTTCAGTGAAATACTGAAAATAAACTCTGTAAATTATTTCTTCTGAGTTCTTAAATATTAGTAATTTGGTTACTTGAAGAATCAGAGTATTCTAGTTTAATAACAAAAACAGCTGGGCTCTTCAGCAACATACTGAAGAACTGGTTTCGGTCACTACTACTCATCTTTCCACCTTTGGTGTCAAGAGGACACAACAGTTTTGTCAGTCCATCAGCAATGTTCCCACAAATCTACCTGGCAGCTTGACAGAGAGTGTGTTTTGAGTTTAATTTGTACTAGCTTGCTTATTTTCCTAAAGAAAGAGGCCAAGACAAAAGAAAGACTCTGAGAAATTAACCCCTTTGGAAGGCTTGAATTTTGAGGAAAAGAACAGTGGATATGAGGCCAAATTAAAAATAATGATTTCAGAGAGGTGAGAGCCCTTTTAAAACTATTTATATGTTAGAAATTACTTATTATTTGACCATTTGAGAGGATTTCTTACATTAAGCTCTTCGTTTTTCATAGAGAAAAATCAGAATTTCTGCTTTGAGTTTTTTAGAAAATCTTATTTGCTAAAAATATGAACTACAAATTGAACATCAAAGAGGATTACCCAAAAATATGATGTCCAGTGAACTGAGCAAAAGATTTGAAGATAACTTGCTGTCAAATGATTTCAGCACTATTCTCGGTGCAATATGGAATTACTTCACTATGAAATTGCTAAACATCCTTGTCCATGTTTTGTAAATTCATGAAATTGATGATGGTTTTTACTCTGCAGCACTAAAAAAAATTATCTCACAAGAGGCCTCTGCCAATGTCTAGACCACAGGATACTTCACCCTACTCATAATTCAAGATGCAACAGTTGTGCCAATACAAATTATTTAAGAAATTAAATCTCAGAAAAATTTAATCACTCAAGTGAAGCTCCTAAGCAGTTCTCATCATCATTTATACCACTTAAACAGCAGCAGAGCCTCTCAGCCACACCTGAGATTTGTGCCCCACTGAGCCAGACGCTGCATGGACCGGCTCTAAAGCAGGCCTTCCATGAAAAGCTCACGATTTAAATCAAGGCAACACAGATGTGTTTGGAAGGATGGCAGAGAGGCAAAAAATGCAGTGATCTCCCATATCTTCCCAAGGCAAGGCGACAGCACGGAGCAGTCGGATGGCTTTCCTGAAGCTGCCCCACAGCATCCTGGCACATAAGGAAAATTGGTAACGTGCCTTCCATTGCCCCTGGCATGAGGTCTGGGATTTAAAATGTCTTCACATCTGAGTACTTTTAACTTTCATCCTAAGAACAATTTTACTGCTGTCTTTTCACAAAAAGGCAAACATTATTATAAGCTGCCTATGATCTGCTAGATGGACTAAATGAAAGAGCTTCTTCTGTTTCACTAACAGTATGACCTAGAATTTGTAAAGAATCTGAAACCTATAACAATCAAATGCCAAAATATATACATACCTGTTTGAAAAATGGATTTTTCACTGGGTAAGCTACATCCCGTGCAGTTCACAGCCATGACCCACACACTGTAGCAGCGATCTGGCTCCAGGTCCTCCAGAATGCAGTGGCTCTCTTTCACCGTCACTCTATATTCTTCCACCAAAGCTACAAGAAACACATACACACACCCAGGCCATGATGCTCATGCACTTCATTTGCATGGCCTATGATTTCTCCTGCCAACTAATATCTAAAAAAGAGCTAACTGAAAATACAGAAGTTGTAACTATCCAGTGAATTACTCAATATTTTTCTTAAAATCAGTTTGGATAGAAAGTTTTTGATCTGCCCTTGAGTTCGGTGCCCTCAAATCCCACAAGTAGTCTTCAGAATGATAGGCTGCAAATTTGGGACATGCAATCAAGAGTTGTCAACTCTGTTTTCACCTCTCCAGAACGTAATTTCTCATGATGGAATTTGTCCGATGCATCCTTCAGTGCACAGGCACATACACACATTTAAGCAGAACCCAGGTGCTTTAAGTGATTCTATGATTAGCTTAAGCTTTCAAATGAACAAACATTTCAAATCCTCTTTTCTCAATTTCCATATTTAAGAATTAAAATATCTTAATGTCATTTTTATATGACACTGAAACCGCATGTAGAAATACTGCATTTCTGATTATCCTTTCTTGTCCTAGTTTATTAGGACACATTTCCAAAGTATATGCAGGACCCCAAATTCCTAATCAGGCCCTTCCTTTTGGGAGCTCTGTCTGATTCCTGTAAGTACCAACAGTGCTATAGGGACATTCTGACAGTTGGGCCGCTTCCATAAAGTTTCTAAATAGAGATGTTGCTGCCTCTCTGCAAGGATCCATCCTGCACTTTTTGGACCAAAATATTTACCTTTTATTTTGGGAAAGGAGGAAGGGGAGAAGGAATGGCATCCAGCTTATGTTCTCCTCCTCAGCTACCTGTCCTTAGTCCTATGCAGAATTTCTTCACAGCCCCCTTATCACTCAGCTGCGTGCACCTGCCCTACAGAACAGCCTCTGCCCTTAATAAGATCACAGCAGCAAGGACTGCTGCAGTCACACAGGTGAGAGGACACACCGCTTTGGTCTCTGCTAGCTTGAGGCTCCTCCATACAGTAGACCTGGAAGCAGTCGATGGCATCCCCTTCGTGCACAGTCCAGTAGACTGCGATGGAGGTACTCGTGGCCGAGTTTGGTTCTTGAGCTATCAGAGTTGGAGTCTGTGGAACTGAAAGAAAAAAAAAATCTTTAGTTGTTATTAACAATCCTATATTTTGAGCCAAATTAGCTACATGTTAATTGGGAGACAACCAGAATCCTTATTTTCACTCAACTACCAATACTTGAGATGACAATCAGTCAACACCACTGCAGTTTTTGAGCAGTATGTTCATATAAACTAGGAAAGACAAAACCTAAATGCTCAGTATGGGATTCTAATTGCCCATTCCCCTCACATCCCTGTCCAAATAAGATGCAGTAATGATGCAGCTTGATGAAATAATCTTGAATCACAAGATTTAGCCAGGTGCCCAGGCTGGATGCTATGAAGTGTAGGTAGATGAAGACAAAGGTGGAGTCCAGGAGTGGCTCCTGAGGAAAGGAGCTTATTCCTTCTCCCTGCTCATAGCAAATAATGTAAGATGTCTCACTGGTGAGAGGGGGAGCCTGCAGAAGAAGAGAGTCTCCAGCAGATGCAAATGTAACCGATCCCCAGAGAGGTGGTCAGGAAAAGGAACCACCACACTGGGGAAAATAGTTTGTCAGATCCACTTAAACCTTGGCCACATCGGGGCTGTGAAAAGAGGTAGGAAAAGGAAGCACAGACTTCTCATACTTGGACTCTCACAGCCGGAGCAGAGGCTCTGGGGAGCAGGTCCACCATGTGCAGAGGTGGATTCACGCTGCAGGTTCAGGGATGGGGCTCCTGCCAGAACAGCAGCTGTCCCTGTAGACTCAGATGAGGCAGGGACCTGCACGGGCAGGAGATCCCAAGCTCTGCTTTGGCCAAAGAAGCCTAAGCTCATCAGACACCCCACGCACATTCCTCAATAATGTACCCCCTAAACTCCTCATAAACCGAATAGTCTCTGCCTTCTGACCTGCACAGATCCATCCAAGGAGTGGAAAGAAAGAAGCAACCCCATGCATCTCTCCCTGTCCATTGTTAAAGTGATTGCAGGGAACAAAAACATGGTTCTCTCTCACCACCCAGTAAATTTCCACATCATGTGCGTTTTGGTAGGCTTTGATCAGAAAGCTTTTCTTTTTTCAGTTGTCTTCACAGTCATGATGATGATTCCCTGTGGCATGAACAAGGCAAATGCAGATGCTGGCTGTTTCCTTACAATTTATACAGACAACTTCAAGTACAGTAGCATTACATTTGCTTCTCATTGAAAAAATCCTTTTCATTGCTAAAAACAAGATAGATTTTGTCTCTTAACTGTATCTGGATTTGAACAATTTAAAAACTGATCATTTTCAGAAAAGGACTTTCTTTCAATGGATCCAGTGGGTAAAACCTTTTTTTTCTGTGAAGTTGTTTTTTATGATTACAGAAATCCCATAATTGCGAAATCTATTATTCCAGATTTCAAAAGGACTTCTGAAAAAAATACTATACATCAAATTCATTTTGGAAACACTGAAAAAAAAATTCTAATTTTCTTTTGCATAATAATAAATAAACTTTTAGAAAGAAGTAATTTATAACAAGAAGTTGAATTGTTCTCTTCAGAAAGAATATTTGGATTGTGGAAGGGTGGCAAATTCACCTCTATTTCATCAACTGGTTTCAGTCAAAACAAATTCTGAGGAAGCTTGACATTTGCCTCCAGTATTTGATAAATGATGTCCTCAAGGTTTTCAATTTCAAATAAAGGTTTTTGTACGCATTCACCTCTACTTTCTTTCAGGAAAAAGGCAGAAACTTGATAAAGTATGTATTTTTACTTTACTGCTTACCAAAATAAAAATCAAAACCACAACAGCAATTATCCCCTAGGTAGGGGAAGAGAAGAATGAAAATCATGTATTTTAAAAAGAAAAGAGAAGAATGTATAAAGGATGGGGAGCTTTGAAGGTCAGATGCTTGTGGACAACCTCATTCATCTCTAGTTTGTCAAAGCAAAGAGTCTGGAGCCATTTGGTGTTCAGCAAACACAGTAGCTCATGTGAATCAAACCAAAAGCAAATCTCAGGAATATGGGCAGGAAATACCTTGAAAAGACCCATAGGAAAAGAAAATATAGAAAGACAAAACAAATCTGTTCATGGGTATGACCTTGCCAGAAGGTAACAGTACAGAAGGAAAGATTGGGACTCACAGGACCCATGAGGCTGCAAGAGAGAATCAAGCCAGGATAGAGAGCACATTTTCATCACTCTATTTACAGCAGCTGAGAGCAGGTTACAAAGATCTCTTAGTCTGACTTCCTAAAGAAATGAAGCTCAGATAATGCTGCATATATGAATGTCAACCCAACCTCACTGGCTAAGTTCTGAAGTCCTCAGGGAAATTCAAGCAAATTTGTCAAGGAAGTAAAGGTAATGAGATATTTGGTACCTATAAATCTAATAAATGGCTGTGTGGAGGAGAGGGATGCTCCACATGGAGACCACGGCATGCCCTCAGATTGTATTGGACTCCAGGGAATCTGCAGAATTCTTCCCTGATGAGAATCTACTCATTAGAGCAGCTGACTGGGAAGGGGTTGAGGGTATCCAGACTCAGGCAGCAGGAGCACCATGACCTCCTCCCCACCCCAGCTCTGCTGCCCATCCCAGCTCCATGGGGCCTCCTTGAACAAACATCTCAGCAGACTCCTCCACTGCCTCATCTCTCCCTGCCCATGAGCAAAAAGCAGCTTCTCCAGCCTCCAGCAACAGACTTGCTGTCATTCTGAGGAACAGATATTTAAAATGATGCAAGAATCCCACATTTTAGCACTTTCCCCTTTGCTACTCATCTTAATGTCCTACTACAAGCCAAACACTTGTGCACAATTAGACTTCATTTTACATTCAACTCTGATTGCTAATTATATGGTTTGCAAATTTATACTTCTCAAATAGATTCTGTTTTTAGCTTTCTAAAATTTCCAAAGCATTAAAACGCTGTTGGCTAAAAAGCCAAAACCTGAGCTTTTACAAAGAAAGTACTCAGAGATTCTTACCAGCCACGCGATTTAAGGGGTGCTGGTCACTCTTTCCCGGGCTGTCTGCATAGTGTTCAAAAAGTGAAAATGAACTGGGCACCTTTTCCAAGGAGAGAGTAGTATCCATTGCGGAAAGTAACCTATTTGGGAGAAAACCAATAAATAAACAAACAAAATTCATACTCATATAAATCCCTGTGGTGTTGTATAGTGTCCAAGGGCCGAAAGCAAAGCACACGTGACATACACGTCCCTAAATATTTCCCAAGAACTTGAGGACAACATGCAAGGAACAAGCTATTTCCCTAATTTTGAATATTTAGCACACATTATGATTTTACATAAGGAGTATAGTAAGAGTGAACACAATCTGCATGTTTGATCCATGCTAATGTGAGGATCTGAAGTTTAAAATCCCAAGAATATCTAAAATTTCCCAAGAATAGAGTGGTTTGGACTTACTTATTAACACAATGCCTTTAAAGGCTACAAACGTTAGAGCTCAGGCAGCTGACTCCAGTGTAAAGCAGCTGCAGATTATTTTTTCAAAGCAACTGAATTTCACCTCCTGTCTTTTTTTAATCACTGAAGCAGGTAAGTAGGTACAGGCTTAACAAAGCACAACAGATACAAATACATTTTGCTTAGAAAGACATGCATGGTTGTATAGACCTTGCTCTTAACCCTTTTTTAGAAAATCAGCTATTATCAAAACAAAGTAATAAGCAAAACCATGCACAAAACAGAACAAACACCAAGTTTAGTGTGTAAGTTAATAAATAAAGATCAAGTGTGTAGAAAATCTGGCAAACTGTTTTGTTGTTTATCCCTGTGCTGTAACAACCACATTATTATCCAGCAAACTACATGCAGGTATGTGGCCAGAGTGCCCCACCTTGGCGCTCAACAGGGAAGCCCAACTTGACAGCCCTAATGCTGCAAGGCGGTGGGAGCCAGGAAAGGGTGTTTGGCACCAGCTCTCAGGAGCTGTAACCTGACTCGTGCTGGGACCCGCGGTCATTTCTGCACCCCATCCATCAGCAGGCGTCGGTGTCCACGCGCTGTGCCCGGTACGCAGCACCCGGGTGCCGCAGGCAAGGACAGCGGACGGAGGCACCAGGCAGGATTTCCCACTGTGTGGGTGCTAGTGTAGGAGGAGCTAGAGCTAGCCGAGCTGAGGGTTCATAGATCACCCCCTAAAAACTATGGGTTAAAGAGGAGCTTGCAATTGAGCATTTCCCTGATCCAGGGCTCTTGAGAGGAAAGCCGTGCGTGGCAGAGAGCTGTGTCCGAGTGCATCTCTGTGCAGCTGGGGCAGGATGCAGCCGTGGGAGGTAGGAGCCCCCTGACACGTCCTGAGTCTGGCACTGCCAACGGGGTTCTACCAAGATCACCTGCTTAAGAACATCTCTAGAAACTTAAAGTTGAGTTGACATTTACTGTTTAACACTGTTTAAGTGAAACATTACAGAACACATGCAAACCACTTCAAACCAGTCAGCTGCTGTGAAAAACACAAAACTTCTTCCCTTAGTTTTATTTGCAAGGTTTGTAGAAGTAGTTACCAATACTAGCATTGAGATTTCAAAGCTTGAAAATAGTAAACAAAACATCCAGCAAGCAAGGCCTAGTACTCACTACAGGGCACTTAATGACTACTTCATATACCTTTTATTCAGTTCTTTAGATGACTAAGGAAGGAAAAAAAGAGAAATGTATTAACAGCTTTTAAAAGCCTGAAAATACTGAAGAGCCACTCATCTAACAACTCTCCACAGACATAAAACACATACAACTTCATTGACTTAATACTGGCTGGGATTCTGCTCCTTCATGCCAGCAAAGAATTCGGTTCCTTAAGAACATTCCACTTGAAAGCCCCGACTCAGCAATTAAAGTCTATATTTGACTTGAAACTCCTGAGGGGTCAATATGCAATATCTAGCTATGAAGACTGGTGTATAGTCAGGTGCTGTTACAGACGGAAATAATCTGTGCATCAAGGACACTTTTCAATCCCAATTCCAAACTTTATATCCCTCCTTCCCCCATCAAATTAAAAAAGAGAAAAACAAAAGAGAGATTAAAAGATTACAGAGATTTCTTTTTGCAAAAGGACTGCTCCATTACCTAGTGAAGTTATGGAAAATATGATATATTTTTCACCCATCCCAAAATAGCCCATCGCCCAAGGCATTCACTTGGCTAAAGGACACTAAATCCTCGGGGAACTCATAAGAGTGGGGAATGCCAAAGACTGCTCACTGCTTCTGCAACTGCTGATACATGAGCTGGGAACTTCTGCTTTGGGAGCTATTTTGTATGAATGTTACAAATTTACTTTAAACAGTAAGGCAAATCCTTCATTTCTCAGGAAGAAGTCCCAGGAGAATTTCTGTGGTTTCCAAACTCCTGACTAATTCCATAATGGAAAAAGACTTGTCCTGGAAATGCCATCCCTTTCAGAATTGCTGATACACTTCTAAGGAAAAGGAAGTGCCACAACTGAATTATAAACAATTTTTGCGGCACAGGAATTATATTGGAGCCATTATATTGGAGCCATATATATCTATATACAGGAATTATATTGGAGCCACAGCCATTAATATTTAACCTATAAGAGTAAAACCAAGCACAGGCTAAAAGTGACTGAGGATTTTGTCAGTCAGGTCACTTGAGTCATGCAGACTCACAAGAGATGTTTTCTAAATCAGGAAAAGACCATTACAGACATGCATGCTGCATGCACATTCCTAAATCTAGCCCATTTCAAAATTTGTCAGTAGTAAACTTTCAGTTTCTTCTCAACAATCTAAGTGCATAATTACATTTAGTGTCTGCTCATTCAAAACAAAACAAAGAAAAAGCCCACGAAAACCTTATCCTCCAATGTGCATAATTTGCAAGGACACTTACTTGTTTCAGTTTTCTTTCTTACATTCTTGAATGGTTAATTCTAGACAAATTTTCAAGAAGTCCCTCAGAAAGCCTAGCAGATGGCATAGTGCACGTTCCCATCGCATGCAGCACCTTTGCAGTTCCCTGAGCACTCGCATGACAAAAGCCACCCAAATAGCAGTTTCAGAATGGAATAACTGAGCCTGCAGGATTTAGCTGTCCTTAGAAAAGATATGCAACTCAGCTTAAGCATTGTATAAATGCTTTCCTTACTAGTATTATAAAAATTGCACTGCAGTCACTTATACTTACATTTAAGAAAACAAATCCATCAAGTTCTTCTATTTCCTTCACTGTTGTCTCCAAGGTTTCTTTTGCTGAATCAACAGTCTGTTGAAAGTTAACCATCTGTTCATACAGGTATTCCATTTTCATCTTCTTCACTTCCTCAAAATTCTCTGATTTCTCATCATATTGTGCTACCACTTTCTTAATCATGTCTTCATTCTGCTTTTCCAGTAACTCTGCATTTTTCTTAGAGTTTTCCTGGAAAATAAAAGCAGATGCAAACTGGGCCACAGACTAAAATTATAGCAGCTAATGAATACACTGGAACTCTCAACTACCCATATGTGAGCCCTCTACCAGACTCCTGCTGTCCTCTTGACAATAAGAGAATTTTACTTCTGCAAGCAAGCTCACCTAGGAGAAATAATGCTAGTGAAATATATTAAAAACAATGCCAGATTTTTGTATTGTGTTTTTAGAATTAAACTTCTTTAGCTAAGCATAGAGACAGGGAGTCTGATTACAAAATACCTATGAATCCATAGTTCTAGCTGAAGTTAAGAGAGTCCTCAAGGTTTAAGAACTTCAGGACATTAAATAACATATTTGGGCTTAACATAGGACTTTAGATAGATATAAACACAGTGTAAGCTCTTTATAAATGCAAACAAAATATAGGGAAGTCCAGGACTCCTCCAGCATCATATTCCACATAGCAGTAAGATATAGAAAAGCAAACTTTTGCATCTTCATTCCCCTCAGGTTAACTACTTGAGACAGGAGAAGTCAGGTTAAGGACTGGAGAAACAACTTATTTTAGTGGAAACAATGACACTACGGAACAAAGGAAACATATCTTAGAAGCAATTTTGTGAGGGAAAGTAGTGTGACAAAACACAGGACTTACCTCAACAGAGTTAAATAGAGATTCAATTTCACTCACGAACTTTTCAATCTTCATTGACTTTTCTTCCAATGCCATTAGCAATTCATCTAATTGATCCTGAAATTGTAAAAGTTTCAGTACATGAGCATGTTACTTCTTTTTTTTTTTTTTTTTTTTGTATAAAACATATTTGAGATGAATACTTCTGTTCTGAAGCTGCTATTGAAATAACTGCTAAATTAAGTTCAAGCATCTCCCTGGCTACAAAGACAAGCGCAGAAAGAACAACAAGAACATTCACAAACATTGCTTCCACAGCAAACCAAACCAACCAATGGAAAAAAAAAAAAAAAAAAAGCTCAGTTTCTTAATTTAATAGGGTACCAAGTACTCATGCAAGTTATTGAACACTACGACTTTCAAAACAGCTATGCTGGACGTTGAGGGTACTCAAAGCCTCATGAAGGTCTGAGGAATGCAAGATGCAGGAAATGATCAGTTTTGTAGCTTACAAATATATTTTTCTTAGCATAATTTTAACAATGATTCTTATAAACCATTGCTTGAACTAGCAATGCTGACAGCCAAAGCTCATATCAAAATCACTGGTTGAACTAGAAATGCAAACAAAAGTGGTCCTGGGAACAACAAGTGCCAGAGATGACACAGAAATCTCTCTTAGGCCGCAGTCCTTCTTGACCTTTCAGGAAAACAAGCTTAGCATCTACTCAGGTGTAATTTATAATTTATAAAAATACTTTAATTAGCCAGCATAAATTGACTGGCTAATTAGCATAAAGTTGACTAACAGCATGAAGTCGACTTGCTTTGGTAACATCTTCCTATCATGGCAAACATCTACAGCTAGATCTGCCTGAAAACTAGCGCGTGGTTTTCCATTAATTATAAATGTCATATTGGGCTGTAAAACTGAAGGCTGCATTTATAAATATTCAGGCCCTACAACTGAAATGCAGAGACGACCTTCTGTTTGTCGAGATAACCAAAATAATCTGACAGATGCCATCCATAGCTCGCTTCTCGTGGTGAAACAGTGCTGCTGAAGTGAAGATGCAGGTGACAAGTGTTTTGCCAGGTTAATGTTTTCTCAGTAATTATACAGAGGTAACAAGAAACAGACAAACGCTGTCTTAGAGTAACCGGAGCCTTGAGCGCTGGAAATCACATGAAGCCAAGCCTGCATTGGGCTAGATTTAAATATTGGCTGCATGTCCACGTTCCACAGCCAGGGAATGATCTGCTGGGACGTTTATTTGTGCTTTAACTCTGCTTGCTGCAATGTGGTTACAGCCGAGGGAGGGCTGGGATCTGTGACTTTATTGCTGATTTCCTGGTGGCTGATTAGCACCTCGGAGTGAAATGTGAATGGCCATGCACAAAACAGGGCAACATTCTCACACGTCTCTGCACGTCACGGAAATACGTCGTAAAGAGTGATAATTGCAAGTGGTACCTAATTGCTTCTACTTGTAATGTTTGTTTCTTACCTATGAGTTAACATAAAAATATAAAAATCAGTGGCACAAGCCCTTCCAGAACTGCAATGAAATTACAGACTCTCCATTACTGCTAACTGTACATATGCCAGAAAAAAGCTCACCTTTCTGACACTGGGGTGACACTGAATAGCTGAAAATTAAGGAAGACGCGTGATCAATTTGGACATGGCATGTTAGATTTGACAAGTGTGTCTTTTTTATAAGCAGAAAAGCAATTTAATAAAAAATGAGCTTCTGCAGAAGTGAAAACATTTTCACCAGTATTGCTACTGAAGGCATACTCTGCTGAAATCAGAAGCATTTATACCTACCTTTTAGAATGGTGGGTCTAAAAACAGTGGCCTAAAAACAGTGGGAAGTAGGAGGAAGTGTTAAAGCCCTACCTGCATTTCAGTTAAAATACTGTGAGGGGAAGCTGGTCAGAAACTGAATCGAAAATGAGGACAGTTATAACAAAATGGTGTAGTATAAATTGTGTAAATACTCTGATATCTCTAAGCAAGCAACACATAACTGGGCTGGGAAACACTTTATGGTGCTGCTGGTACCAGCATATGGAAGTTTCTGTAGTTTCTTAGGTGTAACGAGCTGCTATCACTGAAATTCTCACTTTTCATACATCTTTTTCATACAAGCAGGCATCACTCCTCCCGTTTCTCCCTCTATACATACACATCCGACAAACTCATGCAAACAAGAAGGATAAAAACTGGAAAATCCATAAAAGCAACATTTAAATAAGGTCATTCAAACATCTGAATAAATAAAAACATCAGTTTGGCAAGCTTATGACTCTAGATAATATCTTAATGATTTAAAATTCTCCCTTCCAGATCTCTCATAGACTTTTAGGAGAATTTTTCATTTTATATGGTTATGACTTAGCCTCTACACTATTCTCTGAGGGTCGTTCCAGAGAAGAGGCCTAGAGAAATTGGCTTCAGCATTTCCTTCCCTCCACCAAAATTAATTCTTACCTTCATCTTGGTAGCAGCAGCACTTAGTGTTGTGACTTCGTGGTCTTTGTGTTCTCCAAAAAGCTTATCAATAGCAGATATCGGAGATTTGCAGTGGTAACAATAGGTATCTACTTGTGCTTTCTTCAGTTCTCTTTGGGGACTCTCAACTTGAGGTATGTTTGTCGGTGATTTTTCAGGATGCATCACGACAAAGCCTGAATCTTCAAGTTCAGCAGGTGTTCTTTGCTCTGGCTCCTCAATGAATTCATAACTGTCACCAATATGCTCAAAAGAGTCCCTGTCTTCAAATAATAGCTCCTCGTGTGCCAGTTCAGAGGATATTTCATCTTGTAGAAGTTCCTCTTGAGTAATCACATCATAGTCCATTGCCTCAGCAAGATCTTCACAAATATCTGGGCGCTGCTCCTCTCTTTGCGTGCCTGGCTTCTCTGTTGGCTCAGTGCTTGGGACATGTGGAAGATCTGCCTGGGCATATTGATCATCTTCACTGTCTTCAACTGGTGTTCTCACATGTGGGATGTATTTTTCCATTTGATGAACAGTTGCTTTTTCATGTTGTTCTTCCTGCTTATTGGCTGCTTCTTGATGTGCAGCTCCCTGATAATCTAGTCTTTGCCTATACACGTGGTGGGCAGCTGCTTCTGGTAATTCTTCTGTTGTTTCTACAGGTATGTTTTCCTCTTCTCTTTGCTCACTGGTAGCACTTCTTGCACCTAAAAGATTTACTTGGCTTCCAAAAGGAATGGCATGGGTTGGTTTACAAATTGTTGCTTTAATGTCACTGTCAACCTGTACTTTTTCTCTCTCCACAACTCCCCAGTCTGGCAGGACATCAGTTCTGATATCAGAAACATCACTAGGCCACTGCTCGTGTTTATCCTCTAAGCTCTGATCTGAAATATCTCCACTAACAGGTAGATATTCTGGTATCTCATCCTTTGGAGGCTGGTCTATGGCCTTAACAGGAATTTCATCTTTAAGAATGTATTTTTCAAAATATATTCCAGTTCCATCATCCGTGTCTGAATTTCTACTAGGAAACGATGCATTAGAATTACCACTTTCCTCATCAGAAGGAGTTTCCTCCTTTGTCTTCACTCCCACTGCTTCTGAGTAGAGGTCCTTGTACAAAAATGACAGAGCAGGCGGCTCCTCTAGGAGCTCTGGATTAACTGTAGCAACACTGGTAGGGAACAGCAGAGATCGCTCTAACACTCCTTCTTCTGAATCAAAGAGCGGGGTCCCTGGTGACTTCCGTTCATCTTCTATGTTTGTAACTTTTTTACTGTTTATTTCAATTGATTTTTGTGCTGGTAGAAGTTTTGAAACACTTGCATAAGAATCTGTGCTTTCACCTGTTATGGTACCATAAAAGACTTCATCCAGATCCTCAAGTAAGGAAAAATCCTCTTCCAAAGTATTTGCCTCAGAGCTTTCTTTAAAAGATGGGTCTTCTTCTTCAAGTTCATTAGGATTTTCTGTCACTGAAACTAAAGAACTTGGTCTCTCAAAAGTTGGCTTAATTGGAGATCTGTCATCAATCAAGGTATATTTTTCAAAATAATCCATATCAGCCATACCGTTATCAGGGTCCAACACTGTGTCGTTCTTATTTTCTGGCAATGTGGACTCATCTGTTTCTGGTTCTCCAGTTTCCTCAGTAGTAGCATCTTTGACCAATTCTTCTACTTTGTCCTTCTTGCTTCCAGGGTTTTCCAGTACTGAGCTTTCTGAAGTTTCTATTGTTGCTCCAGAAGCTAAGGCTCTGTGGCCATCACCTGCTAATTTTCTCTTAAATAAAGGATTTGTTTCCAAGTATTCCAGTTTATCAGGCATGTGTTGACTTTCTTCTTCATCAACAGAAGAAATATGCATGGGAGCATGAATATTCAGGATTTCATAACCTTCTGAAATTATATTAAATAGATCTTTTTGTTCAGTTGGCTCTGGAGCGTGTTGGCTATCTTCTACAGCTCTCACATGCTCTATTTCTACTTCTTTTCTTCCCAGGTGATGCTCAGGCACTTTCTGTATTTTGTCTACATCCGGATACTGCACTGCTTCCACTTCTGTAGGGTTTCCAATGCTAGTTTCTTTCTTTGGAACTTTTTCTGGACCTGGATTAGCTCTTTCCGGAGATTGTAAATCATGCCTTTCAATTCTGTGAGTAGTTTCTGAGGACAATCTGTGGGAAATTTCATGTGACGCTTCATCAGAATCTCTGCTTATATCTAGCTTATTCTTCATAGTACTGTGAAGTGTAAGTTCTTTGCAACTTTCAGCTGGGATTTGTTTTGATCTAATATCAGAAGCTTCATTTGAAGAAAACTGAGCTCCTTGCTTATCTACTTCTGCAGCTCTTATTGAACTAACTGAGTGAGTTTTCACCTCTCCTGTGAGGCAGCTAGCTAGCCCAAAAGAAGACAATGGAACATCTGGATGCTGCTTTTCATCAGAAGAAATGCAGCTAATGGACTTCAACTCTGCTGTAGAAAAGCTGCCCCCTTCACCAGAAAAACGCTGAGGTTTGTGTGTAACACTCCCATAAATAAGATCTGATGTACCAGCCCCTGGTTGCTCTGAGGATGTGAATTCTTGATCTGTAAAGTACGGCTGTGTTTCGTGCCTATCCTTTTCTTCATTATAGCTGCTCGAAATGATTTTTGATTGCTTTCCAAGCATGCCCACTATGCCTGATAAAGACAATGGAATATTTTGTTTCTCTTCGTCATCAGCAAAAAGCAGTGACATTGACTTTTCAGGCAACGTATGAACAGGCACAAATGAATCTGATGACAGTGCCTGCTGGTCTGCTACAGCAGCTGCCTTTGACTCTGCGGTCACCACCTTTGTCACTTGCTGCACATCAGGTGGCATTTCTTGCTCATCCTGTTCAGCAGTAAATTTGGAGGGAATTCTTAGCTGTTTTGATGAAAAATATTCTGTGTCCAATGACCGATCTTGAGCCTCTTCCTTGCCTTGGTCTGCTCCGTGCTCTAGAGATATTCTCTCTGATTGTGCACTCTTTGATCTTGCTCTTTTAGATGAATAAAGTGGAATTTGTGGCAGTTCTGTTTCATCATGTTGCGCAATTATATGTTTATACTCTGATTGTGCTGTTTGGGGAATAAATGGCTCCATGTCTTGCTTTTCTTCTTCAGCAAGAGAGTAGGTAGGAACCAAATATTCAGAGGCAGCTTTTGAATAAGATGGATTTTCTTCCTGATATGTTTCATCAACTGAATCGAATGGAACTAAGGGTTCAGACTCCAGTTCTGAAGGTACAGTTAAATAAACTTGATTTTCTAGGGTTTCTGCTTTATCTATAGAATGCAATGGACTTAATTTTTCAGATTCCAGTTGTGTAGCTGTGTGAAAGTAGTGTGGAGTTTGCTCTCTCCCTGCTTCAGCTAAAACTGCAGGTTTAGTTTCTGACTGTACAGCCATAGCCGAATGTACATCAATTTTGTTATTCTTTGCCAAAAAGAAAGCTGTCGGAGGTTGTATCGGTTCTGACTGTTGTGTTTTACAGTGTGTATAAGATAAATCTGAGTGCTTGGGGGGCAGGCCTGCAGCTACAGGTGAAAACTTCTGACTTCCTCCCATTTTAATTTCAGAAACAGTGTGTGAAACACTTAAAGGAACAGACACCGATTGCTCAGGAGGAGATGAATAAGATTGCATTTTCCGACTCTCTGTTTCCTCAGCATAAAAGGGTAAATCTGGCTGTTCAGTTTCCAAAGGAGTACTTAGAGATGAAGCAATCTCAGAGTCCTGCTTCTCTGAGTGCCCTGCTCTCAGCAGGGCAGCTTCCCGCTGTTCTGCTTTGTCAGTAGAACTTGGTAAATCTGATTGTTCAGGCTCCGGTTGTGCAGTTTCCTGCTCCTCGATGCTGCCAAAGGCATAAAAGCCAGAAGGAGTTTCTGGTTGTTCCATTTCACTAGGAGAGCACTGCAAATCAGCACATTGAAGTTGAGGTTGTGTGCCCTCCCTCCTCTCCTCTTCTGCAGACAGTGGCATCTCTGCTTGCTCCAACTCCATCTGTGGCTGCTCCATTTCACCATAGGAATACAGTAACTCTGGTTGTTTCTTTCCATGAGTCTCTGCTTTGCCAAGAGAATATGACAAATCTGGACATCTTGATTTGGGCTGTTTCCCTGGAAATTGTTCTGCTTTCCCTATGGAGTATGAAACATGGGAATACAGGGATGCTGATTGCGCAGGTTCCTGTTGTTCTTTGCCAAGGGAATGGGATAAAACTGGTTGTTCCAAGTTCACCTGTGAATATGGTAAATCAGGATGCTCCAACACTTGTTCTGCCATTTCTTGTTGCTCCATTCTGTCAGGGGAATACAAGAAATCCTGGGCTTTCACTTCCATTTGGGCACTGCTGGGCTGCTCTGTTTTGCTTTGGGAACACGGCAACATTGGCTCCAATCTGAACTCCAGACGTGCAATTTGCTTTCCTTTACTAATGGAAGAGGACGAATCAGGATGCTCTACTTTGCCCAAGGAATCCGAGAAGTCTGGATATTCAGACTCCAGTGGGGCAGCCTGTGATCCCTTTGTTTTGACACAAGAATGCAACAAATCATGTTCTTTCAACTCTGATTGTGTCATCTCATGAGGTCCTGCTGTGTCCACAGACAATGACAAATCTGCATATTCGGATTTCACCTGTGGTGTTCGTAATCCTGCTGCTTCCTCAACAGAGTGCTGCAACTCGGGGTCACCTGAGTGCATTGCTGCCCTTTCCCTTTGCTGTTCTTTGTCATGAGATGATGAATAAGCTCCCGGCTGCTGCAGCTCTGGTTGATCTTTTTCCCATTGCGGTACTGTTCCAGTGGAACATGATAAATCTGGATATCCCAAATCCATCCGAGCAATTTGTGGCTGCTGCATTTCACCAATTGGCCATGACAAATCCATTTGTTCTCCTTCTGTTTGTATGACTTCATGCTGCTCCAATTTGCCAATAGCATATGATAAATCTGAGCGGTTTAATTTTTCATATGCAGCTTTTTGTTCTGCTTTGTGAACAGAATAAGACGACTGTGGATGTTCCAGTCCTAGCTGGGCTTTCTCTTGCTGAGCAGCTTTGCTGAAAGAATGGACAAAGCCCAACTGCTCCAGTTTCTCTTGAGCAGCAAGTGGTTGCTCTGCTTTCCTAGGCGAAGATAAGAGATCTGGCTTTCCTAAGCTCAGCTGCGTAGCAACTTGTGGCTGTGTTTTATCAATGGAATATGTCAGATCAGGGTGTTTCAGCTCTAGTTCCGACATTCCTTTCTGCTCTGCTTTTTCACCATCAGATAAGACGTCTGGACCTCCTAGTTTGCCAGCCCGTGGATGCTCTGCTGCCCTCACAGAATGCCTTGTCTCAGGGTGCCCCAGGACTATGTGCGACCTCTCTGGCCATCTTCCTTCATCAGTGGAGGATGACAAGTGTGCTTGGCCCAGTTCCAGTTGGGTAGGTGGACACTGTCCTGTTTTGTCATGGGCATATGATACTCCTGGTTGTGCCACCCTCGGCTGGGTGCTTTCCTGCACTTGGTCTGTAAAATATGCTAGACCTGGGCGTTTGGATTTCAACTGTGCAGTTTGCTGTGCTCCTGTTTCAGAAACAGGATAAGACATATCAGGTTGTCCCAACTTTATCTGGGCCATGTCCTCCTCTTCTACTGCACCCACAGAAAGTGCCGAATCGGGATGTTCCATTTCTGGCTCCACTGTTTTGGGTTCTGTTTTTCCAAAGGGGTAAGTTAAATCTGTTTGCTCTAATTCTAGTTGCACTTCTTGCTGCACCTCTGTTATGTCAGGAGGATATATCACATCAGCATGTTCCATTTCTGACTGGACCATTTCATAGTTTGGCTCATCAATGGGAAGTGATAAATCTGGCTGTTCCAAGTCCTGTTGGGCATGTTTTAATTGCTCTGATTTGCCAGCAAAATATGAAAACTTTGTTTGCTCTAACTGTTGTTTTGTGTTTTGCTGCCACATTCCTTTGTCAATAGGAAACTCGCTATGCATCTCATCCGATGGTAACGTTTCTTGTTGGTTTTGTTCATCACTGGAATGTGACAAATCAGGGTGTTTCATTTCCTGTGGTGCAATTTCTGCCTGCTCTGCTTTGCTAACAGAGCTTGCCAAACTGGGATGCTTTGATTCTGTTTTTGCAGTTGCTGGTGGAGCCCTTTTCCTGGTCACTTTAGGCAAGTCTTGGTGCTTTGACTCAGACTCTAGAGCAGCGGCTTGTTCTTTGGCATGCGATAAATCTGGATATTTTGAATTCAATGGTGAAGTTTCTTGTTGGTCTATCTGGCCAACAGAACATGACAATTTTGGATATTTAGATTCCACTTGCGTAGCTTCATCTTGGGCTGCTTCATCCAGAGTTTCTAGTGAACTTTGAAGTTCTGACTCTTGCTGTGATTTTCCTACAGAATATGACAGCTCTGGGTGTCCTAATCCCCACTGCACAGTGTCTCCTGGTTTTGTTTCATCAATGTCAGGTGCAAAACTTGGATGTTCAACTTTCAATGGTGCACTTCTGCGTTGCTTTGAACTAAAGGGTAAAGTTGGGTGCCTCAACATCTCTTGTTCTGCTTTGTCAAAGGAACATGACAAATCTGGATATTCTGGCCTCATTTCTATTTCCTGTGCTGCCATTCTTTCAGTAGAAAATGGTAAAAATGTTTGCTCCTGCTCTGGAGGTATTATTTCTTGCAGCTCCATTTTGCCAGCAGTGTGTGAAAAATCTGGCTGCTTTGATTTCTGCTCTATCATTTCCTCCTGCATTTCTGTACTTGTGGAAAATGCCCATTCTGGACACTCTAGCTCCATCTCTATTTCTCCTCCTTGCCCATGAGAATATGACAAAGGCAGATGTCCTAGCTCTGGTTGAGCCATTTCTTGTGGTCCTCCTTGGTCACAGTAATATGACTGGGCCAAACCCATTTGCTCCACTTCCCAGGGCTCTCCTTTCCCATAGGTTTCTGGCAAATCTGAATGTTCCAGTCCCATTTCTGCAGCTTTGTGCTGGGGTGTTTTCTGTTGTTCCAGCTCTTGTCGCACTACTTTTTGTTCCATTTTGCCAGAGGAGAGCAATGTGGGTTGTGACAAATGCAGTGGTGTCCCTTCCTGCTGCTGACCATCTGCAGTGGAGGAGAAGGGAGGCGAAGGCTTCCGCTCTGCTGGTGCCACTTCCCAGGGCTTCGCTTTCCTGGTGGGACGCATGGAGTCTGAAGATCCTGACTCCATTCCTTCCCGCATTGCTTCTCCAGCAGTAAACGCCACAGGAAGATTCTCTGAATCTAATGACACTTTTGTGTGTTGCTCTGCTTTGCTAATGACATGTGACAGTTCAGGACCTTCTAAATCTTGTTGCACAGCTTCTTGTGCTGCTTCTCCACAGGAAGACGGTGAATGTGCTTGTTCTGACTTGGGTTGTAACATTTCTTGTTGGTCTGTTCTGCCTGTGGAATATGATGCATCTGCTTGTTGCGGGGTCAGCTGTGAAGTTCTGTGTTGCCTTTCTTTCACAGGAGAGTAGGAAGAATCTAGATGCTCTGACTGCAGTTGAATAGTTTCTCCTTCCCCTGCCTTGCCGAGGGAATACAGCTCATCTCCATACTGTGAAACCTGCTGCACAGACTGTGGGTGCTCTACTTTGACAGGAATATCTGACAAATGAGAATTGTCCAAATCTACTTGTGCCATTTTTTGCAGCTTTCTTTGATTTGTAGGACATGGTAAATCTGAATGTTCTGATCCCAGGTACCCAGTTTGCTGTGTCTCAGCTCTTCCAGTGGAATCAGGTACATCAGATGCACACACCAATTCAGGTCCAGTAGTCTTCCCTTTCTCTCCTTTTTCCATTGATCTTGATGAATGTGAAGGACCCAGTATGAGCTGTGCTGCTTCTTGTTGCTTTGCTTCCTTGTGAGAATAAGATAGCTTTGGATGTTCCAGCTCCAAAGGAACAGATTTTTGTTTGGTTTCCACCTGTGTATTCTCTGCTTCCACCATTTCTTCCCTGGAATATAGGGAAGCTGGATGCTCCTTCTCTAGCCGTGCACTGCCTGATTCCTCTGTTTCTTTCCTGGAGTACAATAAAGCTGGATGCTCCTTCTCCAGCTTTGCACTGCCTGATTCCTCTGCTTTTCCCCTGGAACTTGAAAAAGCTGAATGTTCTGTGTCCAGTTCTACACTCACCAATTCCACCTCATCCCTGAGACATGAGAAAGTTGGATGCTCCGTGTCCAGCTGTGAATGCTCTGATGCCAGCATTTCTTCCCTGGAAAAGGAGAAATCCATGTGCTCCATCCCCAGTGGTGCACTCTGCAGTTCCTCTGTTTCTTCCCTGGAATAGTCCGCGTGCCCAGCTCCAACCTGTGAACTCTCCCATTTATCTATTTCTTCCCTAGAAGATGAAAAATCTGGACGCTCTGTCCCCAGAGGAGCATCCTCCAATTCCACCATTTCTTCTCTTGCATATGAGGAAACTGGATGCTCCCTGTGCCGCTGCATATCCTCCCATTCTACCATTTCTTCCTTGGAATGCGAGAAATCTGAATGTTCTTTCCCCGGTGGTGCACCCTGCAATTCCTCCCTTTCTTCCCTGGGAAAGGAAACATCTACATGCTCTGTGTCCAGCTGTGCCCTCTCTGATGCCACTATTTCTTCCCTGGAATGCAAGAAATTTGCACGTTCCATCCCCAGTGGAGCGCTTTGCAATTCCTCTTTTTGTTTCCCTGAGAAGGAAAAGTCTGGCTGATCTCTCTGCAGTTGTGCTCTCTCCAATTCCTCTCTTTCTTCTCTGGAATATGAAGAATCCAGATGCTCCATCTCTGGCTGTGCACCCTCTAATTCAACCATTTCTTCCCTGGAATATGAGAAATCTAGATGTTCTGTCTCCAGCTGTGCACCCTCCGATTCAACCATTTCTTCCTTGGAATAGGAGAAATCTGGATGCTTCATCTCCAGTTGCACATTTTCCGATTCCATCAGTTCTTCTGTGGAATATGAGAAATCTGGACACTCCAAATCTGGCTGTGCACTCTCCAAGTCCTCCGTTTTCTCCCTGGAATATGAGAAGTCTGGATGTTCCATCTCCAGCTGTGCACTCTCTGATTCCTCTATTTCTTCTCTGGAAAAAGAGAAGTCCGGATGCTCTGGCTCCATCTGTGGTCTCTCTGATTCCTCATTTACTTCAGCAGTGCATGAGGAACCTGCCTGGGCTGTTTCCAGTTGCACACCATCTGTTTGCTCACTTTGTGCAGGGAAACTCACGGGGTGATCCAAAGCTACTGCTGTACTTACAGGTGAAGAGTTCTGAATTTCCTCTGTTTCTGCATGAACAGGATATGAAATGCCAAAATATTTCGACTCTGTTTTTTCAGGAATATGTGAATATGGTTCAATTTCTTGCTCCTCTGCTTCCTGAATGAAGCAGGGAGAGTCTTGTTTTTCAGACTCTGGCTGGGTGGTTATAGAATGAGTCTGAATACTTTGCTTCTCTAAATGAACATCTGGGGTCTCTGGTACTGAGATCTTTTGTTTCTCTCTTTTTTTAGCAGAATAGGGCAAATCTGAGTACTCAGTTTCTGACTTTGCAGTTGCTGATAACTGACACTCAGTTTCTTGTTGCTCTGCTTCATTTCCAGATTGTGACAAAAACACACGCTCAGCTTCTGACTGTGCAGTTTTGGATGATGGAGGAGTCACGTCCTCCTCTGTTGCTTTGGATAGCACAGAATATTTGGATTTAGCTGATGGAGCACTAGGTAAGTAAGACTGAATTGCTGACTTCTGAATTTCTTTCTCAGGATGTTCTGATACAGATGCTGGAAGCGGGGCTTGTCCATCTAATTCCTCAGCAGAATCTGCTGGAGCAGACTGTGGCTGAACTCCCGGAGCCTTCAGTTCATGCAGGAGAGCGGGCACAGGCAGCAGTGGTTGCTCTGGTTTCTGGTTTGGGGCCCCAGCTTGGAGAAGGAGCGTTTGTTCCTCTGGTTTGTCACCAGGGTCTAATGGAAGGACCGCTGACCTCTGTGTTACTGCTCCCTTGGCCACAGGGCTGTGAGGGTAACTCTGCTGCTTCGCTGCCTCTTCAGGAAGGCCGGACTCCAGGGCCCATCCTGACACCTGGCCTGGAGTCTCAGCCAGAGATGGCCTTTCTTTTCTTTCTTCATGCTGAAGGCTTATTTCTGCACCAGAGCTTGAATATATGCTAGGTTTTTCTTTCAACTGAGCGGGTTTAATGTTTTTAGATGAAACGTTGTCTTTGCTGAGAAGCCGTTTTCCAAGGGGCTCCATAGGTGACGAATAGCTTTGATTTGCTTGCGATGAGAGCTGCCGTCTCTGCTCTCTCCTTCTCTCTGATGGTGTGTCAAGAGTTCTACTTCTTGCTTTCTGGAAAGGTTTTGGATGTGTTCCTTCTGAAAACGAACTGAACTTCTGCAATCTTTCTCTTACTGATGTTTCAAGGAAATGTTCAGATTCTCCTGAAATTGAACTAGATCTCTGGATTGTAGTTTTTTCTTCTAGTGTTTCAGGAGGGGGCCCAGTTCCTCCAAAAATTGAGTTGAATAGCTGGATTCTAGACTTTACTGGTCCGCCAAGGATTGGCCCTACTTTTCTCAGTTTGCTTTCTCGAAAAATTGATCTGATTGGAGCACGTTTTACTGGCTCTCCCGCAATGTTTTCAAGATCTTCTAGGTCTTCTAACATTTCCTCATCCGTATCTTGTGCTTCCATCTGTTCAACATTTAATACTGAGCCCTGCACATCTGCTAGAACCATTCTTGGTTCTTGCCTCTGCATTCCAGAGAAGTCACGTTTTTTATTGCCCTGGCCTCCCTTCAGATTTGCAGGCATCATCGCCCTAGTTGAAGGCTGACGCTTCCTCTTCCGAATAATCTTACCTTCATCCATAATAAAGATAACTTTTCCTGGAGGAGAACCTACTGGTGAACTTTCCATACTATAAAGATCAGAGGTTGCACTAGTTTCTGAGGTCCAGGGAGTTGAACATCTGCTTGAGCTGGTTTCCCAGGTTATTCCACTATCTTCACTTTGAACTGTCACCATGGAAAAGGAGGGGTTAGTCATGATGTACTGCAGCTTGGGTTTCACATCTTCACTCTGGATAAGATCCTTTAAACTAAAAAAATTGAAACATAAAGTCAAATAAAAAGGAAAATAAATAAAAAAATCAGTAAAATTCAATGCATTAAAGTGAAAATACTTTTCAAACTTGTAAAACTACTGCACATGCATAGATTAAGAAATACGAGCACAAACAATATTATATTTCACCTGACAAATATGCTTCAGACAAATTTTTGCAGGACTTCATGTTGCAAGGTTATTTCTATGAAGTGGAGATGTATAAATGCTCTTGAGAATGCAGGAGAAAACAGTCTTTGATCTGACCTTGTTTTACCACTGAGAGATTGAACTGATTCTGGAGCCCTATTCTCCAGTGCCTGGTTATCTCACAGTGTTATTTAAACCTTGCGCTAAAGATACTGTCAGCATTTTAACAACACTCATACTTGCTTTGCCAAGGTGTAAACAACTATAGCTGTTCATAAGTAGCTCAGAATGTGCTCAGCAGTGAAAATATACCGAGGCCCCAATTCTTTCTGAAATGACCACATTTTATGAAGATAACGTCAAGCTTTATGACATGCAACCAGTACACTAGTGTATGTTGAAATTAAAAATGCTCTCAGTTTAAAAAAAGAGAGAAACATTTTGTGACAAGGTTTAGAAAAAAAGAAATCTTAGAAATAAGAGTGTAAACAATGGCAGAAAATTAAAAGACATATATACTATACTATTTTTAAACTGTCTTCTTATAGATACAGTAAGTATTTCAATAGAACATAGAAAAGGTAAGCAATAACAAACTGAAACCCAATATTCCTTGACTCTTCCTTCCTTAGTAGTTCATGTAGGAAAGTCACGTTAGCAGCTGGTGGAAAGAAAAGCACAGGGTCTGCCAGCAAAGGCAGAGGCTTCGCAGAGGCCAAACAGCCCAGTACGTACAGGCAGTCACTGACCTGCCTCCAAAAGAAAGATAATATAAAGCAAAGAAATCCAGATCAAATTGGCTGCTGTTGTTTCCCTTTGCTAGTGACATGACTCGACAATATTAACTTGACTTTAAAAAGCAAATAAAACATTAAACATTAAAAAACAACAAAAAAATTGCATTAGTACTGAGGAAGTCATTAAGGTTTGAGTCCACTCCAAGGCCTGCTTCTTTTTTTTAATATAATCATGCTTTAAACTATTTTTCCATGCTACCTGATGTACAGCAAGGCTTCTCATGTGTTTCATTCACAAATATAGCACAAAACATCTGTGTTAGCCTTGATTACATTTGGCCTCTTTACTTGAAATAACTGAAAATTATGTGCATAAAATTCAGTCCTTCATGAACAGTTACAGCCAGAAGTACCTACTTTGCCTTGCTTTTTCTTCAGCCAGTATGCACAGCTTGGAAATACAGAAGGGAGGAGTTTTCCCCAAGTGTTTTGGCTGGCAAATTTAATTAATTTTCTGTGCAATAGAGTGAATAGAAACCACCTCTAACCCCAGCAGCACCCGAGTGAGATGTGTTCCCATAGGACGCTCTACTTCATTCCTTGTTCTTGCAAAAAGGCTGCTTTAATTCAACTCAGGAGCTCCCTGGGCTGGGAGAGAAAACTGAAGTGAAACACCCTTTCCCCACATCTCTTTTACTTCCCTTTGGAGGGTGTGCAGCTACATTTCCCTTGTCAACATATAAGAGTGTAAGAGACAGAACTATGTAACATCAGCTGCCTTGTAATGCAGATCAGATAAATTTGAGAGAGGCTGATATTCTAGCGGAGAGGTAAATTGGGTAGCTATTCTCTTTCTACAGTTGGACTTCAGTACCACAATTAAGAAGAATTAAAACTGGTTATCTTCATGCTCATGCCTGCTACTTTCCTAAAAATATAGCACACATCCTTTCAAAATATTTTCACTATTTCAACCATTAATTCCAGGTGGCAGACATCCGTTAGGATGATCATCTCCCACAGGACAGGACCCAAGGGCCAGCCCAGGCAGAACATCAGAGGCGAGTATTTGTGCAGACAAGGACACGATGCCTCAGCCCATCCTCCTAACTGCTTCTGACACCCCATGTTAGCCTCACTGTTTGCACTGGGAAACTGCATGAGAAAATGCACGACCATTTAAAGATTACATGGAAACAACTGCTAAAGAGGTAAAGCCCCAACTTTTCTGCTCTTTATGGGCAGATATGATAACTGTTGGGCAAATTGTAAGTTAGGCTGCAGCCCCTTTTATCATTTTCAATATATACATAATTATATATATAAATATATGTATATAATTTTTTTTTTTTTTTTTAAAAGAAGAAAAGTTTCACTGAAGAAACTTCTGGTTTGTGGGAGGTTTCCTAGAGGAAGGCACTTTCTCAATGGAAAGCGCCCTGTGCGTGGGGAATCACAGCCCCAGGGGCAGCAGCGGGACAGCAGCAGTGGTGGCTCAGGCAGGCCCTGGGGTCTGGCAGCGACACAAGAGAGCAACGTCCTGGGAGCCGCTGCTTTGGGGCGTAATGCTTTTATACAACGGGAATATTTAGCATGCTTGAGAGAGATTGCGCCCTTTTCAATGGAAATTGGAGGCGGCAGCGAGCAGTTTCCTGCTGCTCGCAGCTCTGCAGAATCAGGTGCTATTCAGCTGCACGGAGAGCGGGAACAGCCGAGCAGCAGGCAGCTCCGAGGGCTTAAAAATAAACCAGTGACATCAGGGTCCAGCACAGGCTGTCTTCAGCCAATTTTAGGTATTGGTCACATCTCCTCCAAGATGTGTTTTCAAATCATTACAGAAATTCTATTCTGCAACAGAGTCTTTAAAATGCGTTTCTCAACTAATAATTAACTTACAAACCGCACAAGTTCATCTTTAGGGCCTGGTCAGCCCTTCCTCAGAGTTCTGCACGGACTGACAGCATTGGAGAAGTCCTAAAGCTCAACAGATACTGACACCTGCAACTACAAAACATATGCCTTAGAGAATCTCCTCTATTTAATGCTAACAAACTGTTCCTGATATCCCAGAGCTGCTATCCTAACTGTGTCAAAACTCAAAATTTTACATCTCCATTAGCCTAGTTAAATCAAGCAAAGCTCAGTAGCACGAAACAGTTAAAAACACCCCAGTAAGCTCCAGCCTATCTTATCATCAAGCCGAGCAAGGATAGATAACGAATGGTACAACTCCACACAACACTGAGAACTTAAGGGAAAGACTGCTGTGATTCAGTCAAGCACCAAACTGAACGTCCTTGCGAGGCCATCGCAGACGCTCCCGGCCAGGAGGGCTGCACTCAGGCCTCAAACTAGAGTCGCCCTCCCGGCCTGGCCGGGAGCGTCTGCGATGGACAGTGAGCACACCTGTGGGAGGGGTTAGACATTCCTACCTGTGCTTTAAATTTAAATAGTACAATATGGTATTTCATGGCAAATAGCATCAAGAATATCTACCCAAGTGACCACGTTGTAATTGTCTACAAGGAGTAATTGCTATTCCTCAGCTTCAGTTGGTTTTCTTGGTTATTTCTACACACATATGTAGAAATACATGTTAAGTTTATTTTTAGTTATGCCATCCGTCCTCTCCTGGGATGCAAAAGCATCCAGCAAAACGTTCCTTAAAAAAAAACCAGCTTTCACTTTTGGGAGCGTTCACCCATTTCTCTGGAAAACTAGCCCTTCCTTCTCACTGCGCTTTCCTAGCGTTCCGACCTCCATTTCGCTTCCTGCAGCTCCTGGCATGGCTTGGTTTGTGCAGGGGCCACCACTTTCCTGCCCTCCTGTGCCGCCAGCGGAGAGGGGCAAAGCAGGCAACAGCTTCCAAAAGCGATACGCTCAGAGGGGCTGGAAATAAAGAACGACTCAAGAGGTTTTATGAACCACGCAGCCCCTGTTCCTTAAGGAAGACGTTGACACAACTGCTGGGGCTGTTGTGCATCGCACAGTGGGAGCGGGCAGCTTTGCTCCGGGCATGGCAGAGCTGCGCAACGTGATACACCCGGGCGCACCTCGGCCCCGTCGCCTCCTCCGGCCCCGCAGGATCCGGTTGCAGCCGCACCATGGAGAGAGCCGAGGCCCACACACTCCCACGGGAACCAAAACATCGGGGCGACAACCGGCCTTGGCGCCGGAGCACGGCCTGAACCTCCCCACCATGACCCTGTGTTGGGCGCCCGAATCCAAATCCACAGTGGGGAAGGCTGAGAGAAAAAAATCCCCTTTTTTGAGGAATGGGAAGGGAGGCACAGACAGGCAGCAGAAGGAAGGAGCTAAAAGGCTCCCATCCCGTGCTGGGCCATGGCCCCAGGGTGGCAGCTCTCCGGAGCGCGTCGGAGCGGTGTGGGACAAGGAGCTGCCGGGGAGGGAGGCGCAGGGGGCACCGCCGCCCGAGCTGGCACCGCCGCGCGGCTCCCGAAATAGCAGCGCTGCCCGGAGCCAAGGGCAGCACTCACTGCCCAGAACTTAGTTACAGCCACGTCCTCCAGAAACTGCCCCGCTAACTGTACCCACGCGTGCTCACGGTTGTGGGGAAGAAGAGGAAAAGGGAAAAACAAGGGCTAAATATATATATATATATATTTTTTTTTTTTTTAAAAAAAGAAAGTAAAATAGACAAACTAGGCCCAAACAGGTATAGTGGCCCAGAGCGGTGCTTTGCATCGAAACCGTGAGCACCGTCCACGGCTGCTGCCTCTCCAGAGAGGCCATACCTGTTAGTCAGCTCCTCCGCTTCCTCGGGATCCACAACCTCCTCCTCCTCCTCCTCCTCCTCCTCTTCTTCATCCTCTAGGACGGAGGAGGTCTCGGAGGCCCGGTCGCACTCGGCGCCGCGGCGACCCTCCATGCTGCCGGTAGCTCAGGCCCGCGCCGGTGATCTTTACCCCCGACCCTGTCCTCCCCAGGGTTGCCTGAAGCAACTGTCATGCCCGGCGGCAGCGCTCGCTGCTCCCGGCTCCGGGCAGGCTTTAAATAGCAGGCGGCAACGTTACGGCAGTGGCTCGGCCCGCGCCTGCCGGCCGCGGCTCCCAGCACCAACCAGGCAGCGGGCCCGGGGCGGCGCGGGCCCGGGGGCCGCCCACGCTGAGGCCACCGACGCGGCCATGGCGCTTGTCCCTCCGGGGCTGCGGCACCGACCAAACAGCCTGTTTGGGAGGCTCAGGAAAGCCGGGCGCCTGGGCTTGGCTCCAGAGAAAGGGTGGATAAAGTTACTGGTGGATGACTGGTTACCAGTGGATCTTAAAAGTTACAGTGCATCGGATACCTCTTAACAAAGCGCAGGGAATGTAGTTCAACTCCCTAAACTGGCCCAGATATTAAATAATTGGGCATTTCAAATTGCCTCACCTCCCCTTCCAAGGGGCTGGAAGCAAAGACAACCAGTATCTCTAGGTAGAGTTTAAGTCACTTTTTTTTTTATTCTCTATTTTCATACAAAATGCGGTGCTTTTCACAGACGAAATAGAAACATTTCCAAACTGTACTAACCAAATATATAAATATATATATAAATAACAGAGACAATCAGACTCAGTTTATAAAGAATTTTCATATGCTTTCAAGTATAAACATTGAATACACAGTATAACTATTCCTATTTCCCCTTCTTTTGGATCTTCAGATAAATGGCTGGTTGTAAATGAATCAGCAAACTTGTCCTAGAGCTATAAGAATAGAAATACTCAAGCTGGTATTTCCATGTACAAGCTTTCCCTGCGGTACAAAATTAAAACCCTCCTGATAAAGTTAACACATTGCAAAATATTTCCTAAACAGCACGTACAAAAAAGATTTCCCCAACTCACCCACTGAGGCCTATGGAGCGCAGTTTACAAGACATACTCTGTACTCAAACATCATTTGTTAAACAACTATCCTAGAAATAGACTCTAAAACTATACTTCAAATTTTCTCACAAGCACAGTGGAAGGGAATACAGCACAGCAGAGAATTTGCTTTTAAGGTATTCCTTACCTATGGAAGACACCGTATTGCAGTCCTGCAGAAATGCTTATAGAGGGAAAGTACGTACATCACACAGGTTTTGTTTTCATCTTCAACACAACTACAGGAAGGTGACAAACCTTTTACCAGGACCCATTCAAGTTATTTTCAGAGCTAGTGTAGTTCTCATAACGTAATCTGAGCTGTAAGTAGACCAAGATAACGTGCTTTTTCATGCTCTTTTTACAAGCACCTTGTATAATAAATGTAAAAGAGGTGTATCAGTACATCCAGGGATTAACAGATCAACAGGATTACTAACAAAAACAAGAACTCTATAAAACATATACAAAAACCCCAAAGGAAGAAGAATTCATTACATCAAGAACAATATTCTCCAATAGACTTGCATTTAACATTAAGTAAATCTAGAACTGGGTCTAGAAACTTAAGTAAAGCATAGCTTCTAAAAGGCATTCAAGATGCTCTATGCAAAGGCTACTTTGAATTGACTACCCTTCTTCTTGCATCTGTTTACTCTGACTGATAGGCATTTCATCCTGTTTCATCCCAATCATTCCGCTGCCCTTCAGTTTGATTCTCAAAACCGTTATACATTGAATTCTTCATAAAGAATTCCTTAAAAAGAACCTCTTAAAATATTAAAACACTTTAAAATACACAGACTACATTATGCATACATTATTTGATGCTATGTTCCTTTCCCAAGTTGGTTCAAAATACATTTGAGCTGAAATATAGCATTTTTCTTTATGCCAGTGAAGCCTCAGAGATGCTGTCACCTTGCACAAACATCAAGACCATGGTCAGTCAGGAAGGAAAAAAAGAGAAAAAAAAGAGAGAGACCTTCTAAAGAATATCTCCCATAAGACTATTCCTTAGTCTGTATAGGGAGGACACAAAGGTTTTTATTTTGAAGTGGAGGAGAAATGAAAACCTTTGTGTTAACACTAAGATTTATGATAACTATTAGTGGATTCCTCACTCTGGATACCTGCCCAGAGTAGATAAAAATCCAGGTCATTACATCTTCCCCCAAAACCTTCAGCCTATGTAGAACTTCCACCCCATCCCAAAACAATTGATGCTGTGATATTCTGATACTTTCTGTCAAAAGTCACAGCCCACGACATAACTCCCATTACACTCACTGGTTGCTGGTCTGTCACTTCCACTGAAAGTGCTGCTGCTTTTGCTTGGCCTGAGGGAACTCATACACCACAGTATGAATTCCATAAAATTTACTTTCCCAGTCACTCAGGCTGCTCTTTAACATATGTGACTACTGCCATTCTGTGCTTCTGCCAATGAACCACTTGCCAGTAGCTACAGAGAGCTTATTTTACACAGGACTATGGCAGTTCTCTGTGGCCACTGGCCAGGCCAAGACACACACCCTGCCTTTGTCAGTGGAAAGCGCCTGCAGCTCAGCTAGCACGCAGCAAATTAGCAGCGAGTTTTGTGTTGTTAGAGGACACTATGAACATGCCCATCTCCCTACATTTGGGAAAAATTACCATCTGGTCTTCATGTTTCTGATTATAAATAGAGCTTACCAAAAGTACCAGAATTTAAGAAAAAAATACAATAAGATTCTTTTAAAATGCACAGGCCAGTATAGTCACAGATCTTGCAGGGTATTAAAAGAACCACTGAGCTGGTGGGGCATAGGCTGCAAAAGAGACATACAGAAGTTGTCACATTGCAAGAAAATGATACTTTTATCTGTTTTAGAACAGATATGAAGAAGGAATTTAAAATATAGTGCAATAAAGTGTGCATATTAATTCCTTAGGTGACACTTATTTTTCTTTCTGCTGCAAAGTTCTCAGATGCAAATTCTTATGAGAAAGACATACATGTACATGTAGTTTCATACTTCACATCCAGCTTACTCAAAATGCATTTTTTTCCTCCAAAGTTTAATCATGAATATGCCTGGCTTATCTTATTTCAAGAAAAATTTGTAAACAAGAACCATGACCACCTTTCAAGAAAAGGGCACGTTATAAAAATATTATAAAAAAACATCCTGGGTTTGCAGAGCATCTTAGAATCCAGACATGATTCCATACTAAAACCACTTTGGTTGCTTTTTACATAGAACAGGGCATTTATAAAGTGAATATTTCATTAAGACCAAGTCTACCACCCTACTAAGAGAGGAGGAGTTGGTGAGGGAGAGCAGAGATACAGAATGAGAATGTTTTTGTGGACTGCCAGAGTTCAATAAAATCAAAGAAACTGCTTAAACTGTAAAAGGAAGCAAAATTATTAGACAGACCAGATCCCAATCAAGTAACCTCACAGTAGGCAGAGTTCAAAGTTTCTAAACTTTAAATTCAAAACCCCTGGAGAAAAACTTTAAGATCTACACAAAAAAAAAAAAACCTCAAAACCTCCAAAAACTCACCACACGTTTTACATTGTTATAAGGACTTTAAAAATCTCCTTAGAAACAGTACTGGTTTAAACATTTACCTGTACACACATGCAGTGCAAAACAGACCTATAGAAGTTTATGATTTTTAAAAAAGGACCTAAGACCTATACATAGCATTTTCTTTTCTACATAGTTATAAGAAATAGCAACTATTTAAAATATCCAATACAAATAACATCAAACTAGAAAAAGGAGTTGTATTTTCCATATAAATTTTATTCCATGGAACACCATACAAAATATTAAACTTAAAAAAAATTGACAGTAAGTACAGTTTTAACAATGAATTGGTCTTCAATAACAAATACATGAGAGGCACAAACTGTGCTACAGCAGGTCTAAAAGAAGTTTCACAACTTTGGAAAAGCTAAAATTGTCAAGATTCCTTATTTTAATTTAATTTACAGTAGCTGACCAATTTACAAATATTTACACAAAATTAAAACAAAAGCCCAGCTTCCTGTAGCAGGAGGAGTGTTTGACTGCAGTCATCACTACTACTACAAATACGTTAAAGGAAGCACTAAAAGGTATTTGGACGACTTTGTGTGAATATGACATTTACATATATTGATTTGTCATTTTTTATTTCAACTTCTTTGTAGTAGATCTGCTGCTTGAAAATTCCAGTTTAGATTACAGTTCCTGGTATCCAGCATGTTGTCAAATATAATCTGGTTTAATCTTCATAAACTGTTGCTTGTCGTTCCACGTAAGAGGGAAGTGGAATTGGAAGGTGCAAGGTTGAGCAAAAGTGCATACTGAGTTAAGCAGATGGAAGGCCCAGGCTGTATGTTCATTAGGTGTGTTCTGTGTGCAGTGCCTTAAGGATTACAGTCAGACTCGTACATTGCTTAGCTCTGAATTCCTTTATTTCATGGTTAAGTGTGTCTGAATTAATGATTACATAGATTATGGAAACAAGAAGTCAATATATTCCAATACTTTCCTTAAAATAGTTTTGGGCTGCTGTGGGCTGCTTTTTGAGTCACATCAGTCTCTTCTAGAAGTCAACAATGCAAGCATTTTCTGAGAACATACTTTTGTATTGAAGCTGTATTAACAAATGTCAATAATAAAATATGCAATCTTTCATATAAAGATTTTCTTAACAAAAGTTTAAAGAGAAAAACATGTCATAAAAAACGATAGGGTAACTGCATCTTGATTTTGATACTGTTCTTTATTTCAGCAGGATCCAATAAGGAGCAAATGATAGAAGTCGGTTATCTTTTCTGTATAGTTGTTCTTAAAGGTAATATACAGTGCAAGTCTTTCTTGTCTCGTAATATCTGCCAAGACTGGGAAAGAAGTACAAGGTTTTAAAAGGTTAAATCATCTTCTGTGTCATTAATACTTAAATACCACTGTAAGCATTAAGCCCCAAAGATACGCAAGAAAAAACAAAGTTGGTACTTTTTCCCTCTTGAAAAAGATTTCTTTTTTTAGGGAACAAGAATTCAAAGATGCTCAAAATGTAATGAACCGTTGAGAAATATATGTCTATTCAAGAAGAGAGAGTATGTGCGGAGACAGAGATGTTAACATTCTTTATGTTAAGAATAATGATATCTTAACATTGATATTCTGACTGAAAAATGATTGCCTCTAATTCACACACATGGAAGTGCCTGATACAAGAAGTTATCCTCTGATATCTCCAGAGCTTATAAATAGGTCTTTAAAATAGGTTATTTCCACTTCTTCCTAGATTCCAGGACAACTCTGACATATCTGTTAGGCCATGAACCTGCAAATAATTGCACTACTTCTCCTTTCTTTATGCAGAGTCCATTTTAACCACAGTGCATAATGAAATCCCATCTCAATGGCCATGAGACAAATAGATTCCTTAGTGTAAAAAAACATATATATATATATATATATAAAACTAAATTGTCTGGAAAGATTAAACTGGATGCATTTTTTACCTTCATAAATTCATCTTTGATAATGTCAAACTTGTGTTTTTCATGTACAGCTCTAGCTGTGTTTGTCCCATCAAAAGGCTCTGCAAGATCAAACACAAACATTAAAAGTGTTTTGAACAGTGGCGTTAGGCTGTCTTCACTGAGCAAGCAATCAAAAAAAAAACCACACGCTCACCCAAAACCAACACCCAAACAAAAAACAAAACAAACAAACAAAAAACAACCAAACAAACAAACAAAAAAAAGCACACACCCATACACACAGAAGAGGTAACATATTATTAGATCCCAAGAGGGTTTTAAGCTGTTGAGTCCACTTTGCTTCTGCAATTCATTCATTCCTCCCCTCAAACACTCAATATTAGGTAATTCACAATAAAAATCAGACTATTACTTCTGCAGTATACCACGGATATGCTGAATTCATGAATCTGTAATTATTTGTGACTGCTTAATAGTTTGTTCTGACCTATAGAATATGATTTGGCAAAATAAAATGTTTTGGAACTTATTGCACATATCCCTCCTTGGAACTGTTCCCTTTGATTATTGAATGACATGAATCTAATGAAATACAAGAATTACAGTAAAATATCCTCATCTTTTTATGTAAAAAAAGTATTAACTAGTAATGAAATATTTATCTTACTAAAAATCTAATCCACTTCATCTATTCATTTGTTGACATGTTCATATATTCATATGTTGAGGCTTCCTTCTCATTTCCAATGAATTAAAAATCTGTATGTTGACTACTATTTTTTGGCCAGCATAATCAGTTATGTTGACAGATTTTTGTTTTTTTAAATATATTGACAGACTTAAAAGTACTCCTTGTTACTGTGATGGCTGCCCACATTACAGTAAATAAGCCAATATTAAAGAACTGAGATGCAAAGACTATGCATTGCAACACACTGCAAACAGATCTAATACTTTTTTTTTCCTGCCATACTAGAGAAATGCTTAAATAAATGTGGCATATTTCACACCGGCAGAATGCCTGAAAAGACCTCAGAATCCTGGGAATGCCAGAAGTCTTCGTTATATCAGGTAACATTTATATTGACTTGGTTATGAATTGCTTTTATTTAGAGACACATAGAATGAATATTACATTAAACACACCTCAGAAGTGATTTTGACATTATGAAGAATGGGACTTCAAATCTGGAAAATGTTCCATGGCACGAGGCTTTTAATATGAAAGCTATTTAAACTCTCAATCAAGGAGATTGTTCCAAGCAATAAAAGTTGCATTTAGCATATTCCTAGAAGGTTTTTCTTTAAACTATCTATGAAGTATTTTAATGAATGTTTACACATTTTAAGGTGCATCGTACATTGCAGCATCATATTGGATCACAGCACTGGCAAGCAAATAATAAAACAAGTATCTAGCTCTCTAATTCTAGTGGCATAATTTGATACAGTGACAGTCGCATAATCTGATACTGCTACAAGAAATCCGGATCCCTTACCACCTGCAGCAGTAGAGCACTTCTGCGTTTCCCACATTTGATGTTTCTTTAATGCTAGGGTGTTTATGTATTTAATCTTGTATCAAAGAAATGTTTTTAGAAAGTAACAACAGCAAAGCGGTAAAATCTTGTAAAATTGACAGTAGGGAGAAAAGGCGCTCTGCCTTGCCACAAAAGCTGACTCACATCTTCCCTTTATTTTTCTTGCATATTTACTAACCCTCAAATTCATTCATTCCCTGAAACGCAGCAATAATTTTGCAGTTGGCAACTATTTATACCACTAACATTTTCTAAGCATGAGGACAGTGAAAATCCTTCATTAGGTAGTTCATTGACAGTTTTAGAAAAGAAGTTGAACAACTTCAACACTGTGATGCTTGAAGAAAAGGGATCATATTCCCAAATAAAAAAAAGAAACCATACAAATTCAAAGCTCCCAAATAAAAATACAAGAAACCATACAAATTCAAAGCTGCACAGCAAGCTCTGAAGAATTATTTTCAGAAATGAATTTAATGTGTATTAAATTCTCATGGAGATGAAAGATTTATAAATACAAGCATGAATCAGGCACAGTATAGACAGTTTTCCCTAAATGACTGTCAATTAATTGTCTTACAAAATTGCCAAATTCCTGTTTTTTTCTAAATGTGTCTTTTTCAAAAGGATATGATACCATCTAATATAGACAAAAGCTAAGCTAAACCAGAATAGTCCCTAACAGTTTAGATCTTCTGATAGTGATCTTTTCAGAACATCCTTTAAGAGTGACCATTATTGCTATCACCACACTGCTAATTATACATTCATTTGTAACGGTAAAAATGCAAATGAGATTCAGTATTAAGGCATAATTAAAGAAAATAAAGCAGATTTTTTTTCCTTTTGGCAAGCTTAAACATAATGCTACCTGTAGAATTATGGCAACTTGCAGGCAGATTTATAAAATCTATAGTTTTAAAAATTACTAAGTTATAGCTACTGAAATTTTAGTCAACTAAATAGATAAAGCTTACAGAGACTTTCAAACTAGGATACGTCAACATCTTTATCGAACTTTTCAAGAGTTCTCTCTCAGTACCAGAAGATTTTATCTACCTATTTTTGGTGAAAACATGTCACCCTAGTAGGACTTACAGATATGAGGCCTACTTGGAATATGAATAGGAAATCAAAATTTTTCCTTCAGAATTATTAATAGGAACTTGCTGTGTGAGAATCATGTCCGCACTAATCAAGTCTTAAAGGACGTGGGAGCAGGAGGGAATGAGATGTGCCTGCTACAGACAATTGCTGCTTCAACAGTTCAAATGCAAAACACACTCTCTTCAGAGAGTTATATGTAATCAAGCACATTCAATACACACTCTAAAATGCCTAATTTCTGTGCTGAGATTATTTTCAAACTAAACTGAAGAAAAGACCAACCATTCATCCACCTTCTAGCGTTAAGAGAGACAGTGAACCTGCAACAGCCCCTGCAGGCCCTGGCTCGGCCCACGCGGGTGCAGCTGGGGCAGCTGTGGAGCATTTCCAGCTCCCATGGTGAGAATGGCAGTGCCTGGGGCAATGACTACAATTATCCCAGTTGTATCCCAACAATCTCCAATACACTATCCCAACCCATCTCAGCTGTGCCGATACTCCCCTTCTCACATTTCTTAATTCTGCATGTTCGCTTTGCCATCTCAACCTTTTTAACAGCTTTCAGGGTACTTTTCCCTGTGACCGGTAGTCAATTTTCTTCCAGATGACAAATGGATTTTACCACGTTACTCCACACCCTCATCCATATGATTACTGCCAAGTTCAATAGCTCTTCTCCACAGAATGACTATCAGCCAGCAGCTAAGTATGCTCTGCAAAGAGCAGCATTAATGGAGGAAACAGTGTGTGCGTGCACACACAGACTTTCAAGAACTATGGAATGTGTTCATAGCCCACTGCACTCCTGCCTTCTTCCCTCCCAAGTTTTCTGAGTCTGTAACAATTCTTTCCATTCCTTATTTATCCTGAAACTTCACTCATGATCTCCTCATCCTAACTGAGGCTCCCACTGGGACCTAGGGCCAAGGCTCCCTCCCTCATCCTAAACCTTTCCCTTTTCACCCCAGTATACTCAGCCACCATTTCTGATTCTGCCTCCACTTTATCTTGGTTCCTTTATCGTGATGTCTTGTCCAGTTGACTTCCATTCACTTGCTGCCTTCCAGTACTCGATTCCTTCTCTTATTTACTTAACCATTTCGTTTTTGCACTGTAGTTCCCAGTCTTATTCTGCTTTTCATTCTCCCTCCTAAAATAATAATCCTTCCTTTATTTTTTTTTCTTTTGCTGTTCCAAGCTTCATACCTCCTGTGCCTGCAAACTGTTCATAGTCCTTCTTCATGAAGGCTCCCTATAGCAGCTCTAAGGCATTAAGAGGACAGGGAGCAATTCACATATATAGTGAAGCAAGTGTTTAAGAGCTTCAACTCCAAAAGTATGCCTGAGCTGACCCCTTGTTCTGGAGAACATCACCAATGTCACCACAGTAACTGTATAAGCCAAGTAGCCACAAAGGAACCCACATACACACATTCAGTCACTAGAACTGTGATGCCAAAGCATTACTGGAACAAAGCATAGTCTTGGAGAGGAATCTGGTTATGTGCCCACTGTGTTTTTGGAGGAGCTCAAATTTGGAAGAATTGAAGACTATTCTTTTTATAGACCAGCAAAAACCAGATTACTGTCACGAAGACCATTCCTTCTCAAAATCCCCCATCTCTGTTCCAAAAGTAACAGGGCAATGAGTTCACTTGAAGAAAAGGTCAGGAGACCTATTTTTAAACATTATAGAACTTAAAGCTTCCTTCTCAGATGTTTTTAGTGAGACTGTTACGTAACTATAGAACAAGCTACATTGATAACAGTTTTCTACAAAAAAAATCACATTTAAATATGATGGGTAAAGTCCAAATGACAGATTCAAGTGTCTGGAGCATTAACAGCCAAAAATAATAATGCTGTTTTACATTTTACCTTCCACACAAATATATTTGTTTCTCCATTCAATACCATCAGGTCTTGGAATAGCTTTGGCCTCACGAACTGAAATCATTTGATGACTCCAGCTAGGGAAAAGAAAAACAGTTTACTGACCTTACAAACTGTTAATAATGAGTAATATCAGTTTGCATTAAAAAGATGTCAAAATACTATAGATAGCACAATCCTTTTTAATAACCTGAAACAGGGACAACAGTTTAATCTTCACAATATGAAGAATAATGGGTAGGAAACAAGCAACATTTTTTCAAACACATTTATTTATGAAAACATCTGCAATACAGAACACCACAGGTTTCTATGAAGAGCATACTTTCATGATTTTTTTTTTCCAGAAACCACTATCAACCTGAACACTGGAACCTATTTTTTTCCCCCAAATACAAAATAAATTAGTACTTTGTAAATCCATCTTTCACAGTTTTCTGTGGGGAAAAAGGAAGGTAAAGAGTTTAAGCCCAGACTGTCACCTAACGGATTTCATTGCAAAGTATGTGATGGGCCAATGTAAAGATAGCACACTTACAGGTCAGCATTCCTGCTGCAAGGAACCTATTAGGAAGCAGTCATGCTTCATATATGCCAAATTTTAGAACTAAAGCTGTAGTGCCAGAGCAGCAAATATACATTTGGAGATAACTTACTTTCTACATACAATGTTCTAAAGGTGAAAACAGAGGAAGTGATGTTACCAAAGAGGGAATAGCAATACAGTTTAGAGGGAAATAATAAAAATACTGGAAATATGTGCTTGGCACAGCTATAGGTCAAAAATAATGGCAACCAAATCAAACTATTTACAGTTCTAGGATCTTAACCAACCCTATACAGCCAGTTCCCAGCTGCTCTTAACTAAACCAAGAAACCACCATATCAGCAAAAGGCTGGGAATGCCAACAGTGGGTCACCACTCCCCCACCATTAGATAAGGGCTAGAAATAAGGGGGCAGCATTGCTGCCAGCAGTAATGTTTTTTGCACAGCTGACTGGAACTGCTGACAATACAGATTCTTTTGATACATTGCAAAGAGGGAAGAACCTGGCTGAGTAACATTCCTCCAGCTATGTAAAAATCCACTGTAAATCAAAATACAATCTGTAAATCATCAGTTAAATCTGGAAGAATTCTGTGCTTCTTAGGTCATAGCTCAGCTGTCATAACTCCATTAAGCCGATGGTGACAAGAGTTTGCACCAGCTAATAGTCTGCCCCCACAGATTCTACAAATTAGTTTGGAAACAACTCATGATTAAAGCTACTTATGAAAGTCAGCTGTTTGAATAACTGCACTTCCTCAGCAAAACATAGGCATTATTCTTCTATTTACTATATGAATAGGGTTTCTTTTTGTGTGTATGATATTTCATACACACAAAGGTGCAGGCCACAGCATATGAAGCATTCATCAGGATATCTTGGATTACTTATACATATGTCTATTGATATTTCTCTTGATCTAGTGCTTAAAAATCAGGATACATGTCGATGCCCATTTCTAGCATTCAAAGACTCAAAGCAAAGGGAGTTTTCATTCTACTCCCTTTGTCTCTCTTTTTAATTCCTCAACTAGGTCATGTTTGTAAGAATCAGAAATACTGTGAAGTACCACACACTTTGCTGCATAAATAAAAAAATAATGTAGGGTCCCAAGTGCTCAAAATGATAATCACTAGATCCCTAGCAATATCTTCAGGAGAGAGAAGCAAGGCCTTGCTCCAAGGTCTCACTCTGTAAAAAGCCAGCCAAGCAAAAACCTGCTGCCTTCACTCACAGCTGCACAAGTGAAATCAGACACTCTTCAGAGAGCCTGGTAAACACAGGAGAAGCTTCCAAATATGTTCTTTCGGGAACACCTCCATACATTTTCCTGTTTTATCAGATTCTCTGCATAATCAGCAGAACTCTGATAATGAGAAAGCCTAAATGCTAGACTATGCTAAACGCATACTTGAGGCTGCTGAGTCAGGTGCACCGCTACACAGACACTGCACCTTGAACCCTGCGGCAGGCCGGTTACACAAGCCCACTGGCAAACTGCATGAGCTGGGCCAGATGTGGCCTCTAAGCCCAACACACGCAGCCATTTCCAGATAACGCTACTAGTAACTTATGAAGGGAAGAACAGTGACTTTCTATACAGAGAGCAAAAAATAAATTAAAAAAACATGGTAGGAATGTTGGATGGGCACTGTGTTAAGTACAGCCTAGTAGTCTCCTCTGAAAGAATTTATAGTCTAAATTAATGAAGCAGATGAAATAGCAAAAGGGAAAAACCACAACACAGGGAGATAAAATGGCACAGCATGCAAGGCTCTTCTTTCTCCCTTTGTTGCTGACTCATTGGTACCATCCTGTAAGTAAGTAGTACTACATCAAGTAAAATAACATACAGTTTTTAATGGAAATACCTACTGGCTTTTGGGGAAAATTTGAAATAATTCATCTCTAGCTTCCCAACCAATACATGCAAGTGTATCCCTATCAGTAGGCAGGTAACTGAAGTGACTCATTGTGTTCCAAACATTGATCTTCACTCGTTATTCTTGACTGCAGGCTGTTTTTCTAGTATGACATCCTTTCCACCAAACCTAGTAGTTGTGTCCTACTTCATAGATAGGAATCTATTCAAGTCACCTGTGTGACTACTGTAGTCCTTTGTTTAGTAATCTTTTGATTAAAAAAAACAAAAAACAAAAGAACACACACACATTCAACAGCAAGAACTGCACTGGCACAGTACAGATCATTTAAATATGTGACCTGACTTAGAAGTCATGTCACCTGGAACGAAATCTCTGTAATTCTGCATAAAAAGGGACCCAAGTAAGTGTCTTACAGGAAAAGCAAGGCATGATAACATTGATTACAACAATAAAAATATTCTACAAGTTCAGAAAAAAAATATTAGTGCCATAAAAGGCAGCACTAAGAGTTCTGTGTTATGTGTATTTAACTCTCATTCTAATTCCCGTTTGCAATAATATTTCTATCCTTCCAAACACTGTTTCTAACAGCAACCTAAAAGCAAAGATGACATACACTATGGACAGCTTGGAATGATGATTGTTCTTGGTGACTGGCTATCAGACAAATAAAAATATTTAAACACTACGTTCTATCTGCCTTTCTGAGCAAGGACACTAATTTGGGATTTTCTCCTCCATCCAATTAACAGTTTTTCTAAAACTTTAAGGAACTCTAATACCTTTGAGACCTCCATCCTGCTCCTATATCATTTTCTGATATATCTCAGCCTGACAGAGCTATTTTCTATAGCTCTTTTTAGCATAATATAACTAGTCAAAAGTTTAAATATTGAACAGATAGTTAATGTTGAACAGTTGGCAATATGTTCACTGTTTTTGAAATATTTTCTTCTCTTCAGAACCTATCCTATTGTCACTCTCTACCTGTAGTCTTGTTTTTCTTTTAGCAGTTGTTCATATCCCATCCTCAAATCTTCACTTGAATTCCAACCTTCTTTAGATTTAGAAGATCCAGAGGCCTTTTGATCTCCTTTTCTTCTGCTTCTAGACCTACACAAGCCCCTCAATCTTTTCAGCCTTTATTTTTTAAATAAAAAACAAAACAAACAAACAAAAAAACCACCAGAAGTTCCTCCATCACGCTAAAGTTAAATATTGATAACATCTTTTCCTTAGATGCTAAAAAGTAATATTCAGGGACTGCAAACAGTTCAGGTAATGATACTTTAAGCAACAAAACACAGAGACCAACTTCTCAAGAATCTGCTCCGAATGCATTTTGCACAGGCAATCCAGAAGCTTCTTTCACCATGGACAGTTATTTACTAAACAGATCAGTTTCTGAGAAGATTAACATTATACATATTAGTAGCAAAAGAAGCATCTAGTGGCCTACGTACATTAAGAACTTGGAGATGTACTTTTAAGGACCACATAGCACCATTCTATAATTTAGGGGTTTAGCAAACAGCAGCTGGATGGCTAAAAAGACAAAACCCAAATAGAATCTCCACAAATAAAAGACAACATTTATCTGCAAAACATGTTAAAAGAAAGCTTAAAGATTGTCTAAAGAGTCTGCTTACATACAAACCTCTAGTGTTTTATATGCACAAGCAATCTTTGTAGGAGATTCTCAACTAGCAGTTTGGTAAAGTGTTCATAACCTACGGTTTTCCTCAGATTCTTTTCTAACTTTGTCTTCTATTTCTCTTTCACGAGAAAGATCAGATGGTAAAATTCTATCAAACCAACCAGGTTAGCGAACCACCTAGACATGAGAAAATTCCTAAGTAAAAATGGCCTCTATAACTCTAAGTGTTGGTTATGGATAAAGTAAGGAAACATACAATAAAGTAAGGAAGGACAATATTCTTCACTGACTTGGAATGATAGAAAACACCTGCAACCATTAGGGTTGAAGCAATTCCACATCATAAGATGTATCTCATGTTAAAAACAAGGATAGATTTTTTTGTACAGATATGCAGTTTTTAAACATTTACATATATATAATCCAGCTATTTCAGGAGGCCAGAGCTATCTAACTTTTGGCAGCTATTTTACAGAATAAGTAGTAGATGGTTAATCAAAAGATTTTAGATAACACTTTTTATATCAGCATTTCCACTGCCCTCAAATCCTTTCACTTGTTTCCTCTCTGTCAGTTATCACTTCTGCATTGCTGCTATTCTTTCCTATTTAAGAGACTTATAATACTGATGTGTCCAACAAAAGAAAGCAAAATTTTACACATTTCAAAATAGTAGATGAGTTTAATACTTACTCAAATTCTGTGGCATAATATTTGAAGAAGCCTAGTAGCAAATCCCCGAGACTTGATGCATTTTTTGAGAGGTAAGGAGGAATGGTGCGTGGGGCTTGATGAACAAGGTGCAGCTGCATAGTAGGATCAAAAGAGTCCTGTCAAAATAAAAACAGAGAGTATATACACACACACACAGAGCTTTAACTTGGTATGTATTTTTACTTATAACAACACTAAGGTTGCCCATCATTTGCTTATTAAAATTGCAAGCACAAATCAAAAGGAGAAAAGCATCATTTTTCCTGTGCTGCTGTGCTAGATACTGAGCTCAAATAGAATCACCTTGTCCTGGAGAGCAAGTCCATCCCTTACCTTCTGTTTGCTTAAGAATTTTGAAATTCTCCAACATGAACTTATGCTTACAGACTAGTGAAACCACATGAGTAGAGTGCAGGCTGCCTTACTCTGCCTGAGCTGGCTGCAGTCAAGCTGAGACAGGGTGTATGAAGTTAACACAGATGTCACTAAGTTACCATAACCATAATACAACAACTCTCAGTCCAGAAGGAAGGTGTCATTTCCCACAGCACAGAATTTAATTTGATGTCAACCCCACTAGCTCAAACTTGTGCCTTCCCACATAATACGTTCAAAGATTGTAGTAGCATCTCCTCTGTCTCAGCTATCTGAAAGAATAAAAAGCGAGTTACACAACAGACCCCGTCACTTAAGCTGAAGCAAGCTTTTCTTTTCTAAAAGATGCAGACTTGCCAAAAAGAAAAATCACCACTACCAAAGTAAGTTACTCAGGACTAAGTTAATATTGTTTTAAGTTTGCTACAGTGCTAGGCATCCATCATATCATTTCTGTTGCGCTGACAAAACTGGTTTTGAGAAGTTGATAATGTCAGGATGTTATATTTTACCACAATGTCTGGTGAATTTTTAGGAAAATAAACCCAAGATGCACAAAAATTTAGGAACCTATTTAGTCGTATTAGTGCATCTCCCTCTCCCCATTTTGTTGTTTTAAAGAGAAAAAACAGGCAGGAGTCTCCAAATTTTAGTACTAGATATACTGAAAATATTGCACACTATTTCCCTATTCACACCAGCAATACTTCTTCTGAGTCAAATGAGCTTAGTGATCAAATGAGGAAGATTTGTAAGATCTTGTCCTCTTTTGTCAATTCCAGCAAAGTTTTCTGGCAACTTGAGCAACGTATGATCCATAAAAAAAAGTCATGTTTCCGGCTGTAAAACCTTTCAGCTTCTGCTCTCACAGCATAGAGTTTTGTATGAGGTAATAGGACAGTTACCAGAACTCAGAATCTAACACTTTGCAACCCAGCAGAACACAAAAAAAGCATGGAGGGGACATGAAAAGCATGTTGAAAGCATGTATGAAGACATACATGGCACACATTCAAAGATCTAAAAGGGAAGAGAAGCTTCCCCTGGATTGTGCAGCACATATGATATTTTATACACCTACAGGGGTGAAAGTCATTCCTTGCCTGTGCATGAGGAGAAAGAGGAATGAGAACTGCCAACTTCAACAATAAAGGCAAGAATGTGCAGCAAAGCTACCATGACACATGTTTACTGATACCAAGCATTTCCTTACTAGCGTTAGTAGACACTTTTAAAAATCACAAGTTTTCCTTTATGCTTTATATATTCAAATTACTGGAAATTTCTCATCTGCAAGAAAAATCAGCCACTGAAAGGCCATTAATATACTGAGCAACTAAAATCCTAGGGGGTCTATGGGATATTATTTTTCAGAATAAATAAGCTATTTTCTTTAGTTCTAGTCCTAATTTAGAAAAGATGTTGCTTGTTCTTAGCAATCTTGACATTAAGTGCAACTCAAACACTGAAGCAAGTGTACTGTCTGTTTTATTTATGTTTTTACATATTAATCAAGATAAGTTAATTTGTAACTACAACATGTAGTAATGCTGTACTGATTTGAATTTGAATAAAGAACACAATGAACTAGTAAGTTAGTAAAAGACAATGTATCCATTACTATTACAATAAAACATGGCAAAAGACAGATGTACTTGCATGACTGTCTGTATGTGCTTAAATGCAATAGAAAGAGCAAAATGATACAAAGCACCATTTTATCCAGAAGTATTTTATCAGTAAGATTTGCTGATACAGCATAAAGCTAGAAAAATGTGCAGTTTTATAATTTAAAAAATGTGTTTTTAAAATGGTGATTGGTATAGAAGTACAGTCCAAGTGAAGGCATTTTTCAGAATATTCAATGTTTCTCTATTGAATTTACAGAAGTCACGTAAGCACCTGAGGCAAACCTGAAGGACTCACTTGAGGAGTAGAAAACAGAACACATTTCAAAGACTCCCACTCTGGGAGTCTTTACCACTCTCCCATTTCTTAACAGTGCAATTTCTCCGTGTCCAGTGAATAAGACATCAGATTGGCAACAGGAAATCTGGACTGATTTTCTGCTTTGCCACAGACAACCCATGAACCCTCATTAGTCTATCCCAGGTCATTCATCTATTCTAAAATAGGAATAACAGTTCAGCTCTTATTATTAGATGAACTCAACAAATAACTAGATAAATGGAGCAAAGTACAGATTACAGATAGTATACCTAAGGAAAGCTAGTAATGAGGGAATTTCAAAGCATCCTTAAAATTAGCTCAGTTTCAAGTAGAATTGCAGGTTTTCCCTTCTTAACTTGCTCTAGAGGGCAAAAAAAAATTTAATTTCTTTTAGCACTAGTTCTTCACTTGCCTGCTGCACATTTGCCTCATAACATTCTGAGAAATGGAAAAAGAAACTCACAAACTGAGAGGAGGTAGGAAGAGAAATAATTGAGCTAGCCATCATTTTTGAGCTATCCATCATTTCAAAACCCTCCAGAAAAAGTGCTCACAAAACTTTTTTTCCCCTTTCTTCCTTCTTTTTTTCCCCCCCTTTTTTTTCCTTCTTTTTTTTCCCCTTCCCTCTTTTTTCCTGCCCTCTCCAGACCTCTCATTTTGTTTGGCTGGTTCCTCAAGGAAACCCTAGCGTAGAGCAGCACGCACCATATTTGCGCAACAACATGCGTCAAGCTCACACATGTTCTCCCTGCTGCTTACACACTGAAAAGCAATACAAGTGTACATACAAGAATTCTATATATCATGATACTCAATGCAAAAATCAGCTTAATGTTGACTGCACAAGAATCTTCCTTAAGAAAGGATTCTGAGGCAGAGGATCTGCCTTTGGTTTCTTATTTGAGGCATGTATGATGTCTCTTCTATATTGCACCTGCAATTCAAAACATGCAGTTTTTCAAAGCTTAGAAGTCTTTTGAAGCTGCAGTTAGAGCTGCAGATTTGTGTCTGAAAAAAAGCTGCCTGCAAGTAGAAAAATGCTGCATCTCCCCTTCTGAGGCAGAACCTATGGGCAGCGTGAGAACAGGGGCATTGCTTTTAGCAGCTGCAAGCACAAGTAAAATACGTTGTTTCTTAGGGCACTGACATTTTCCCATATTTGCAATTATTATTGTAAGCTAGGCATAAATCCAGAATTGTTCTAGTATATTCCTTACTTTGAACCTTACATTTACTCACTGTATCAGTATTCTGAAATTCTAACTTTTATGACACTTAAACAATTATATTAATAGGGACAACATCTAAAATACATTTGCAAATTTCTAGCTTTTTTTTTTTTTGCTTTTCCTGTAAGGAAGTATAGAGTATATAAAATATTTTTATTAGTAACCTTAGAATGCTTTGTCTGTCCTCCCAAACACAAAATATCTAACACAAATCTATGTTAAAATAAAAAGTTACTCTTATTACAGTGAGGAAGTACACAGGAACCTGCAAGTTTTTCTACTGTCATGGGGTGCAAGAATCACCCCTGCATTTTGTACAAATTCAAAACTTTCAATTTGCCTTAGTCATTTAAAGTATTTAAAGCATTTGTGAGGTACTCTAAAAACATTTACACAGTTCAAACTATAAACTTGGTGCTAACAATTATTTAAACAAGAGATACAGAACCTACTGATTCTTAGTTATTTTCTTTAAACCACATGCTACAAAATACTACGGCATGACCTTTAGGCAAGTGGAGTTACCAAACTGCCTAATAAAATAACAGTAAAAAAGTGCAAGAAATGAAAAACAGTCAAATGCTTTTCAGCATAACAATGAAGGGATCAGAAGATGCATGGTAGAATAAAGAACAAAATTAAAAAGTACACAAACAAGATCACAAAATAAGGATAAAACTGCAGGTTACTGTTGCTCAAAGTCTTTTTTGCATCTTTACTATCTAATTACCCAGGATGGCCGACCTCACAATATTTCTCCCTGATACACAGTGACATCCAATCTTCTCATTTCAGCACAATAGGAAGTGTATGCAAATAGAAAGAATGGCTTTTAGAGACTAACTCAGCACAACTAAGCACACACAGACAGGAAGACCAAACTATAGCAACTATGAATATGAATTAGTGTCATACATCAGAAGTAAGGTGAGGAGGAAAGCACACTCAATTCCTCTATGCAAATTATTGCTCACAACTATTCAGCAATAACTCCTTTGTTGCAGACAAGTATTTAAGAGTAGCTGTTATTTCTAGGTAATCTTCCTTAGATTAAGCCTTACTAGTTACAGCCTTGATTCTGCTGCGGATCAGAGTGTACAGACCCACACAGTTGTCTAGAAAACCTCACAGTATAAACTGGACACAACAGCAAAGTCCAAAAAGGGGATTTTGTGTGTCAACTTAAGCACAGTGTTGTGAGGTCACAAGATACGTATACAATGAATCCTCTGAATCAAGAAATATCTCATGAAAGACACAAGCAACCCAGTTGTCAGACATTATAAAATCCTGATATATGACAATCAGATGGAAACAGTAGTTAATATACTAAGAAATAAGTAACATTTACAGACGACACTGGAGCATTTGCAGCCTAGCATAGAGACAATTTGATGAGCAGCACTAGTCCCAGTGTAAAGTTTCCACATGTATAAAAAGTTGTTCTCACTGTTTTCGCTAAAGAAATGATCAAAAGTAGTAATTAACCGTTTTCATGTTCATGCTTAGTGTATCAATGACTAGAGTCTAGGTTTAACTTAATCTGTTATAGACACTTAAGAAAACATATTTTAGATACGTTTCATACACATATATGATGTAGTAATAATTCATAAGAAACACTTACTGGGTAATTTTTTTGGAGGGATGGAAGGATGGGTTCAGGTAGGGCTATAAAAAAAAAGTTTAAAGTTGCTGTGATTCATGTAATTCACAGGAAACAACATCATATCGACTACATCAAAGAGCTGGACTAAAATTTTATGTTAGAAACATCTGCCCTGAACTTAACTTTCATGCATTTTGCAAAATAACACAAATCTTTCTACTTTCATTCCACAAATCTTTCTACTTCTTTCATAGATAACATGTAGTATAAGTAGTAAATTGAGTTAAGGGAAGCTATTACTAAGATAATACTATTTATAGAAGACAAGAAAAACTCTGCAGTAGCTTGCTACCCCCTTCCTTGCAAAATTCATGTTAATTCAAGGCCACAAGAAACTCCCTCTTAAAGAGTAGAGAAACACAGCTTCATACAAACTCTCTTTTGTTTTTTAAATCATCTAATACAGTCTGATTACATTCCCTGCTGTGATATATGCAGATTCTGGACAAATATATATATATATATATATTTCATCAGTTTCAAAGTTTTTTTCACGTTGAGTCTCCATAAGTAAAAACTTGAACCAGAGCTAAAACACCCAACATATTTAGCCAGTATTGCTAGCAAAATTCCTATTAAAAAAAAAAAAAAAAAAAGGTAGATATAATCTAATGCTGTTAGCTGGTCTATTAAACAGAAAGGAGAATATAGAGTTGATAAAGACACTAGAGATACTAATTAATCATTTAGGAAGATCACGGGTAGGCAAAACATATTGCATACTAAAAACAACAAGACAAAGAATCATCTTCTGGATGTAGGAACAGGTCAGGTGGTGCTACAAATACAAAGATAGAAAAATAACCCCCAAACATTCACATCCCAGTCAACTCTTAACAGCAGCTACAAAACTGTTAGATCATCCATAGATAGGGAGGTTTTAATATCACTTCATCAGCATGTTTTTTAAACAAAATTGGTCCATATCATTCACTTGGGAAAATGTAATTATGCCCAACACAGAGTTTGCCATGGCTTTTAATTCACCCTTGAATCAAGGTCTTGCAGAGGAAGAGATGTTCAAACATCTTTTTTTTTTTCCCCCCATAGGGATAAAAATTAGAATAGTAGAATTCTCAGAACATGTTTGGGATATTTTCAAAGACTATACTATATTAACTAACATGAGTGCTAATAATATGATCACAGTTGTTTTAATAATCGTTTTTATTTTGCTTGTGGGCATTTGGAAATATGAAGGAGTATCTTATTTCAACAACATCTTGAATATTTTCCAATTCTCTACTCTACTGAAAGAACAAGCAAAAAAAATCTGAGCAGTATGAGTAATGAAGGTATTTCATTACCTATGTGATGCATTAAGACAATAAGGTTAAGGGAGAAAGTTACCACTTAACACTAGCATTTGCCACCTGAATTTTTCTTTTGCTACTGTACAAGATAGTTGGACCTGTTACCTGGAGGGAGGCTCATGAACAAAACGTTGATGCATCTACAAAATAAACTCAAGCCACACTAACCGTAGGTCAAAAAGCTTCCACACTAGTATAAGAATATTGAAATAAATTAAGTAGTACAGAAATTTGCCTAATGAAGAGAGATGACATTTACTGCTAAAAGAAAACAATTATTCCTAGCTGTTTTTCTGCCCAGTACCATCAACAAATTCCTACTAGCAAATTCTATGATTAGCACACAAGCAGCTTTTAGTAGTATCATATACAAGCAGCATAAGTAAGAAAAAAATTTAAGACTTAAGGAAAAAAGCATTAGCATTCAAACACTTGGCACTAGATACATGTCCAGAGCACCTTTCTCCAACCTTTTTAAGGAAAGAACTCATGGCACACTAGCTAAAAAGTCCCCACCTCTGCCCTCAAGACTGCTGATACTTCATGAGCAGCTGCCACTGATAACTACAGCGAATGCCCTCATGCTTGTAGAGTCGTTAACATCATTGCAAGCCTACACATTTATATCTGCTTGCAGCTCCCACTCTTCCTTTTGTGCATTACTTTTATGCACAGCTCAATAACTGGCTATTCCTGACTACACCTGGCATCTAATACAAGAAATTCCATATTCCTTGTCTCTAGAGTTACTGCAACACCCTGAAAACATACTTTGAGAACAAATTTCCCAGTGAAAAGGCCTGCTTCCACTAACAATCACAGTTGAGATGGTCATGACTTGCTAGACACTGTAAGGATCTCTCCATCTCTTGCATGTGCTTCACCCTTGAAGAGCAATTTGCACCCAGTAGCTCTCACCAGTTTCACTCTTGTATCTGATAACCAGTGTGAGCATTTTATTTTTATGGGGACATGTCATTTTATCTCTTCCCATCAACAATCATTTTTTATTGTTAAGAATCTGTATTAATGATCTATCACCTACAATATCATGTCAGAGCTGCAGTAACAGATTCACAGCATTTTTTCCGTTTTTCATTTCTTCTTTTCACAGAAACAAGTCAATGAAACACTACCAAATGCCTTTGGTGTAATGTAGAGAAAGGATACACTTACTTGCATCCTACTATCCTCATGATTGGTACATGAAAAACATGCACACCTTACACAGATCAAAGAGCTCAGATGTAGCCCAGGCAACTAGATCTCAGACATACAAACTGCCTTCCTAAGTCCTATAAAACAGATACTGCTCAGCTGAAAGAAAACTACCAGCTGGAGTCAGCAGTCATAAAAAGCTTTCAGTCCTAGTACAGGGTGGGTGTAGCATGATCCTGAAGCCACTAAATAGTTGGCTACCCACTGTAGAGTGGGTATCTATATTTCAGGCCAGACAAGCTGTCAAAGAACTAAACTGAATTGTTGTCTCTTCAGCCAAATAAATCAAGACAAACAAAAACACTACTGAAAAAGAAAATGAAAACTTAGACAGTTTGTCCAGCTTATCTACAGATGTGATCACAAAAATACTAAGAATACACTGTTATTAAAATAAATACACTAAACAAAAACAATCAGCATGTTACAAAAAATAATGAATATAAGCAGCAAAATACGAAGTCTGTATACAAACTGACAGGAACTGAGGAAATATTTCTGCAGGCATGTTACTGCACAAGACATGCACCTCCGGGGTTACAGCCAACCATTTGGAAATCACCCACCTCCTCATAAACAAAAACCACATACTGACCTACATGGTTTCTTATACAATTCCTTAAGTCTTCAGCAAAAATTGCAACTTAAAAATTACAAACACAAATTTTTCTAACAACAGAGACTAATGGGGGGAAAGGCATTTCAGTCTATTCTTCTGGAACACCTCTGGACTGCACAGCTTCCTTCATTCTGCAGGGAAGGCTTCCCAGCTCCTAATAAAAACTCAGTGTTTCCATGTATTAAAGTCACAACATAAGATTCTGCTGGTGGCAGCCAAATATCCCAACTTCTTGTGAGACAGTCACCTCACAGCAGACAGTAATCAGAAAAATTTCCTACCTGCACATGCAGTCTTGCACATATAAAAGCCCCATTATTCATCTTTGATGACCAAAACACAGAACTACCACCACCCAGTATTTTTCATGTCTTCAATTTTCTCAAAAGTTCCCAAATAAAAGAAACTTGAAAATGTCATGTTTAGCTTTTTCCCTTGGAACTACTAAATAATTTGCTACCCACTATAGAGTGGATATCTAATAGAGGACATTTTTTTAAAAACAAAATGAGAGCTTGAGTTTATTTTATAGTTACACCACGTCCTGCAGTACATTGATTTTCTTTTTTCCTTTCAAATTTGTAACTCTGACTCCAGAGAAAAGGTCCATTTGTTAAATAAAATGCAGTACTAAGGGAAGGAATAAAGTCACCACTTTGTTTTCTGATTTTTCTGTCCGGAAAATGATCCTTGCTCATGTTTAATTTTAAAGGCTACACAAATGCAAACTTAAAAAGAACAGTTTCAAAAGACAAATATACTTACTCTGTAAATAGTGCAAAACCATCAGCACAAGACTATAGCTGCTTAGAGTACCACGACTGGCATCATTTATGTCATGAAAACTTGCCCATTTCTTCACAACCAGTACTAGTGGACGAACTCGATTCTCAACTGTAAATACAACAAATACTTATAAAAAAAGCACAATAACTAGACAGTGCTCAAATTTTTATTCCCACTTGATCAATGACACATTAACGTTACCTCTTTATAGACTTTACCTCTTCATAGACCATTTATAGACTTGACTTAATTATCCTACAATCATCATCCATTAAATAAAAAATACTTTTCAATTTAGGTTTATTTTTATATCTTTTGAGTAGGAAGATCCACAGATGCATTACAAAACGGCCATGCCAGATAGCTCTCAGATGAGACAAAACAGGATGTTCAGGCAACGGAACAGCTCCCTGTACTAATTTTCTGAATTAAATTGCTTTCAGGACAGACCAAATGTAAATTTTTTATTATATAAGCTTTGAGGACAAAGAAAAGAATTCTTCCAATTGAAGAACACAGAGCTCATCCTTAATTTTCCCTGAGGGAAAAAAGAAAGCAGTAAACACCGCGTCCAAACATTAACTCTAAGATTGCCTGGTCCTCAGTAGCTTCTGATGAAACTGATGAAATTTATCTAACAGATAGTTCTGATAGATAAAATATCACATTAAATCAAATTATCCACTTAATCACGAAAGATGACAATATAGTCACATTCTGGTTTTGATCTTTGGAGTCACAGAAGAATTGTAAAGCCTTCTGCACAAAGTCATAACACATTTTAGGGAGATGTCCCTAACCCTCACCTCCTTGGGAGCTCACAGGACACCTCACTGATTACTTGCAGGTATGTGGAAGTTGATTGTCAGCCCAGTGAGCTGCCTTACTAGGGACTAGATAATCTGTGACTTGGAGTACCTTTTTTAAGCCTGACATTTTTATGCAAAGTTTTGTATGCTGCCTATCAAGCGAGGAGCCTGTCAGACGGCAACTCCTTCATCCAGGACAAGAGATGCTTTCCATAGCAGTGTCTCCCTAATGCTGCTATTCTGGAAATCCTATCAAAGCAGCTGCCTCCTACAACCTGTTTACACGTTCAGTAGACACGTCCCTGAACAGCATGCTCTTCTTGCACATGCCAAGGTAGATCCAGAAGACCTCTTAAAAACAAAATTCTCTGTGACCAGTCACCTGATTCTCTCTATCATTCACTAATGGTTAAATTAAAAATTGATACTAAATAAAACATAATAGTATACAGAAAATAACAATAACATTCTCAATAACAGAAACATGATGCTTTCATGAGACAAAAAGGCCCAAATTATAAAACGGATTTTGCTCCGAGTGTGAAGTGCAAACGTATTTCACAATACTTTTGGAAAGGACTTTGTTTTAATTAAATTCATTTCGAGATCAAGTTGTGTCTGCTCGTTATTCATCATTAATATATAATGAAATTAGTGGGTAAAACTGCCACTAAAGTTTTTCTGACATTCTTCCAACAGTTAATAAACTAATCCCTCACAAAAATGCATCATAATACCATTTGTTCAAAGCTACAGAATTTCAGCTTCCGCTGTAACTGAAAAACTCCACCTATGAATTGCTGACTGAATTCCAGACATGCCTCCTTAGGTGACCAACAGATAACACAAAAGCAATAGATCCCAGTTAGTAGCTCTAGTTAATCTACCTACATTTTCTCCTTCTGTGGACCTTCTGCTCCACCTAGGCATATAAACTTTGATCTCCTCTACAGCACCTGATGCACCAATATAGAAGGGCTGGTTTGGGAGAGACAGAAGAGTATCCACATACCCCATATTTATAAACATTTTTATCATGCTCACAAAGCTAATCAGTTCCTTATCTGCTCGAGCATCTAATTACATGATATAAATATATCAGTATACCTTATACAAGAGGGTTTCCCCTCCTCACATGTAGGGTGAAGCCTGTCTGCCATGCAAATTTTAAGTTAGCAGGCTAACATTTTCAATACCATCTGTCCTGGTTGATGACTTTTTAAAAAATGCAGAGAGACTAGATGTCTGACAATAGTTTTCATTTGTTTTTGTTTGCCTGAAGTCATCTGAGTCTTCTTATATAAAGGAAGAGATGACAGACTATGCTTGATAAAGATGACCTATTTATGAAGGTCTTGCACATTGGGGAGATTATCTTTTTAAACAAAAGTCTCTCCCTTAGTAACTCCTTGGCTTGAAGAAAACAGTGGCATTTATCACTATCATCAGGAGACACTGATTTACACTGAACATACTAAGAAGCCTGCAAGCCCTATAAAGGTGGACATCAGGACAGGAAAATAAATAAATAAAATTTTAAAAATAAATAAGCTGGACCACATGGACCCCCTACTGCCTGTTTCACATCTGTATTTCTGTCTGTGAACAGCAATTTGCCGAGAGAAATAAGCATCAAGACAGGAAAACCAGGGGCAGAAGCTGGGAACAACGTTAACATTAGACTTAGTGAAGTGACCCCATACCTGTAGTTGTGAATGATAAAGATCATTTTCCTAAACTTTTTGCGCTTAGAAGGAAATCCCTTTCTAGGTTGATGCCTTCCTGGGTATACGAGAAAATTAGAGTTAACAACTTTTACAGGACAAGGTGCCCACGAATATAGGATATTATAAAACTATAGTTCTAATTACTAGTCAAAAGTAGCTAGTAAGCAGAACTTGTACTGATAACATCCTATCCTAAACTGGGAGGAGTTCATGTATGCAAGAATTGAAGGTGGCGGCAAGCAGAAAAAAATGCAGGTGGCCAAAAGACACTAGCTCAAGGTCTGCTCCTTATGCACTTACTTAAGCAAGAAAACAAACAAAAACTCCACAACTTAGCTTAGCACTAAGAGTGTGGGTTTTATTACTTTAGAAGTCTGTTCCATGATATCCCACTGAAATGAAGGGACACAAGCCAGCTTTGTTTTAGGGTTAGTCTGAAAACTAAATTTGTTATTTCAGATTTTCCAATGAAAGACTGTATTATAAGACAACCTCACCTAGCTAGCAGGCACACATAGCTATCAGTAGCTGCAGGAGGAAAGGGGAAGAAAAAATAAAACAAGCAAACAAAACCTAAATGGTATCACATGATAATCATTGGTAATGCAATATACAAATACATTATAATGCAATAATGTATTTGGTTCTGCTCTTCTTCCCCCATCTCATTATCTGCAGAAGACTGAAGCAGTCATTGTAATAAATGTGGACCTTAACATGAAGATATTTTGTTATCTTCTGAGTATTATAATATTCATTTAAAAACATAGCTAATGTTTTTCTCCATACACTTAGAGCAAAAAGAAATTATCTTAGAGCTACCTAATGGAGCTAATTAGGTACTATACACAGTAACTTAACATTATATGTTCAACTGAATGTTTGTCTATTAAGACTAAAATACAAGCTGGCAAAAAAAATCAAAGAAATAGAAAATATATTAAAAACTTACTGTATGCATAGGTTCTCAGAAGGAATGTATTTCTTATTCCTACAACATTATTTACATTCAAGTCAAACTCCACACAGCTATAGAGAAAGAGAAAAAGAATCAAGTAACATCACAGTGAGCTTGAAAATATTTATTACCTATTAGCAAGAGAAATAAAGTGCAACTTTAAGGTAATATTCTAGGGTTTCTCTTCCTCAAACAAGAAGAGTTTTAAGGTTATGGATCTGTATACAGATCATTTTGGATCTGTATACAGTAAAATTATGGACTTGAATTCCATTGTTAACAAAATGTGGTTGTCAGTTGATATAGAGGATTCAGATTGAAGTGACTTAGACCTTAGGACAACTTAAGTTTCTGTATTTTTAACAAATCCTTTTTCCATCTAGTTTTCAAATACATGATTTACTACGGATAGTGTGTTTTGTAAAATATCTTTTGATATGAGGCAGGATTCTGAGGTTTTAGTTCAGCACATCACACCAATAAACTGAGAAAGACAACTAATTATAACAGCTCAGAATGTAAGAATCTCCTTACATCTTTCTAATTTAACTACCCTTATCTATGAGATCCTCCAGTTTAATAACAGTATCCCCAATTCAATTCTGCAATGATAGTTAGAGATAAGCAACAAGCACAAGGACAATAAATATATTAGTAAATAGTGCATGTTTTGTAAAAATCATCTTAACTGTTTCAGAGCTTATAATTTGAGCCATTGTTAATAACAACTAAGAACACAGTTAACAAATATTACTCACTTTAATTTACCACTCTAAATAATATCATATTGCACATCCAGCTTAGCACAGTGCTCAGATACAATATTCAAATTTATGATCAATAAGTTATAACATTTTAACTTGCAAAAAGAATGGCCTCTTGTGGACAAAACAACAGATTTTGTCTGGGAGCCTCCCAAAACAGAGATTTGCAAGGTGCAGCTATTATAAATATACAGAAAAGGTTTTTGAATTAGCTATGCTAAAACATTCTTTGTACCAAAAATATTACACAGTTTAAAGCATGAATTAAGCATGACTTCTTGATGTTTTGAGAAGGTAGTAAACAACAACAACAGGGGAAAACAAGCTTGAGCTACGACTTGACAGTTTTTAAAATATGTACAAACATCAGTAAGAACATTAGTTATAGGTGCAAATACTGTAAAGAAAATTATCAGGCAGCATATGCAACTCCAGTTAACTCCATTTGCCAAGATAACATTTTAGCAGATGTTGATTAAACAAGTTTTATCACAGTTCTCTTGTACTTTAATTTGCACACTTGATAAATGTTGCAGTTTTGGCAACTGAAACGGGATTTGTGATGTTTTGACTCGAGCTCTACTAATGGACAGAGAGGGCATCACTGCACATCAAATGCAGCAGAACAGAATGCTTTTGCATCCTCTACACCATGGAATTGCTTTTAACCAAAGGCCTCAGTGTTTGCAGAGCTGGCATTAAGAGTTATTTCCTACGAAAAAAATCCAAAAAAAAAAATTGGGATAATAAACCTTTATGTGTCAGTGATCTTTCTTTAAGGTTAGAACATTAAGAAGCCTCCAAGATCAAAAAGGAAGCAAAAAAAAAAAAAAAAAACCAAAAACAAAAACATATTAGATTGCAGGTAAATGAAAGACTATATAGCAAGACCCTAAAAAAAGGCAGTTAACCCGGGAGGTGTTTATTAGTTCCTATTATAAAAGATTCAGTGTTATCACAACAGAGTTTGTGCTTTAAAAATGAGTTTTTTCTTGGTTTTTTTTTAAAAAAGCTAGAGATAGAGTTACAGAATGTTAGATGTACATGGGAAGGATTAGGCAATTAGAAGCAAAAGTTGTTCAAAGTCCCATTCACTAAGAATACGGACGCTTTACTGTTAAAGTGATATAAATAATTCTTACGCAATTTAGTCCTATAAATATCGAAAGGTTTGAACATTACTCAGTTATTAAAACACACACACTCATGGTGATTCTCCTAAGACCAAGATTACAATTACATGGCTCTCTATTCTAGTGCACCCCTCAATTGCCTTCATCTCTTCGTACGAGTACATTGAGTATGAGTACTTTGTATGAGTACAATTACATGCAACACATGCACTTCTTTCCACTTACTTACCTACTGAAAAAAAATAAAATGCCACCAAAAACTAGGTACCAAAACGCCTAGTGCTGTGAAGTGCATGTTATACTACACACCATTAAAAACCTGAATATCTCCCTAAAGAATATAGCCTAAGACAAACAGTTTGCACATTTAAGCAAGAGAAAAATGTCATTACAAGAAATATGGTTTGTTTTATAGTGTTTATACAAAAGCTATGAATTACTTCTCAAGTAGTTCAATATTCAAGATATTTGTACAGAAAGATAAAACATGTTTCACAGCAGTTTTTTTCCCCAATTTATCTCGTGCAATTAAGCATCAGTTAACTGGAGTCGGCTACACCAAAATTGATCAAAAATACACCAAATAATGCTATTAATTCATATCATAGAAATTCCTAAACACAAAAATTGTTGCAAGCTGCCAGGGAGGCAAACTCATTACCACTGCATATTAGCTACACAAATCTGCAATCTCTTTACAGTACAAGTGAATGAGGAACCATGACTTCAATGGAAGTACTCACACGCACAGTATATAACTGTTTTCCTGTAAGGAAGGCTAAGAATTGATGTTGATCAGACTACTTGCCTGACTTTATCCCTGAACTTCACTATTGGCACTTTTGCTCGAATCAGCTGAGGTCGCTCAATGTAGCTTGCTGAAAGGGAGAAAACACCCAATCAAGACCCATGCAAAATGTTGATATTCACACACAAAAAAAAAAAAAAAAAAAAAAAAAAAANAAAAAAAAAAAAAAAAAAAAAAAAAGGGCAATGGGCAACAAAAATACAATCTATTCAACTGTGTAAGAACAATAACAATAATAATAAAAAGCATAAAATGTCAGAGAAAAGCATTAGTGGAAGATTTTAAGAATATTCAGCAATTTGAAACATAAGGAGCCCAGTTACACTGCCCTTACATTGCAGTTGTTGTAATGCAAATCCTGAAAAATTATCATCACAGTTGAAAAAGCAGGGAAGAACAGACCCATCCTAGATGGTCAGACACTCAAGTCTGGCACTGTGCTGTGGAGAGGACACATGATCATCTGCTTGCTTTTTTATTCATGTCTTGTGCTTACAGTTTAAATTATGTATTCTACTGATAAAAAACACAGACCCCTTAATGTATTCTCATTACACACTGATTAGGCTTTAAGTTTGCTTTACAAACTCTTCCTTTGACAACTTACCAAAAAAAAGCAACAAGAAAGACATTTCTTATTGTATTAACACAGGAAACAAGGCATCAGACTTGCAGCTATGGCATCCCTTTCAATTAAAGATGGGATAAACTCCCTTAAAGCCTTTTGCTTTAATGGGGATAAGACATGCCAGAGACATAGAATCCTAGAACTGCATCTCAGTTGACCATCCTCACAGCACAGACACGCTACTTGGTGTCAGCCCACTCAAACCAGAAGTTAAAGCGCTGCCAGATTCAGGCACTGCCCCCAAATGCATCTTTGCACTGAGCTCCCCAAAACTCCTGCAATAGCCATATTATCTGTGATTTCCTAATTCTTCACAAATTAAATGGCATTTGACCACAATCCTTAACAAAAAAGTACCTAAGATGATGATGAAATAAGAGAAAAGCAGAGCCCATAGTTTCACAGTATGAATCCAGTCAACATCACAGTTTGAGTAACTTACGTCAAAAAACACAGGGCCACTTGAATTTCACCATATTTAATATTATCCATTTTTTCCTTGTTTGAGGAAATTAAACTGAGTAAGCATGACCAAGGTAAGAGCAGTGTAGATTACAAAATAATAATAAGCACTAGCCTTTCCTTTTGAGAAGAAAAGGAGGCCTTTATTTCTGTCAGGTTCAGTATCAATCTTCATTAAATAGTGTCAGTTACATTGCTTTTGAGCGATAATTGAATATTACACTTCAAATATGTCATTAGGAACTTTTTTTTCCTTTAAGGCTTTCTGGAAGTGTTTTACAGAGATGCACATTTGGATGGATTTGCTCTTTTGTAACCCTTTATCTGAATCTGATTTCACTGTATGATCCTAGAGTGACATGCAGCAAATCTGGCAATCAAAAAAAAAGGGATAATGTCACTAACTTAAGTAACATTGCTAATGGTTTTAAATGAAGAATATTATAACAGGCATTTGAGAAGAATTTTAATCCACATTCACTGACTGTGCAATCTAGTACAACTCAGTACAGTGACTCCTCTCTCTAGCTGTACCCACAGAGGCATCTAAACACTCTCCCTCCAGCATCTCAGAACATTCTGAAATGAGGCTAGTTGCAGTGAAAAAGAGCATAGTCACTTCAAAGAAAACTGAACACTTATGTAAAACTCCTTCAGCAAAAGAAGAGATTAATTCTGCAAATATGCGTGAATGAGTGTAACTGTATAAAATATGAATCCAAAACATGGCACACATCAAAAATTGTCAACAACCTGCATGCATAGTCTAGTCTTGTCCTACCACAGAGGAAGGAAAAAAGGCAAAGCTTTTAGGAAGTATATCTAGAAAAAAATTCTCCCAAGTTTATAAACTGCAAATTTCTCTCATCCTACAACTAGAAAAGGCTAAAAAGGCTTGGACCAGGTACCCTCTTTAACAAAAGTTATTTCCGTTTACTCCTTCATCTCTTTTATAAAATATGGCTTTAAATAGTATCAAACAGCTTCTCTCTCTCCCTCCTTCTTGTATTTCACACACCCTGACACATATTTGCCTCACTTTCATGCTCGGCCTAAAATACATTTATTTCTATTCTCTTGTGTGAAGCAAAGGATAATGACAGCTCACACACTTGTTGAGAGTCTGAATACAGCTGCAGTCTCCCTCTCCCAAAATAAGAAGCTGAAAAATAGTATGACTAAGCTTACAGGTTACCATCACTTGCAATTCTTTACTGTAATTCTTCAGGAAGTTTTGAACAGACCAACCTCGCACTTGCTTTTATACACAACAGCAGATACACATATTCCTGATCTGTCTTTAAAGTCTACAAGCATGGCCCTCATGACCACTGCACTGGGAATTCCGATTCAAGTTTATAAACAACAAACAGATGATTGTCAGCCCTTGCTTCCATTTGTACTTAATGTCTCAAAAGGGCGACATGAAGTCTGTCCAGACTCCCAGCTGTCTTTCAGGGAGCTTTCAAAGTCTATCTTCAGATGAAAAATTATTCTGAACATTTGAATGACAGTAATTTTATTTGTCTAAATAAGCTCTGATTAAAGTAATCAGCGTACTTATTTGTGTCAGGATTATTAAACTTCAGCATAGTCAAGCCACAGCTTGAAACTCAGGAAAAGTACTTGCTTTCCTAGCTCCCTCTTGTCCTGCATCAGATATGGACCATGACACAACAAACCCCACCAGGAATCACTCCCATGACAGCAACGCCTTTCTGTTCCTCAGCACAAACTTGATTTTGGCTAAAGAGTCTTGCAGAACACAGCCTTTTGAAGATAGAAGATGGTTGTCATTGATTTAGATGATCCCTTTCAGGTCTCTGAGAACACTACTACTTTATCACTGTGCTTCCCAGAAAACACTGGAATGACTTGTATGCTAGGCATGCTACACTAAGCTCTAGGTTGCTTATGCAAATAACAATATACAACAGCAGTAAGCTATTAAATATCAGATGCCCATACTCAAATGGATACATCAGGCTCTTTTCAAGTGAGTTGCTGAAATCTGGGTACAAACACCTCCCAGTGAAGATGTTTTGAAACCTGCACTGAAATTTATGATTTGTTCTTCTTAGCATTGCAAGAGGATTCAGAGCAGCAACAAAAGAAGCTGCATCAAAGAACATATCACAAGTCTGAGAACTAAGTGGACAAAATCATTGATATAAAATAACCTGCTGTCTATTAATAATTCAAAGGATGGTAAAAAAATCTCTTTGAAGTAGGAAGTTTTCACAAGAACTATCTGTGAATTCTTCATCTAAAGGCAGTCTGAACAACTTACAAGAACCATAGTTCAGACCTGTTTCTCCTCTGTGCATCTCTTTCAGTAGCTACTAGTTAACTATTTCACCAGTACCAAGGTTCATAAGAAATCTCTCTACAGTTTATTTTGAGTGACATCCCACTGTACAACTTTTTAGAGTATCATCTTAAGTAAAATACTGCACTCTAAAAGAAATAACAGTTGACTAGCAGAGGTTTGCAAGCAGAAATCCACTTTTGAATCATGTACCACAATTAGGAAAAAAATTATTTTAGATGCTACCCATTCTTTAAATCCACTAGTTTGCAGGGTATCCCTTAGGTTGTTTTAGCTATCCAGCAGTTCCATTATACAAAATAAGAAGTGTTACTATGACCAACTTTTCTGGAGTGGGGAGAAAAGATAGGCAAGATTAGAAACTAAACAACACACAAGTACACAGGTAGTTATAACTGTAGGTCAACACTCCTTGCAGAGCTGCCAGTAATCTCACCACCTCATTGTAGGCTGGAACTTACAAAGTTTAGTACTGAAGAGTTTTTGGACTAAGCTGAGTATATGTCTTGCTTCTGTCTTCTGATTCACCTGAAACATGATATTAAAGAAAAAAGTATTATATCCCATTTATTTTATCCTTACATAACCAGTATGCTTTATTTTTCAAAAAAAAAAAGAAAAAAGGAAAGGAAAGCCTATTAAAACCCATAATAAGCAGCAAACATACATACCAACACATTCCTCAGTTGACATATTTCGTGTTACAGTCAACATCCTTAGTGTTAAAAATGAAATAATTCAGATCTAAAGTACCTAGCAGACATTTGGAGATCTCAGAACTCTGAAGGATCAAGTCCCACTTCCTCAGCGGAAAGGTTGCCCTTGCCTTCTCCTATTACAGTTTCACCAAGGTAACAGTTTTCAGGAGAAAAATTATTTAACATATACTATGGACATGTCTGGTTTTGCTTTTTCAACATGGTAGCCAAAAATCTAAACAAGTTTTTTTTTTTTTAATTAAAAAAAAAGTTGTTCCTTCATCTAACAATTAGATTCTCTTTATCCAGCAATTCTGTTACTCTGCCATTTCTGTAATTAAGGTAAAGCATAATTTTCAAAGATTTTGCTGTGTTAAAAGGTTTAAAAGTCAAATTTATATTTGCAATAGCACAGGAGCCACAGTTCATAGCCACTATTAGTGCAAAATATATATTATTAAATCCAAGGATTTGACATTTGTTTCTTATTTTAGAATCAAGCCTGATGAAACTACATACCTTCTTCAAATCATAGAATCATAGAATTAAATAGTTACCAAATATAAAGTGCTCAGATTCCAGAGAGTGCACCATGCAAACAGACTTTAAATACATTCAAGTTACTTACTGGTTCTTCTTTAACTACGAGGCACAGATCACCATCACTGCTACGAGTGCCAAAGCCATTCAGTGAGGATCCAACCAAAAAGAGTCTGCTCTCTGTCAACAAGAGAACCACAGAAGTAAAATTGATGGGACGTGCTCTTTTGGAAAGAAGGGAAAACAGGGAATGTCAAGAACATTCAAACTGATAACAAATGGTCAAATTCAAAACATACGTGGAAAAATTCGCTGAATTTCCCTCTGGAGTTCTGTTCTGCAGAGTTCTTTTCTGTTCAAGTCACAGGTCTGTTGCTGACACGCTTGAAACAACTCCAAAACCTGCTGACTTAACTTCACACACACATTCAAAAAGTAAAGAGCACTAAAATATTTTCTCTTAAGTGAAAAGCAATTATATGAAAATTAAAAAAAAAAAACAGAAAGCATTCCATTAAAAACAAATAAAGAGCAACATTGTTTCCCATAATCTATTTGTTTAAAAGTTTATCCTGCTTAAGTTCATATTGAACATCTCCCCACATGATAGTTCTGCAGTTTCTATTAAGTTTGTCCAATATTAGAAAATATGTCTATCCAAATAAAATAAGCTTTGCCCCATTAGCATCTGCAGCTTTTCAGGGAACAAGCAGTTAAAGACCACAGATAGCTTCTGCCAACTTTAAAGTCACTAGTCTGACTAGCTACAATAGACATAAAAATAAAGATTAAAAACTGATTTGAGCTAGTTGTTTTTCTTCCTTTCTCCACATCCCCCTTTTATTTATTTTATTTTTTTTTTAAATTTCAACCTCACTCAAACAATCAAAGTAGCAGTCAGATCTTTGGTGGAAAGAGGTGTTAATTGTTTCCTCTTTAATGACAATACTTCTACACACTATAATCAACTGACAAATATTTATACCAAAAATCCTATCATGTTAATGCAAGATGAAATATGAAGAATGATTTGCTGCAATCCTTTTGTTAAGGAACAATTCCATTGGCCACTTGAGGACATCCTCTTCTACATATACACATACGAACCATAACTTTTTTTCTTCCGATACGCTGCTATTCTTACAAGAAAGGCACAGCAGCAGAGACTTAATGACCCCGTGGAAGTTTCTGTTGTTTTCCACAGCCTCACAAGTCTCACCTTCTCACCAGGACAACGTAAAGCTCAGCATACAGAAGTATTACCTTATCTTTGGCCACAGGGAGCGTGGTCTCCACAGGGTCTGAAAATGAAGTGTCTCGCAACGGAGGGACACACCCAGTTAAATCGGGAACATAACGTGCAGGGAACGGTTGAGATGGAGAGGATCCTGGGAAGGAGTATCTACGGTCTTCTGCTAAAGGCACTGTTTGGTTAACTACAGTTGCTTCGCGATGAGGTGAATGAAACCGCTGCCGTTTAACGTCGTATGGAACGCTTTGTTCACTTAGTCTCCTACAAAACAAAGCACAAAAACAACTCTAAGCTTGCAAAGCTCCAATTTATTAAAGCATACTTGCTACAAAGTACAAATACTCATGATTAATTACTGTGACTATTGCACTAAAACCAAGCATTTTACAGAATCAAAAGGCATGCCCCATCCTAGATATTAGGTGAAATAAACCTGGACTGGAAAATGCAACAGAATATACAACTGCAGAAGTACAGCTACCCTTGAAGTGGACTGATGCAAACTGCTTAACAAGAGTATTTATACTAACTATTTGAAACCAAATTGCAAGTCCAATCAAGTAGGACAGCTAGGGAAGATAAATACTGGTCATACTATATTTGTGACCATATATTCTTAAAAAAAAAAAAAAGACTGTGTAGTACATTTTTTTTTTTCAACTAAAATCAACAGAAGTGCAGTGAGAAGTTTTGTGAGTTCTGAATACCCAGTGATGAATACGAAACTCAGCAGTGGAGAAGGGAGGGGAAAAAAAAAAAAAAAACACCACTTACCATAATAGCCATTCAAAATGTAGCATTTGTCTGTGTAGGCTTAGATTGTACAGACAGTAAAATGTGTAATCTGGGCAAAAAAGAACCACTATTCATTTGACAAATCAAACTAATACTAAGCTATGCAGGTAAAAAACCCAATGTCTCATTTTCAAACAAATTCCCCACCTCAATTCATTAGCCACTAGAAATTCATATGTAGTTTAAAAGAGATGGTGATCTTATGGATAGCCCCTTGGCATCTGAACCCTTTATTGAGAAAGGGTTTCACTGAAAGGTGAAGTGGTTGAATACACTGCCACATTAAAGAATATTAAAAGGGTCATTTAGGTTTTGTTTATACATTATGTACTGGCATAAAAGCTAAGGCGTATGGGGACAGTCACCCATTTTAAAAAAACAGGAAATTCAAATGTTCATATTTTATATGAATAAAATAATCATCAATAAAACTACAGTTATTCCTTGTAGTCAGTAAGGCAGACATCAGAATTCCTTGGTAACTCTGATGAAGATTTATTAATTATCTAACCGACAAGAACTCAAGTCATCCTTTCAGTTTTTCAAGTTTTCAACTTCTGTCCGAAGAAAGTTACTAATAACAGTACCTACTACAATCTTAGAGGCATTAGAGGCATTTAATGCTCATGTCATATTAAATCAAAATACAAAACTACTTCAGCTTATTTTGACCAAGAAGAACTTACATGAACTGCTCTCTAGGGAAAATACCTTAAGAAGATTTCATTAAAGATCTAAAGAACTAGTTGACTGCAAGTCCCTTAACACAGCAGTTTTCCATAAGTCAGCCTGCTCAAGGAAAAAATATACACACTGCATGTGAAACCAGGACTTTCTTTGGTTAATAAGATAAATAGCTATGTAATTGGTTATAGTTCAGCACTACACAGCTATTCACAGTCTCTCAGGAATAAGAATAATGTACAGGCAACAGTTTCAAAGATGGGGTTTCTTAAGGTTTCCTTCCTATTACCCAATTCACAGAATCATTTAAAAAAAATCAATTATTTCTAAGCTGATAAGCAAGAAAGTCATTCTTCTAAAATGTCAGGAAGAAATAAAAGTCACATTAATCCAAAGTTTCTCTTCTTGTTGTACAAAGGAAGCTCCCTAAACTAAAGGAACTTAATTAAGAATTGCAGGAGAAATATCTAGTCCATCATCAGAAAAATATCACAATTTCCCCAAACACTGAACAAACTTTTTTGCTCTCAACTTGGTAAAAATCAAAAAGAAAACATTCAATGCAGCGATACAAGCCTTCTACCAGTCAGGACTAGGACCTATTGCAACACTCAAATAAAACAAAGTCTGTTCTGCTACAACTGTTGTAAGAGAAAAGCTACACATTAAATCAGTAATATGGAATAAAGTTCTCAAAGCAAGTAAAAGAACGCTACAAAGCGCCATAACATATGAAATGTGGACTATGACAGAAAGGCTTTATTAACTACTCTTAAAAGCTCCATCAAAATTCAAGTCACAAAAGTATGCATTATATAACCTGTGTCACACATTATGACCAGAATTAGTTATACATTAATTATTACACAGTTAACTACACACACACACAAAAGAACTTACTTTCTTCCTCGAAATGACGTAGGCGCAACAGATGTACGTACTGAACTGCCATTTCCATAAGTCAATGGCTGAGGTGTAACAGTTGGAAGAGTTGCAAGGTTCCCACTCAACAGAGCCCTAGAAAGACTATAGTCCATAATTATTATTCATACAATACCTCCCCAATTTTTTTTTTTGGTTGGCTTTATTTACTGAAGAAAAGCAAACTTTGCAAGCCCTGTCATTTTTTTTTTTTTCTTAGAACCAATACACCTGTCCTTTCTATCCAAAAAAGGAAGTTTCAGTAGACAGCACACATTTCATTGCAAAACAGAAGGCAGACATTCCTCAAAGCACATATGCTAAAGCTTTGCAAACAAATTAGCTTAAGACAGCATTAAAGCTAAGGGGCTAAAAGCACTATTATTTTTCAAATTTCACACAATGTGTTAAGAGTTTCTTCTTCTCATCTCCTTCCTGGATTCCCCAGTGAACATACACAACTGAATTTGTTGAAACTTACAAATTTTACAATTTATTACCTAGTGAGTAAATTAGTTAACTAGTGAAAGAGTATCTCATATATTCCACACAAGAGCATTAAAACTTACAGCTCACCAACAGAGCTGAAATAATGTTTTTTTAGTTGTTTTTTAAAGACATATAAGATATTTTCTTTAGATTTCAAGTTTTACGCAATATAATTTTTAAAATGCTGACAATTTTCTATAAACAGAAATATGTCTTTGAGAAGACAGCTGCCTTTTACAAACCCTTGCCCCCAATCAACTCTTATTGTACTTACGCTGCATTCTGAATGTTAAACTGAGCATCAACAATTTGCTGGTGTGAGAGAAGAGCAGGTGGTATGTTTAGAGGAAGCTTATTGAAGAAGCTACTGTGTTGCTGATGTTTTGGAGGGAAGGATGGACGACCCAAGTTGGAGGAATTTGGGAACATGCTCTTCTTTACTGAAAGCAAACATGTATCCTTTTACCTAGCCAAAAATATTTTAAGAGAAAAATATATCAGGCAACAAAATAGCAACTAGTTATCTTTTAAACTCTGGGGTTAAGAACGCTATAATCTAAAATCTATTTCTACAAATTGTGCAATGATTGTGGACCTGCTTATCACTTTTCAGGTTATGCTGAAAGAAAAGTCTTGTTCAAGTTTCACTCTTACTACTTGATTTATTTACTTTAAACATTAGCTTTGCTTAAAGATCTCTCAACTGCAGCTTTTACTGTGGGAGAGTTACTGTAGGAGAGAAAATAAAGTTGTTCACTGTTTCAAATAAAATAACTATTTTAATGGAGTATGTTTTATACTTCAAAAACTACCCCAAGATGCTCACAACATACATAAACACTTGACTACACCACAAGAATGATGCAGCTGATCACAAACTGCAAGCAAAATTGGTTCATTTTCATAATGATATGCAAACAGAGAGCTAAAGGATTAAAGTTATTTGAAAGTAATCTACTCATATTTTAAGAACATCACATTCATAATGTAGTTTTGTGTGTGTGCCTGCAGAATGGACAGTAAGTCCTTTGACAGCAAGTCTACATTTTTATCTCTTAATTTTTAAAATTGATTCTGACACAACTGACAGCTTGATTTTGCATCATTATACACATTATATATATGATATATATATGATGAATATAATATCCATTAACAGAAAATTAAATGAAAAAAAATCTGCCTCTACAAGCTGTCCAACAATGTAACATTATATAGTTATATATATAATCGTAACATTTTGCAGTTTATCAGTATTCCTGGCCTAAAACTCAACCTAAGATGCGAAATTTATTTCACATGCACTGGCATGCAAAAGCCAATTACCACATGCAAAACTGGAATAAACTTTGGTGATTGGGAGCTCTTAAGTACAAACTACACTAACAGCTACATTCATGGGCATTCTCTGCTATAGTTCCTGCTATAACACCATGCAGCATCAACACAGTCCCTAGGTTAAGTCATCTGAGGTGTTCATCTCTGATTCTACCATAGACAGAAGACAACACCGCACAATAAGAAAGTAACTCGATATCCAGGTGTAGTCTGAGTGAAATTTACACGCAATTCTAACAACGCACAGAGCAAAACACACCACACCTATGCAGAAGCGCTAATTCACTCGCATTAAAGAAGAAAGGCGTAGAAAATGACTGCACTGATAACTTCATGGCTTGTTAAAGGAACCTAGTTTCACCAAAACAAGCTTCTTAGACTTTTCCATTTCTAGTCCTAGGTAAACAAGGTAACTGTTTATGCGCCCCATCTAGCCCTGGACATTTTGGGCACCGCCAGCACCACACGAAGCAGGCCTAAGGATTCGGCAGGTGACATTCATCGGGAGTAGAACCGCGCGCCGGAACTCGGGGTGTAGTTCCGAAATTAAGGGCCTTCGGGCCTTCACAGGAGCAGACACCAGAAAGAGAAGCTACTTCCCCAAGTCAAGGCCTGCAGCGCAGCTCGACAGCAGCAGAGGCGCTCCGGGGAGGCGGTCCCGGCCCCTCCGCGGCCGCACACCCAGGGTAGGAGCCCTTGCCCTGCCCAGGCGCCGCCGCAACACTCACTCCAGGCCTGGGCGCGCCAGCGACGCCGCGCAGCCTCCCACCTCCGCTCCGCTCCGCTCGCAGGGCCGGGGTGCGAGGTGCGGCCCCACTCTCCGCTCGGCTCCGCTCTCCGCACGGGCCGCGAGCTTGGAAGAAGCGCCGCTCCAGCTTAGCGCCACCGCGACCCGGATCCGCAAAAGCGCCGGCAGGAAATGGCCGCGGAGCCGCCGCTGCCCCGGCCGGGGCCGGCTGCCGGCGCCGCCCCGCGCATGCGCGCCCGCACCCAACGGGCGCCGCGCGAACGTTGGGCGGCCGTTGCGCGACCGTTACCGCCCCGCGTTGCCAAGCCCCGCCCGCCGCCACCGCCGGCATCGCGAGTAGAGGGAAGAGGCTGCAGCCGCCGGGGCTCCCCTGACAAGCAGTACTGGCTAAAGCCAAGAGATAGGAACGGCGCCGCAGGTACTTTGACGTTTAAACTCCCTCGTGGTTTCTAACCGAGCTGCAGTGCGGAAGTGTGTCAAAGCGGTAATATCTGAGTAACCGAGTTAGGGTCTGGCCGCCAGAGATGGTAGGTGCGCTAGAACAAATCTCGGGGTGTCAAGAATTCCTTAAATGAATGTTCCCTGAAAAATGCAGAATTCAGAGATTTGCTGATCAGCCCAGAGTTAAGCTTAGGGCTAGGATAAAGGTTGTGGTTTAAAAGGCAGGAGTTGAGTGTTGATAAGAGTTTGCAATAGAACGGCTGAGAGAAAATCAGTTCTGCCCTGTGAAGGTGTTAAACCCCAAGGGAGCTTTAACAGAGGATGAGCAGTATAATAGACCTCTATTTTCATACGCCAATGTGCACTTACATGTGACTTCAACTTGATTTTCACCTGGAACTCAGCCCTCTTTGTATGCTCTCATATTTAGCTGGAAACAAAATGGAACATGCCATTCTTCAAGGTTTTTCATGTTTGCCATGGCCCTTCAGTAAATTGTGCATTGATAGTAGGCAATGCTTGTAGTAGTATATTAAGCCCCACATTTGTTGTATGACTAGCAATAAAAGAGAGAGATTTACAGCTCCCAACACTAAACTTGTTTTGCTGTTTTCTCACTTGTCTGCTTTTCCTCCATTCCACTAGCAGGCACAACCTGCTATTTTGTGTTTGCTTTAATCTACATATTTAACCAAATACGCTATAACCTGCCCACACTTCAGGGTTCTTTTGCATGTAATTCCTGCTATCTCTTTGACAAAATAGCCACACATTTCACTGAGGCATCTAAATAATGTGATATTTTCCAAGTCACCAACAGATCTGAGACAAATACCTATGCCATGGCACGCTGAGAAGTATTCTTCTGATTTTTCCAACACGTGCCTTTTTTTCCCTTGCTTTCTACTCCTGATGATGAGCTCAGAAAATTATAGCAACAATAATGGTAATAAATAGCTTCCCCCCTTCCCACCTCCCCCCTCCCGAATAGACCTGCAAAACTTTAGAGCTACTTTTACACATTCCTGACAAAGAATCACACTGCTAGTCAAGAGATGCTTTAGTGAACAACCTAAGCAACAGGGAATTTGAGAAGTAGCACTTGAGACTTCAGCAGATCTCCCCAGTAGAACATGATTAGAAATGATCTCATGTTTATACTTCTACAGAAATTTTTGATATGGAATGTTTATTGTAACAAGATAGATTGTGGGGCAAACCTTTTAGAAAAACAAAGAATTTGAAGGAAGGGTGAAAGAAGTGTGATCTATAATAGAAACAGAAACCTTAAAAACTGTGAGCAATATTTGGCCCTGAAAGATTAAAGAAGAAAATGGCTTCCAAAGTCATTGTAAAGAAATCTCTGATACACCAGCTGCAATCTCAGTTATAGAATGGTTTGAAAATGTAGAAATGAGGTCATGAATTTTGATTGAAAACAGTGAAGGATGGCAACTTAACAACATTAGAGTTCCTGTTTGGTTTTATTCATAATTTTCTGAAACTCTTTTTGCACTAAAATGTTCAAAGCTTAGCTGCTCTCTGAAGGTGGAAAATTTGGTCAAAGTAGTTCAGCATTTAATAGCAAAAGCAGAGAAAGTGGGGAAATGTAATCTTCTGTGGAAACCTTTTACTGACCTTAAAAAGTCAGGCTTTTTCTCTAGGTTCCTTTCTTATCTTTTGCACTAGACAAGACCTATGGGAGCTGGTCCAGGAGAATGTTTAGAATATACTTTATGATAAGAAGTTCAGCATTATAAAAGAGGATTGCATGCTTTTTTAAGAGCTTTTAAAAGTGTTATCTGATTAAGAATAATAAAAATACATTTACCCAGTTAACTTATGTTTCTGTATTGGGAAACTATTCAACTTTCTTGAAACATTTTTCAGACTGGGATGCAGCTACAATGTATTTTTTTGAATCAGAACCTAGGACCAGATGCGGAATAATGAAAGTTGTATCAGGACAATGTTTCATTTTACATATATCCATTTTCAAATTTTGCACTGAGACAGAGCATGGCAAGTATATTAAAATAAGAAATGTAACCTCCAGTGAAATAAATTGAGCTGTAACAGGGATTAATATGGCTCAGAATCCACAGTGAAGATTGTTGTTTCTTAATCATGATACCCATATGATACACTTTGCCGTTTGTTTAGAAATCAGGATATTCTGGGATTGAAGCCAAACCAGAGTCTTAAATAAATCTTTTGTACCAGGCAAAAGCAGCTTTATTCATGAAAACAATATTGGATTTTAATAATAATACAAGGAACTTAAATCAGATGTATATTAAGAAACGGTATTAAAGAAAACAAAAGCAAAACCAAATTACTTGCTAGATTTTGGCAGATGTCCATATAAATATATACGTATTTCTCACTTTTCAAGTGAGAATTCAGTTGATATATTTATTATAAACATATCTGCATATCATTAACATACAGTACACTCAAAACAATTAAGATATTAATATATAAATATGCAAATGTACATTAACTATACATATATGCATATTTCATGTATGTGTTATAGCTTAAAATTATAAAATATAGATTCCAAAAATCTAATCTGCTTACCTATAGCTTAATATGTATGTATGGTGATTTTTATTTTGGGCTACCTGAAAATATGTCTTCCCATGAATATCTACCTTGTCTCCTATATTAATCAGTAAAGTATTTGGAAAAATTTGCATGACAATTGGCAAGCCACTTTCTGAAGGTTAGTCCTTTAACAGGGAATTTGATTACAGCTGTGAAAATCTAGCTGATATTTCGCTGTGACCTAGCTGGTCTTTTTACCAATAGCTAAAATATGTATATAGAATTAATTGATCTGGAGGCTATACCTAATCTATACCTAATGATTAATTTAACTTTGTGCCTTAGAAACTCAACTATGGGCAGAGAGGCAGAAGAGATAAGTGGATAGAATAATCTGCTTTTCTTAAAGCACTAACCACTTTGTGGAGACAGAGAAGCATTACCTCTATTTTATACTTGATTTTACTAAATTAATTAAGTTATAAGATCTCAGCCAGCATACTGAGATTTGAACAAGCTGGAAGGGCCTGCTTTGGGCTAATAAATAAAACACAGCTTGCTGCCTGCAGCGTGAACCCTTTTCCTAGTGTTTGATCTGTGCACTGCCAAAGCTCAGGTAGATTGGTGCAAACTAGATGTTGGTGGTCAACTTAAAATCTGTTATATCATATTTTTTGCTAACTTATTCAAGTTTTTATGCCTAATTTTATTTATGTCTTTGCAGAAAATGCAGGTAAGCAGCCAGTTTATTTGATTCTGGAGTTCTCCCATGTTCAAGAACTACTTTTGTTCAGCTAGGTTTAGATGATGGTATTTTACAGAAGTTTTTTCTCTAGCGGCCTTGCTCAACAACAACAACAACAAAAAGTATCTCAACTAATCTTGGCTATGAAGCAATTTCTTACTCTTATCCTTCCTGAAAGATTTTTGAAGATAATACTATTCTGGATATTAGAAGCTTCCTTACACAAAAGCTATTTGTAAAGTTTACCTAAATGTAAGATGTTGACAGAACGAGATACATCTTTTTGTATCATAAAAACTTTGAAATAAAATGTTCTAATATTTGAGAGCTTTCACTCAAGAAATTACAACATTGACAATATCCGTTTTCTTTGGGGCTTTTCTATGAAGTATCAAAACGTGAATAACAAAACCCATGTTTTTCATTAAGATCTTCAGTAAAGCAGACTGTGCAGAGTAGAACCTAAGAACTTTAGAAGTGAAAACCTAGACCTCTTTCTCTCAAGTTACTTGACTTTGTGCTACTATTCAACTATAAAAATAGTTTTCTTTCCAAGATGCATCCAGCCAACAGATGGGCATGTATCTGTGGCAAGGAATGTCCATATGTATTCCTGGTTAAGTCAGTTACAGAAGTCTATCAAAAACTATAGGTTCAAAATTGAAACAATACTGTCCACTGCAGCAGCCATCCATAATGTTGCTTTTATTCACAGCCAGATACACTTGATATATTTTCTTTAATAAATTGTAATTCATGTAATTTGATTTTTCTCTTTCACATTTGTAGATATGTTCTTTCTTGCCTTCAGTATCAATCTAGAATTTTCCAGGACAGATTTTTTTTTTCAGACAGTGTCACAGAGGAAATGAAGTAGGGCTCTAAAGCAGTAGCTGCCTGTACCTTATCTCTGAGAAGGCTACCACATATCCATAATACATTACACCTGCTTGAGGCAAGTTCAGGCTTTCTTGTGAGCAATGTATTAGTACAGTTTCTTCTGAATAATTTATAGTGTTGCTGTGCAAACTAGGTTAGTATTGGGAGACCTAGAAATGTCAGGTTTCAAAATAATCTTTCTATTGGTAAAAGTATTCAGTGCAAAATACTATATTAAAGCCATGCTGTGGCTGAGCTTTTGAAACCACAACAGGCAGGAAATGCAGTTTAGGTTCCCATGACAACCTAGGTAGGTAGTATGCTATGGTTTTAATTACTTCCTTTTTATACAGCTCTATGGATGCCCTCCTTTTATCATAAGAATTCAAATGATATTGAATGTTAGTTACAGTACACAATTAATTATATCAACTATTTAGCAAACCTTAGAAAACAGGCCTTAACTGCTCCTGACCACATGAAAATACCTTGTGGTGACTATATGATGTGTATCTAGAAAAGCTAACTGATTTGCCTAGGCATTTATGTTTTTTTTTTTTTTTTTAAGAATGGTACTGTATGACTTAACTTCATACTTAACTAGAGAGATATCTTAGAAAACACAGGCAATTTAGAAAAAGTAAACTGAAAATGGTACTTTCTAGAAAGTTTAAGCAGAATAATGGTCTGCTTTTCCAACAAAGCGTGAAATTACAGTATTAGTACCTTACAAATGTGCATTGTTCCCTAATTCTAGCTTGTACTTACAAGGACATAACTCTGCTCCTTTCCCTTTGCTTTCCTTCAAAATAACTTGGCAAGCAGCATGAAATCGTTGCAAAGTTAAGCATTTGCCTCCTAAACCACGTATATTATTATTATTACTTTTTTTTTTTCTTTCCTGTTCTCAAACCCAGACTCCTTATCTCTGCCTGCCAAAGGGCAGATTTTATATGAAGTTTTATCTCATTGTAATTAACATCTGATATGTTACTTAAACATATCACCTGATAATTGATCAGTTAATTAAACATAACACCTGATCCACATGTAATACATGCACATGTAATGGATGTACAGATGTTGGAAGATAGAAACCTCAAGTCCAGACATATGGCAGCAAGTCATTTAAGTTATTTAGGGTGGTACCTTGAAAAGTGTAACAGACTGTGTAGTACCTTACTCAGAACAAGGATGTCCTATGTCCATGACAGCAGGAAGGGGAAACAGTTTGTATGATGTTTGAGAGAATCTGCTTCAGGAAAGGACATTTTTGTAGCTGAACTTCCCAGTACGTTTGGGAAGATTAAAGTTTGAGTTTAAAGTTTGGAAGACTGTCACCAAAATAACAAAAAGATGCACTGTGAAAAGATTTTTAAACATGCTTCATTGTTTCTCAGACTGCTGGTAAGACTTTTGGCAGCACTGTTTGAGTAATAGTAAATGTATTTCCAGAATTAACGCAGGCCAGCATTATGGCCAGGTTAAGTAAGTTTACATCTTTCAGGATATTTACAGGTATAATGTTTCTTTACAGTATCCAACCAGCCATCTTTGTGATAATCTATGATTATGTAATAAACACGTTTGTTCACTAAGGCTATCGAAGGATTTTGTTGAAGTAACCACATCTTGTTAATGATCCATGAGATGTTAACCAACCATGAATAGGCTTTGCTTGCATAGAAACAAGTTTGCGAGACCAAGAGATTATGTACCTAGATAGGGACCAAGAGATAGCCAACTATTTTGCATACAATGGGATGAAACAGAGGGCACTGAGGAAGGCTTATCTGCCTTCCTCCAAAACGACCATCAGAAGGCAGWTAAYGACCACCTAGAAACAGCTGGCGCAAGCACATTCCGACTGAGCAACATCAACAACACACAGCGCAGACTCAACGGAACCTTTGGAAAAAACACCAAAGGCGGAACCTGGACTCAATATAAATAGCAAGACTTTGGGGACTTGGTGGGGGCCTGAGAATGATTACCTCCAGGCCGCCCCAGCGCTGTCACCCTTTGTATCCAGCTTACTTTAATAAAATGTAGATGAGAAATTGGCTCGCCTCATCTATGACAATTAGATGATGAAAGAGGGTCTCTAGAGGTCCCTTCCAACCTTAACTGTTCTGTGATAATTTGAGCGCTGCAGCTACATTCCATAAGGGGACCAAACACATTCCAATGTGCTTGCAGGCGTGGCTTCCAACAGAGGTCCTGCTGGGGGAGAACCATTGCTTCCTTGCTGTCTATATACCTGCATTTTCTTCTAAAGGAAACCAGAGCAGGAGAGGGTAAAAGGAGAAGATGTTGCTTCCCAACAGGTAACTGGCAGTGGCCAGGGGATATGTCTATCTTCAAGTGATATCTAGGAAATACTCTCAGATCCTCTAGTTTAGATATGTCCCATGACAACTCAAAATTCTGCATTGGAGCCTCTGAGGGAAAACTATTGCAGAAAGATTACTGTCCCCATACTGCACCTACAGTGAGAATGTTTCTCTAAAAAATATATCAGAGCAGCAGCCTAACTTAGCTCCATGTTGTGAACTTCCTCCATGCAGTTTCTTCTTGTCCAGCGACAAAAAAGAAATAAGCTTCACAGAACAAAATTAACATACACTTAAAAAAGCATGCACAAAGCTAGCATCAGTGCACCAAGCTATGCCAGATTTTATGAAGTATCCAAGAAGTTTCTCTATTGCATGTTATAGACAGTAATCCTTGCATATTTTACTCTTCTATTTAATCATACCAGAGTCAATATCTGAAGCTAATAAATATGTCAGGCCCTTCAAAATATTCCTTTTATATATACCTAAATTGTGTTGCTTCTAATGGTCTATTCTAAGTCACTAAACAAAGTCAGCACAGTGAATACCTGTTCTTTAATAGAAAGTGTTTCATGCTAATGCATCACTCCACTATTCGTGGTATATAGACTTCTCTTTCCAATTATATATCCATATTTTTTCACAATCAGCACAAAGAACAAAATAAGAAATAACATATGCTCTGTATGTGTTTTGACACTGATACCCTTTCTCTATAATAAAGGAGATATCCTTTCTCATTTTCTTATGGTGAAATTAAATGGATTTACACTTGGATGTGATCCAGATGGTTTGTTGTATTAATAAAAACATTAAAAAAGCAACAAAGAAATAATATCAGCAATGCATACATCAGCCAGGAAACACATTTAAAGGGAAGTAGTGTAGTGGATTTGGCAGGCCACTGCATTGAGTCTCAGGAAAAAAAAGTTATATTCTTAGTTCTGTCATTTAGTTTCTGATGACCTTCAGAGATATTTAGATTAAAAACTTGATCTAGGAGTCATTATTGGAAAATGTAATTAAATTGTGTCATGATTCTTGTTCAGAAGCAATTGTTATTTTTGCTTTCATCTCAGTTTCCAAAGAATATTAGTAAGGTTCACTGAAAACAACAAATTTTATTTCTTTTATTTCTTTTTTTATTTAATGCAATATATGTAGGAACAGAAGTGCTGACTAACCTCCTGAAGCATAGAATTTCCTTGTTTGTTACTTCTTCTCCTCCTTTATCTAATCGGTATTTGGAAAAAAATATCTAACTTTTATCCCTAAAAGAAACACTGTTTCTCTTCTATGCTTCCATAGTGACTGACTTATAAGAATGCTATTGCAATTAAGTCAGTAGCAAAATTTAGGTTTAGCAGACTAATACTCTCCTGAAGATTGTTTTGAAGAAGATTATTTTGGAGTGAAAGATAAAATGTTGTCAAAGCCTTTGAGTTCTCAGAAAATTGTAGAATATGTTTAAATATAAAATGAATTGAATCAGCTTCTGTTGTTTTATACAGTTATATCAATTAATGTTTGAAAGACTGTTTCCAAGCTTGACGATCAATGGCTTAATTGTCTTAAACATTTGTTTGAAGATTCTGTAACCTCAGCAAATGCTTTTCCTCTTGTGGGGCACTGTCCTTCACACTATTACTTCAGATCACAAAGAACAGCCACTGTGGAAAAAAGAGTAAATACTGTCCAATTCCCTGGGAATAAAATAGTGTTTCTAAAACCTGTATCAGCTCCTTCTAAAAGGCTTGAGGGCATTGGGAAAAGAAATGGGAGGAGGAGAAACTGCTTCAAGTGATACTTGAAGAAGAAGCAATCAGAACTAGCTAACAATCCAATATTTTATACTCTACTGAGTACTGGAGGATGCATTAGAAGATCTCTCTGTGTTCTTCTCTACTCCTTCAAATCAGTCAATTATAGGGTGCTTGTGAATTTTTTAGTTTATAGAGCAGGTCATCCATGGTCATCCATGAAATATCTTTTTTTTTTTTTTTCTTCCTCCATTCTCCCTCACTCAATAACCATCCAAGGAGGCAGGAAGCTGATTATTTGGCTATATTCTCTTTCTCTCTCTCTTTTAGCAGTGGACAGCAGACAAACTGATGAAGTACAGACTGAATGAGTGGACAGTGAAGTGCCTTGAAAACTGCTAAACTGCTGAGATCAAAGAGTTTTGATCATGGCATGAAGTCCATCCAGATACCAATAGTGTGCCCCAGGGGCTGAGGCTAGGTCCAATGCTGTTTGGGATCTTCGTTAATAACTTAGACCAAGGGATACAGGGCACCTACCAAGGGATACAGGGCACCTTCAGCACATTTGCAGATGAGAGAGAACTGGGAGGAATGGTTAACAGAGCAGATAGATATACTACCATTCAGAAGGGCCTTAGTTGGATGGAGAAATTGGATAGGGGAGCTGTTAATGCTCTTTCTGCTGCACAGATTTTTACCTGATCTGCATTTTTTCAGTTATATCAGAAGATAATGATTTATTTGCTAATATGTCCTGGAAGAAATATATTAAACAAACTATGTATCATGTTTAAAAGACCATATGAATTATGGCCACACATTCTTCTCTGGTATGAGGCTTATTTAGCGTTCCCTAAAATGCAGGTTTGGGGAATCTGCATTTTATATTGTGGCACCACAGAGTCCTGGTGCCTCTCACTGGGTGGACATGCAAAGCACAGCCCATCTGGTGCTTTGTTGCCGACCATGACAGAAAAGCTGCAACACTGCACGTCAATGGGGCAATATGGGCAGGAAAGCAGTTTCTTAAATTTCTCTGACTGCAGTTGTGTCACCCCTCCATGTGATCTGCCTGATACAAGAACTGCATGCAGTGGGTCAGGAAAATGTTTATATTTGTAATTGATTATGAAAGTGTTATGGATTTAGCATAGTTCTCATTCACTTGCCTAGACAAAACTAAGAGGTAAATTAGTGTAAGAGATGTGTCATCTCTGTATCACTGATCCCATGAATCACAGCACAAGAATACTTAGGTCAAAGCAGGCAAAGTGCCTTTCAAGCTACCATCAAAATAGATAACTCATTTTCATACAATTCTGTTGTTTAAAGGCATTTCTGTGACACTTAAAATTATAGTTTCTTTTATTTCTCACTGAGCAAAATCTACCTATGTTTCCTTCTTTATCTCTTTCCAATTGCCCATGAAGATTTCAGGTCTTCCATGATACAGGAATGGACAATGAAAGAAGGCTGTAGAGTGTAGTACACTACTGCTCCTGATACAATAAGGTTCAAAGAGCTAGTAATTTGCTGCAGGCTCTTGAGTTAGCCAGAACATTTTGACTATCATCTATTAAACAATAAATTCTGTTCTGTGTCAGATTTTCCACCAACAGGACAAAGCAAACTCCAGTATTCTTCCTTACTAATGCTGTAACATATCTATGAAAGCTGCTTGGATGAGAGATTGTTCTTACATCTGGAAGGGGGAAGTGAGGGAAACTAGTGTATTTTGCTCATACTAAGGGAACTCAAAACTTCAGGGAGAGGTTTTGAACAGAATAAGGTAATAAAAAATATGCTTCTAGAAACAGGTAAACTGTAATTGTTAAGTAAACAGTAGGATAAACAGTTTTGTTAGGAAAACAGTAATTTTACATATAGTTTCCGTAAGTCATCCATATTTGGAAACATGATGAGATGTTGGAAATAATATCCTAATATCTTTTTGTTAGATAGTATGTAATCCTAGTAAAGGATGAAATGAGACTTTTTTTTTCCTCCTGTATATGTTTATAAATTATGTCAAGTCTTTGGATAAATCCTAATTTTCTATGGGATAAGCAACTGTCAATGATATGGAAAAGATGACTATTTTATTTGTTTGTTCTTAGAACTGAAATAATGAAATAAGTGACTGCTCATCCTCAAAAATAGCACAGACCTGGATACCACAAACAGGTAAGCAGATACTTTATTACCATAAATACTGAGCAATTCATGTCCATAAATGTTTATAATTGGAGGACTTAGCTAGATATACAAGAACATAAGTGGATGTGTTTATTACTAATTCTTATCACTAGTTAAGGTTAAGGTTTTTTAATGCTTTTTTGTTTTTAAGAATTATAGTGGTAAAAAGATATTAAACCAGTTCTTGAATGGACACATCATGATTTGCCTTCCTCTTTTGAAAATTGCTTTATAGACATAACTAATTTCATATCTTAGTATCTAACATAATCCTCAACACGTGCAGCAGGAACATAACAATTGCAAGATGGAAAGGATGCGTGAGCTGCTTACTGAAGAGAGAGAGCATCTCATTGCCTTCTGCTTGCTAAGGTGGCTGGCCCCTCTGAGTCCTGTGTCACTGGGTTGCCAAGAGGACATGGCAGCCATGCTGAAGGAGGCCACTTCTCCACTAGTTTGTCTGTGGTTTTATTGCACTAGTCATTTTATTGCACTAGTCATCTGCTGGCAATGAGACAACAGGGGACTTAGCTGCCTTCCTACCCCTCTCAAAATTGTGAAGTTTCTGCTTTGATCCATCCTGACTGTTTTTAATATAGAGAGGATGGGGCCCTTGACGCTTGTCTGAATACTCTGCATCCTTTTTTATGAAAATCAATGGAAAGGAATTACTAAACCCCAGTCCTTCTTTTCAAAAGTCATATGATGAGACAGATTTATTTCCAGAGAAAGTATACGAGAAAATAAGGAGTTATTTAGTAAAGCCTAGAAGACAGGCAGACATATATAAGACAATGAGTGTATCTAAGAGCACAAGACAAAGAGAGTGTAAACATTTGTAAGCAGTGCTTAACTGGCCCCTATGCTTTGCCCACTACACTTTCTCAGTTTTATTGTGGCTACTGTATCTATAGAAAAGACTTTGTAAAGTTTCATCATATCCCTATGCCATTAGAGATAATAACAATAATCCCTAAGTCCCTCTATTATGTATTCTAGCTTAAGCTGAAAAAAAAATGAAGCAAAATTTGTTTCAGAGTAGATGTCAGAAACCAGTCACAGAAGTTGATTGTAGGCTCATAACTGGTCTACGATAAAGTACATTAAACCTCAGGAAAATCAGGAATATCCTATGCAAAGTCAAGAGCAAATAGAAACTGCTTAAATCTGTTTTATAATGACACATTGAGAGGATAGTCTGGATGGAAGGGTGGGAAATCTATGTTTTTAGGAAAACAGTTTCCTCAGCTGTGGAACCACCAAACTGAAGTGTTTTAACCTTGAAGCTGCTGCACGGTATACCTAAAGGGTACATATACATGTTTTAGATATCCTTTTGAAACAAGCACAAGGATATATATAATGCAGTTAATTAAATAACTAAACTATGCTGGTTCTGAAAATAAGATTTCATCTCCATTTCTTTTTCTTTTTGCAAATCTCCTGAAGTGGGAGTTGTGCTCCTTATGGCAATTCCTATCAAAGGAGGACACCTACCCGAAGATTTCCCAAGGTGCTTATAGTTCCTACAAAGTAAGTGAGTCTCTTATAAAAATTTAAAGTACTACCATTGATAGAAAACTGTGTTTGAGGGGTGTGTGCATGCATGCATCTTCCTTATGGTGTGTGTGAGGATATTTTGGCTTTTTTTAACTTTCAGCCTCAGACTATATGTACACATGACTACATATAGTTGATGTATAATGGAGTGTCTACAGTTATATGGCTAAAATAGCATGAAGTAGCACCTAGGGAGATCTAAGGCAATAAAAATATTTAGTCAGTGTGACTCAGCTCTGTCTGCATTGGTTTTGAGCACACCTCTTTGAGGTATTTGGACAAATAGTAGCTTATCGGCTCAAGTGTCTGGCTGCATACCCAGGAGAAGCCATGCAACAACATTGTGTGGCATCTCAGCAGCTCCCTTGCGCTTTGCAGGCCACAGCCAATGGAGGCAAGGCTGGATGGGACTGCACTGAAGGCCATAGCTAGCCTATGAACCATTAGTCTAAAAAACTAGAAAGGACAGAGCAGTGAAAAGGAGAGAATGAGCTATTTGAATCAGCTAGGAGGAAAAGAGGAGAAACAGATTTTAATTTGGTCTGTGTGAAAGCATAGGAGAGCAGCAGTATCCTGCTTGGTGGCACAACAAGACAGTGGGCATTGACACAGGGGTGGTATGGAACTTGTTAAGGTCGCTTAGACAAACATGAGCAGGAGTGTAATTGAACTAAAAAGACAACAGCAATGCAACAAGGAGAAATTAGGTTCCTCCAAACAGCATTCAGCTGCCAAATCTATACGGATATGCCCTCTCTCCTTTTTAGAATTATTTGTCTTTCCTCCTTTTCCCACTTAAAACCTGCTTTTGTGGCTCTTCCTATCATCTTATAGTACAAGTCTCTTGTTCTAGACAAGCAGAGAGAAAATTTCCACGAGGAAATGCATATTTTCCAAGTAATGCAATGTACAAGACTTCCTAGAGCCTGCAGATCTATCTTACTAGTAAATTCATCCTATGCGTTGAATAAGGTAGGAATTCTGTGCAAAAAAAAAATATATTAGACATGTAATCACTTTATCATAATGTATATGCATAAAGTGATGAGGAAGTTTGCCTGTGCATCCACGATCCCAGCATTCCTAACTCTCGAGAGCTTCCTGTGCCTATAGCAACACTTTCTAGTCTCTAAATGTCTTCAGAAATTGGAATCACAAAAGATAAGTCCCACCTTGTGGCATCATATGGTTCCAGTTTTCTCAAGGAAAACTTGGCTGAAATTTTCTCACATGTACAAACTTATGAACATGCTAGAACTTCATTCTATGCAATCACTGAAATTCAGGTACATGGAAACTGTAGAAAGACTTGGAAGTTCACAGTGTTCTTTATGGAAAAAAATACAGAAATGCATGATAATTTTATCTAATTATGATATTCCTTCAAAGTTTCAAGAAAAAATAAAGCCATCTCTAAGGGGGAAAACTCAGGCAGAAAATTAAGCAGTTTCTTTAAATATTCACTGAGAGATTATATTGTTAGAACTTCTATGGGATTTTTTTCAAAAAGTAGGAAAGAAGAACTGCTAGAAACAAAAGTCAATTATTCCAAGGCAATATCATATTCACTAGTAAATGAATACTTCACATACTAAGGGGTTTCAGACCCCGAGAAATAATCTTAAAAATATTAAACTATTATTTCAAAAATAGAAATAGTACAAAGAATGGACACAGAAATCATGGATGCTATTTGGCATTTATTAGGAGTCTTACAGGAAATAAAACTTGTTCTGGTTTTATGGAGCTGATCAAAATGAAAAATGCCATATGATTGCTATGACTTAGTCCTTCTAAAAACACAGACATTATAGACATGGACATAATAGACAATATAGACAGTGTAGACGTGGTTTGTAATGTAAATATGACTGAAGATTTTTTTTTTTCATGTGACCTACAAAGTACATGCAGTGATGATGTACCTGCATTCACATGTAGTACATGTACCTACAAGTGATGACTCTGTTTTCAAGCACAATTTTACCATGAAGGAAATGTTCTTGGAGAGTTTCAGATCACAGTACCATTGTTGCTACATTTCAGAACTCATAACTAAACCTACACTGTTTTTTTTCAATATTTTGAGCATCTTCAGTTGAAATTGTGCAAAATATCTGCAAGGATTTAGGGAACAAGCACTAAGCAATGAATCTAGATAAACTTGGAGTAATTAGACAGAAATGACAAGCTGACATAACCAGTCTGCTGGCATAACCTGATTCTGCTTCTTCAGTGGTCAGAGAAAAACATGGGAGGGAACTGCAGCCACTGATAAACCTGGCTAAAAAATGAAAGTATTACTCAGTGCTCAGCCTCTTTAAAAGATTCCTGTAGGGGTGTACTGCCACAGAGCTGTGTAGGAGATGTGTAATCTATTTCTGGTGGGAAGACAATGAGATGCTGGAAGTGGGTGCCGGAAAGCCAGCATTCTCTGGCAACAGAACAGAGTTAGAAATATTGGACCATAAGGCATCTCAGGGAATTATGTCATGCAGTTGATTTCAAAAACAAATCTAGTCCTATTTTAAGAGTACCACATTTACTTGAATATAAGGCAGCATGTACATTTCTTCATCTATTTTGGGAGAAAGAATGGTGAATTTAAATTCTCCCAGAATTTCTCCAGGCTTTTAAACCACTGTCCCATCTGATATGACAATGAAGATTTTTCCAGACTGATGCAGAGAGAAATCTTGGGCGAAGGGAAGAAGATGCCATTTACTCTCTTCCCATCTTCTCTCTACTTCATTTAAACACAGATCCTACCAGGGAAAATGATGGAGAAGTGATCCCACTCACTGAAAAAAGCATGTGTGTGGGGAGAGAGATTTGTGATTAGACAGGAGAAAAGAGGGCAGGGAAAAGGCATAGAAGAGTAGGAGGAAGGAATAGACACAGAATAACAATGATGTTCTAAAAGAACTGAGGGAAGAGCTAAGTGCTAGTTCCCTCATCTTCAAGGGGAATAAATACACTTGACTTCTTTAAGGACTGGGGAATTCATACTCATCTGTAACTAAACCAAATGGCAGCCCATGGAAGGGAACAGCAGCAGTACCCCCAGTGCACAGCCTTGGAGGCAGTGGTAGCTCCATCCCTCCAATTTCCTTCACCTCTCCCATGTGGAGCTGATGAGGATTGCTGCTAGAATCCTGTGATTACTCTTCAGTCATAGTTTCTTTTGCTCATAAAACTTATTTTGGAAGGCTGTTTTGTCCTAGCTTCCTAAAGATCAGAAACCATTGGATTGCCAAGAACAACTATTTACAGCAAGTTTACACCCATTTGTTCTTATGCCCTTTAATAGCTCTTTTGTTCCCTTGTTTGTATTGTTCCCACCCAAAATATTTAGAAAGCACAATAATATGTTGTTTCAGATTTTAGCATGATGGATCAAACAAGCCAATTTATAAATCCCTACTTGCAAATAACAGCTTCCAGGTTTCCTAAATATCCTTAAAGTTTCTCTCTGCTTTCGGTAAAAATACAGTTGCCTTTTTGGAAGGTACTGACTAGAATTGAACGATGGATTATAGATTAAATCTTCTTCCCATGGCTTTAGCCAGTGAAATGGGATTTTCCTGTCTCTTTTACCAGCACGTTTGCCATAGCATTATCATAACCATTGTGTGATATTTCAGATCTGCTTTTGCATGGAGAATGCAGAGGTACAGTGTAAAGTTAACCAAAATGCAGATCTTCATGGTGCTCCTTGTTTCTGCAGCAAGGAGTTCCAGTGCTGTTCCAGGACTCTGCCAGTGTCAGTACTCTGCAGGCCTGTAACTCAGAAGCACAGCCATCTGCTTTGTGCCATCTACAAGTATCCCACCAGGAGGTCCAACCCAGCTCCCTTTTCAGAGGTATTGACACTGCTGCCAATTTTACAGGTTTTGCCCCAGCTAGGGTGACTCTCTAGGGCATGAGTTTCAGAGCATCATTTGGCAGATCAGTCATTGTCTATGAATATATATACCAAGAATATGTCACCCTTAAGCTTCACCTCATCTTAAGCCATCAGTCTCTCTTGTTTGATGGTGACATTTCTTACCAGCTTTGCCAAGTCACGGGTGTTCACATGCTACTAATTTGCACGGAACTGTATGCTGTACAGCTCAAGACCACTTCCATCAGAGTGCTCCAGACAAACTAACAATTCTAAAAAGAAAAGTCCCCAAAACAGAAAGAAACAATTAAAGCTGAACTTATATCTGTCACTATTAAATGTCACCATGTTCGTATTACTTTGGTCTTCAAGTTGAGATGATTCTGTATTGTTTCTTATGTTAATAATGCTGTATGCCTTTGTCCATTATTTAATTGTATAGCTTGCTTTTATTTTACCTGCATATATGGTTCAACCCTAGCTCAAGGATGTCATTGATGTCACATGTTTGGAGAATGGCAAGATAAAGAAATGATTTCAAAAAACTTGGCAAGCTTAACCAAGGGCTTGATATTAGCTTAACCAAATCAATCTGGAAATGGGTCTAAATTTTAAAAGTGTATTGAGACAGAGCTTAAGACTTAGAGATGGCTCAGTTAGAACCGGAGGAACAGTAACACCAAATGTGGAAGGAGAAAAAGCAATTGTCTGGAGCTGCTATCCTTAATTGTAATGATGAAATCATAATTTTAAATAATGAATTAAGAGGGGAGAAAAAAAAAAAAGATTAACCATATGATTTGCCTGGAGGGATGCTTCTTGTATCCCTATAGCTCTGTTCCCCCACCCAGGATCTTAACTGGCCCAGTACTCATATTTCTTTACTTACAGAACATGAAATGTATATGCCATTTCACAAGTCAGTAAAGAGGTTGTTCGTACCTCACCCAGGGATGTTCTAGAGACTGACTGGCTTTTCTTTGCACTTGAATCTACTCACACCTCTGATCCTCATGTGAACATGCAAATCAAGCTTGTGTGTCTGGTTTTTTTTTTTGGGGGGGGGGTATATTTTATGTTTAGATTCATGGGGTTGTTTTTGCATCTATTCAATGGAAAACCATCATATTTCATGCAATCTAAATATGTGAACAAGTTGAAAGACAGAGACAGATGGAGCCATCTCTAGGATATCTAAACAAAATACTTTGGACCTCAAGAAATGCTAAAGCATTTTTATTAGCATGAGAGCTTGAACCAAAAGAACAGAACTGATGCAGCAGTTACTCATGTAGATTTAGAGCCTTAGCAAGAGCTTTTGCTCTTGACCTGTCATTACTGCATGCAAAATGTCATCGGGGACTTTCAGAAGCTAGTGAATCTAACTAGGCTCCTAACTACTTGACATCAAGGAATAGATTTATAAGCCTTGGGTTGTTTACATATGCATAGTCTGAATTCTTGTTCATGGTCTCTTTCACTGTTATCTCTATCATCATATGGAAGGAAAAACGGGTGTGGATCTTCATGTTTTCCCAAACAGCAAAGGGGAGGCATACAAGCAGTTTTGTATCTAAAAGCCTGTAGACCTTACCTGATTTTGGTGGAAAATGTAAATTGCTTCAGATGTTTCAAAGTTAACATGTGAAACACAAACAAAAAAATGACAGTGGCAGCCCAGAAAAGCAATGCAGCTTAACAAGAAGTGTGCATGTTCTGACCAGTAGCCACAACAGACCTCAGACTAATGCCACCGAGTCTAAAGCTACATTTTTGTAGCTCTGCGCCTACACTTGAAACTATGAGGTAGCATGTGAGAAATGTGAAACTGAGGAAGCTGTTGTTTTCTCCCTTGTGAGGCAATCGGCCTAACACCTAGCTGCTGCTAATAGGGATTCATGATTCATGACAGGGTTCTTGTGCTTATTTTTCTGTTTTGAGGAGATTTCCCTTGCTCTTTGTCATCCTCATCTTCAGTCTTCCTGTAGCTGATTCCTTCTATAGGTGAAAACGTTAAGACAAGGAAGCGTAAACACATGTGCATATAGAACCTAAAATCACTTTTGAAAATGGTTGCTGTTACTCTGGGGAGAGGAGATTGCTGTGTAAATCCCTTTGGAACATTTTGTTCCAGCCTCTGTCTAGAGTACTCCTGGTCTCTTATAGTAGGAGAGCTTGAACTTGCTGTTAAATCAACAGCTATGAACAGAGTGGTGTGGGGTTTGTTGTGTTTTAGAGTGCCATGAACAACCCATCTATAAAGTTGGCCTTCCACTCGGTAGTTGGACATCTCACATCTCATTCGCATGGCCCCTCACGTTCTCAGAGTCGTTTAACATGCCTGTGGTGGCCACAATGTTACTTGAACAGGAAAACACTGGGAAAATACTTGCAGCGCTCCTAGAAGCAGCAATCAGCTACAATGAACGCTTCGGCATTGCAGAGCTAGGGTAGTGTCAAGGAGTGATTACACCTAGTGTTTATATGCTTGGCAAAAGCCAGAGAGCTAATGGAGGTATTTGTTGAACCCAAGATGAGGTGGCCGCCCCAAAGCTTGGGGGCTGTGCTGGAGCCCAGGTTTCTCTTGTGAAGGAGCAACATGTGTTGTCTGTTTGCCTGGTGCTGCTGAAAGAGGGAGCCTCAAACACTGTGACGGGGTGAGCGTTTCTCTGCTGTCTCACTAGCAGGGGCACATGGGGACCCGCACTTTGGCGGTGCTGTTGGAAGAGCTGCCATGTTCCCTTCCCGCTGTGCCACAACACTAGGAGTGGGAACAGCAGCAGGAGCGGGAGCAGCGGTGGGAGCGCGGCGTTGCCCAGAGACCGCGCCGCGGTGGGTGGGAGGACGGCGGCGGCGCCCCTGGAGGCGCACGGGGGCGGCAGCGCGGAACCACCCGCCCCCCCCCCGCCGCCATGCCCTATTATAGTAGCGCTTCCGGCGGCGTGGAGCACTCTGACATCATCCCCCGCAGCCGGTGACGTCAGCGCCGGGAGCGGCGGTGACGCGATGCGTAGGGGAGCGCGGTGACGTGCGCTATTTAAAGCGCCCCGGGCGGAGGATGGAGGCAGAGCGGGCAGGTGCCGCCGCGAGCAGCAGCGCGAGCAGCAGCCCCGCGTGCGGCGCTCGCGGGGGGCTCTAGGCGCGGCGCGGCCTCCCCGCGAGGAGCGGTGCAGCGCGGGCTGCGCCTGTCCGCCGCGAGGGGCCGGGCGGAGGCGCGAGGTGGAGGCGGGGGGCGCGAGCGGGCGCTGCAAGCGGCTCGGGGACGCCGGGGCGCCGCCTCCTACCCTCCCTCCTTCCCTCCTCCCGTCCCAGCGCGAGGCTGAACGCGCGGCCCCGCCGCAGAGCCGCGAGCGCGGGGCTCGGCGGCCCCTCCCGCCGGTACCGCCGGCTCGGCGCGCCCCAGGACGATGCCCGCCCGCTCGCCGCAGGAGAAGGCGTGACGGCAGGAGCGGGCCCGCCGCCGCGGGAAGGAGGAGCAGCGCCGCGCATCTCCGCAGCCGCGGGTGGGCGGGCGGGCGCAGCGGGGGAGCGCGGCCCCCGCCAGCCGCTGCACGCCGCGATCCTGATGCGAGCGCCGGTGCCGCGGCTCGCTCTGCCTCCCGGGGAGAATGCAGCGGTGGCCGCGGCGCTGCCGGCGCGGGTGCTAGCGGCAGCGGCGGCGCGGAGCTCAGCGCGCACCGCCAGCCCCAGCCCGCTCCGCCCCTGAAGCGCACGGAGCCCTCGGCGGCCGCTCTACCCGCAACGAGCCCCGCGCTAACCAGCCGAGAGCCGCCGCGTCCACCCGCAGCACCGGGAGCCGCCAGCACCGGGAGCCGCGGGCGACCGGAGCCGCTGCCTGCGGGCGCATAGCCGGGCC